>NC_137019.1:36468592-36568592 GCF_032717465.1 Coenobita brevimanus
TTGGCTTCATCAAGTGTAGTAATAGTAGACATCATGAATAAATCACAGTCACAAAATATCAAGCAATATCCTTATGATAATATCCTGAATATCCTGATAAGAGGTCGCCAAATTTATGTTACGGAACAGAGAAAGATAATGTACACTTTAAGTGAGAATACTAAAAATCATTACTGTCCCGTAAAGTTCCAGGTTCAAAACAAAAGAGTTAGGTAAAATTACAAGTTAAAGTTTAATACTCAAACTAACAACAAAACATTCAGGACTCATAAGGATAATGTAATGGCAAAAAACAGGTTAAATATATGGTTAACTGCAATAGCCTCTATTAACACGAAATTAGCGAGAATAAATTAATCTAAGTCAGCCCTGATAAAATGAAAATACACCGGGTAATGCTCAGTTAATGCAAGATAAATTATTACAGATACAAACTATTATAAAAAATGACTGATATAAAACCCTACATTAATCACAAAGCCCTCACTAGGCCTAAGAATTAACCTTATGCTACACAGTACAAGAAAAAATGCAACAACACTTACAGTATACTCAAATTACACACAGCTGCTAGATGGTTGGAGACTTCCTGAGCACTCACAATAATAATAACTGTACAGGGGAGGACAGAGATGTGAGCAAAATGAGGAGCAGATCTAAGTGGCAATTAATGTAGAGACTGAGCTCATTATATAGGGGCCGGCAGAGCTTGATACAACTTGTAAGAAGGATGCGCAAATGAAGCCATAGGGGACAAAGAGCTGACAATCCTGCTTTGAACAACAGAAAGGACGACTTACTCTACTATAACGGTAGAAGGGGGGGACTGAGGCAGAACACGCTCGTGATCAAACATGCAGCATACTGTACGTTAGAATTACGCAAAGGATGATGAAATCATAGGCTATGTAACAATATGTATATATATATATATATATATATATATATATATATATATATATATATATATATATATATATATATATATATAAACGCCTTTATCATCCTTGGGAAGGTGTGGTGTGGTGTGGTGTGGTGTGGTGGTGGTGTGGTGGTGTGTGCAATGTGGTATATCTGATGTGGTCTGGTGGTGTGTAAGATGGTATATCTGATGTGGTGGTAGAGAGAGAGAGAGAGAGAGAGAGAGAGAGAGAGAGAGAGAGAGAGAGAGAGAGAGAGAGAGAGAGAGAGAGAGAAATTAATAGAAGCTGACGAAGTTATGGCAGTGACAGTGATGATGATGATGATGATGATGATGATATGAGTAATGATGATAGTGATGACGAAGATGATGAAAAGTATTAACACTAAGTAATGAACAGTAATAATATTTCACCACCACCATAATGGAAATGTTAAGACTGGAACAAATAGTGATGAATTATTCAGATATGCGTAAGTTCATATACTCTGCGTAAGTTCATATACTCTGTGTAAGTTCATATACTCTGTGTAAGTTCATATACTCTGTGTAAGTTCATATACTCTGTGTAAGTTCATATACTCTGCGTAAGTTCATATACTCTGTGTAAGTTCATATACTCTGTGTAAGGTCATATACTCTGTGTAAGGTCATATACCCTGGTAAGTTCATATACTCTGTGTAAGTTCATATACTCTGCGTAAGTTCATATACTCTGTGTAAGTTCATATACTCTGTGTAAGTTCATATACTCTGCGTAAGTTCATATACTCTGTGTAAGTTCATATACTCATCGTAAGTTCATATACTCATATCCGGCTTAAAGTACTGAAGGTATAAATTAGGAAGAAATCAGTAACAAGAGTAGGATCAGCACCAATATAGTTATATTACAACGCTGACGAGGCCACAAAATTACTCAGCAAATGGTGGTAATTTGTGGCAGTTACCCATCCTCTTTACTTGTTTCCTCTGAACCCCCGAGAAGACCGTGTGACGTCACAAAGATGCGCGGGGAGGTCAAAGAATGAGATCTGTTCTCACTAGACGTTACCCTACCCTACCCTACCCTACCCTACCATACCTACCTTACCTTACCCTGCCCTACCCTACCCTACCATACCATATCCTAACCTACCATACCTACCTTACCCTACCCTACCCTACCCTACCATACCTACCTTACCTTACCCTACCCTACCCTACCCTACCCTACCCTACCCTACCATACCTACCTTACCCTACCCTACCCTATCCTACCCTACCTACCTTACCTTGCCCTACCCTACCCTACCCTACCCTACCCTACCCTACCCTACCATACCTACCTTACCTTACCCTGCCCTACCCTACCCTACCCTACCCTTCCCTACCCTACCCTACCCTACCATACCCTACCATACCTACCTTACCTTACCCTGCCCTACCAACCTTACCCTACCCTACCCTACCCTACCCTACCTTACCTTACCCTACCCTACCCTACCATACCTACCTTACCTTACCCTACCCTACCCTACCCTACCATACCATACCCTACCCTACCTACCTTACCCTACCATACCTACCTTACCTTACCCTGCCCTACCCTACCCTACCATATCATACCATACCTACCTTACCTTACCCTGCCCTACCTACCTTACCTTACCCTGCCCTACCCTACCCTACCCTACCCTACCCTACCATACCTACCTTACCTTACCCTGCCCTACCCTACCCTACCCTACCATACCATACCATACCTACCTTACCTTACCCTACCCTACCCTACCCTACCTACCTTACTTTACCCTACCCTACCCTACCCTACCATACCTACCTTACCCTGCCCTACCCTACCCTACCATACCTACCTTACCTTACACTACCCTACCCTACCCTACCCTACCCTACCCTACACTACCATACCTACCTTACCTTACCCTACCCTACCCTACCCTACCCTACCTACCTTACCTTACCCTTCCCTACCCTACCCTACCCTACCCTATCCTACCCTACAGTACCATATGTACCTTACCCTACCCTACCCTACCATACCCACATTACTTTACACTACCCTACCTTACCCTACCCTACCCTACCCTACCCTACCCTACCATACCTACCTTACCTTACAGTACCCTACCCTACCCTACCCTCCCTACCCTACCCTACCCTGCCCTACCCTACCCTACCCTACCCTACCATATCCACCTTACCTTACCCTGCCCTACCCTACCCTACCATACCTATATTACCTTACCCTGCCATACCCTACCCTACCCTATCCTACCCTACCCTACCCTACCTTACCTACCTTACCCTGCCCTACCCTGCCCTACCCTACCCTACCCTACCATTCCATGCCTACCTTACCTTACCCTGCCCTACCCTATCCTACCCTACCCTACCCTACCATACCTACCTTACCTTACCCTTCCGTACCCTACCCTACCGTACCCTACCCTACACTACCATACCTACCTTACCTTACCCTGCCCTACCCTACCCTACCCTACCCTACCATACCATACCTACCTTACCTTACCCTGCCCTACCCTACCCTACCCTACTCTACCCTACCCTACCATACCATACCCTACCCTACCCTACCTACCCTACCCTACCCTACCCTACCCTACCCTGCCAAACCTACCTTACCTTACCCTGCCCTACCCTACCCTACCCTAGCCTACCCTACCCTACCATACCATACCTACCTTACCTTACCCTACCCTACCCTATCATACCTACCTTATCTTACCCTACCCTACCCTACCATAACTACCTTACCTTACCCGACCCTACCCTACCCTACCCTACCCTACCCTACCCTACCCTACACTAACATACCTACCTTACCTTACCCTACCCTACCCTACCCTACCATACCTACCTTACCCTACCTACCATACCCATCTTACCCCACCCTACCCTACCATTCCATGGCTACCTTACCTTACCCTACCCTAACCTACCCTACCATACCTACCTTACCCTACCTGCCATACCCATCTTACCCTACCCTACCCTACTCTGTCATACCTACATTACCCTACCCTACCCTTCCCTACCGTTTCTACCTTACCCTACCCTACCCTACCATACCTACCTTACCCTGCCCTACCCTTCCCTGCCAAACGTATCTACCTTCCTCCCCTACCCTACATCGTGTCTAAAATCTACCCAACACTGCTGCCTCATACACCCCATAACTCATGCAAGGGACAACATTTATGAACCACCCTGTTTTATGACTTTTCCAGAGAGATACTGAAGTAGGGAAAGACTGGGGTTGGGTGGGGTGCAGTGGGGTAGGACTGGGGTTGGGTGGGGTGCAGTGGGGTAGGACTGGGGTTGGGTGGGGTGCAGTGGGGTAGGACTGGGGTTGGGTGGGGTGCAGTGGGGTAGGACTGGGGTTGGGTTGAGTGCAGTGGGGTTGTAGTGGGGTTGGAAGGGGTGCAGTGGGGTAGGAGTGGGGTTGGGTGGGGTGTAGTAAGATAGGATTAGGATTGTGTAAGTTGCAGTGGGGTAGGATCGGGGTTGGGTGGGGTGCAGTGGGGTAGGATCGGGGTTGGGTGGGGTGCAGTGGGGTAGTAGTGGGGTTGGGTGGGGTGCAGTGGGGTAGGAGTGGGGTTGGGTGGGGTGCAGTGGGGTAGGACTGGGGTGGGGTTGGGTGCAGTGGCGTAGGATTGGGGTTGGGTGGGGTGCAGTGGGGTAGGATCGGGGTTGGGTGGGGTTCAGTGGGGTGGGATCGTGGTTGGGTGGGGTGCAGTGGTGTAGGATTGGGGTTGGGTAGGGTGCAGTGGGGTAGGATTGGGGTTGGGTGGGGTGCAGTGGAGTAGGATTGGGGTTGGGTGGGGTGCAGTGGGGTAGGACTGGGATGGGGTGGAGTGCATGGGGTAGGATCGGGGTTGGGTGGGGTGCAGTGGGGTAGGATCGGAGTTGGGTGGGGTGCAGTGGAGTTGGATCGGGGTTGTGCTGGGTACAGTGGGGTTGGAGGGGGTTGGGTGGGGTGCAGTGGGGCAGGATCGGGGTTGGGTGGGGTTGGGTGGGGTGCAGTGGGGTTGGGTGGGGTGCAGTGGGGTAGGATTGGGGTTGTGTGGGGTGCAGTGGGGTAGGATCGGGGTTGGGTGGGGTGCAGTGGGGTAGAACTGGGGTGAGGTGGGGTGCATGGGATAGGATCGGGGTTGTGTGGGGTGCAGTGGGGTTGGATCGGGGTTGTGTGGGGTGCAATGGGGTTGGAGGGGGTTGGGTGGGGTGCAGTGGGGTGGGATCGGGGTTGGGTGGGGTGCATGGGGTAGGATCGGGGTTGGGTGGTTTGCAGTGGGGTGCAGTAGGGTTGGAGGGGGTTGGGTGGGGTATGAACAAATTCATAAAGTTGTTCTTAGTTTGGAAGTTAATGAAGACTGTTTCTGCTGCATTATCTTGCGGTTTTCTTATGTTCCTTGAAATCGTCTGAAGCCTGGCAAAGAGTAAGAGTAATATATGACGTCAGCAGATGGAATGCGCTGTCCTAGGCGCCACAGATCGAGTCCCGGAGGTGGACAGATGTTTTTATATCATGTAGACGTTTTGTATTTTATTTTTGATGCCTCCAGACCATGTTATTTGGCTTTAGGTACCCTTGACGTATGGAAGGGCTCAGTGAAATTTTTAATCTAACCCCACCATTTCGAAGAAAACTGATATGCGTCCTCGTACTGAATTGGCCTGGTATTCTCGCATTCCTCGCACGAGATGGCGCCACCGCTGCATTGATGCGACGGGAAGAGGCCAAGCGGAAGACGCCTCTCTTTTTACACTAATTTGGCCTAAAATTGCCCTTTATCTCTATTCTGAATGCTGAGTCGTACGCATAGTTTAACTCTGGGGAATTTTTCGTCCATTTGTAGGCTATTTCCCGTATCTCAGAGGCAGGGTGAGGCAATACTACGGCCCTGCATCCCTTCTAAAGCATTTCTTCGTTGACTAGCATCGTATTCTGGTGTTAATGCATTGCTACACGTCAGAAATCGAGATGGAGAGATGGCAAGTGTAATTCTAGCCAAGTTAAAGTAAGTGACGTATCATATTAGCTCTCCCAGGCTCCTATGACTCACTCTCAGTCGAAACGCATAGTCCCCCCCGTCAGTTGGACATAGAGTACCCCCGCGTATAAAAGGGGTAACGAAGGCATTCATTAACCCCCTGATGTTCGGGACAATTCTAGTGACATTCCAGTTAAACCAGACGATTTTACTGAGCTGAGAGTGAGTCATGGGAGCCTTAGAGGGTTAATACACTGTCAGCATTAACCCTTACATGATGGAATAACTCTAGTATTTCTTTACAGCTGACAACAGGCGATTTGGTCCAGTCGAGTGTGTTAGGTGCCTGGCAGATACGGTAAATAAAAATAACACAGGGAAGGTAAGGAAAGTATTGTAAATTATCCAAAATAAAAAAAAAATAAAAAAATACTAAGTCCTGTTTTTATTTGTTCCTTTTACGGTACATAAGTAGATGCAGGATACTCTGCACTTCTTCGTGATTAGCCTTAAATTACAGTGTTAGGTATTCTAAGTGGTTCTAGATAGTAACAACTCTATTTTAGCAACTTATTCTGCATATTACACTCTCATATTTCCTTGTTTTTTTGCAGGTAACAAGTAAGGAAAATACAGTAGCAGTTCCAGATTTCTTTCAGGTGTGGTCGTGATGGCCGAGTCTGTATGGGCTTGGCCTCCTAAAGGAGATGATCCGGGTTCGATTTCCGGGAGGATAGAGGCAATATTTAAAAATATAATGTGGCAGTGTCCGTAGTCACCTGCTGCTCACATACATACACGCACATGCATACACTGACAGACATACATACACTAAGACAGACAGGGGACTTATGCACAAGGGTAGGGTGTGGAAGGAAGGGGGGTTTTATTTCTAAGCCCCAAAAATCCAATTGGATTTTTTGGACTTAGAAATAAAACCCCCCTACCTTCCACACCCTACCCTTATGTATGTGCTGTGTGCGTCTGTCTGTAGGTGTATGTGTCGTGTGTGTCTGTCTTGTGTTAGTGTGTATACTTTTACATTCCCCCCGGCAGGTCAACTACGTGACTGCCCAAACCCCCACCACCGGGCAGGCCACTAAGTGACTGCCAAACTACCTTAAATAACCTCTAAGTCAACCGGGAGTCGAACCTGGGTCCAAATGACAGGTCACTACGGACACTGCCACTCTTTTAAATATTCCTCTATTTCCCAGGAATCGAACCCGGGTCCAGTAGATTGGCATGCCGCCTCTCTACTCACTCTGCCACCACGGCCCCACTAGCTTTGCGGCCGGGACTGGTACTGTATTTTAGTTATTTGGTACCAATAATAAACAAGGGGACACTTACCTGTACTGCATGTATTAAGTCGCTCATGGAGAGTTGTTACAATATCTCCAGAGTTCCTTAGAATATTTAAGACTAATTTGGTGCTAGTTACGAAGAAATCAAGAGTTTTATCAGTTTATATATTTGAAGGAAATAAAAATTAGAACCTCGTGTTTTCTATATTTTTCCTTTCGATGGAGAACTGAGCCCCACTACCACTCCCTAACCACATCAGTCCAACCTTCAGATTAATTAGTATTTTGGCTTCATACAGAGCTGGTGAGAAGCTTTGATAAGGGAATAGTGTCTACCTCATTTGAAAACCCGGGTGAATTTTGGCAAGGGTGGCCATGAAATAGGCTTGGAACTTAGAATGGCTTTGATAACAGTGCAAAAGGAATCGGTATTTGGAGCTACTTTGAAAGAATGTCATAAGAAAAAAGAATAACTAATAATTACGCTGAAAATGCCTTGGACAAAAGGATAGCAATTGTAAACTACCTGCAGTGGCTTTGGTAACACAGCCAGCCCTCTTCCTAACACAGCCAACCCTCTTACTAACACAGCCAGTCCTCGTCCTAACACAGCCAGTCCTCTTCCTAACACAGCCAGTCCTCTTACTAATACATCCAGTCCTCTTCCTAACACAGCCAGTCCTCTTACTAATACATCCAGTCCTCTTACTAACACAGCCAGTCCTCTTACTAACACAGCCAATCCTCTTCCTAACACATCCAGTCCTCTTACTAACACAGCCAGTCCTCTACCTAACACAGCCAGCCCTCTTCCTAACACAGCCAGCCCTCTTCCTAACACAGCCAACCCTCTTCCTAACACAGCCAGCCCTCTTACTAACACATCCAGTCCTCTTACTAACACAGTCAGTCCTCTTCTAACACAGCCAGTCCTCTTACTAACACAGCTAACCCTCTTCCTAACAGAGACATCCCTCTTACTAACACAGCCAGTCCTCTTACTAACACAGCCAGTCCTCTTACTAACACAGCCAGTCCTCTACCTAACACAGCCAACCCTCTTCCTAACACAGCCAGTCCTCTTCCTAACACAGCCAGTCCTCTTCCTAACACAGCCAGTCCTCTTCCTAACACAGCCAGTCCTCTTACTAACACAGCCAGCCCTGTTCCTAACACAGCCGCCCTGTTCCTAACACAGCCAACCCTCTTACTAACACAGCCAGTCCTCTTACTAACACAGCCAGTCCTCTTACTAACACAGCCAGTCCTCTTACTAACACAGCCAGTCCTCTTACTAACACAGCCAGTCCTCTTACTAACACAGCCAGTCCTCTTACTAACACAGCTAACCCTCTTCCTAACGGAGACATCCCTCTTACTAACACAGCCAGTCCTCTTCCTAACACAGCCAGTCCTCTACCTAACACAGCCAACCCTCTTCGTAAAACAGCCAGTCCTCTTCCTAACACAGCCAGCCCTCTTCCTAACACAGCCAGTCCTCTTCCTAACACAGCCAGTCCTCTTCCTAACACAGCCAGCCCTCTTCCTAACACAGCCAGTCCTCCTCCTAACACAGCCAGTCCCCCTCCTAACACAGCCAGTCCTCTTCCTAACACAGCCAGTCCTCTTCCTAACACAGCTAACCCTCTTCCTAACAGACATCCCTCTTCCTAACACAGCCAGTCCTCTACCTAACAGACATCCCTCCTCTTAACACACGCAGCCCTCTTCCTAACACAGAAATCCCTCTTCCTAACGCACCAAGCCCTCTTCCTAACACAGGCAGCCTCTTCATTAAGTCTTGGATGTGTTCTGAAAATCTGACAGAAAACACACCAAACTGGGAGGAAGCTGGCCAATCTGTTCCCTAAGTAGCACTGGAACTTTTAATATTTATACTTCACTATAGACCTAAGGGATGAGGACTTGTTGTATACACTGGCAACTGAATAGGTTTGGATAAGAGCTTTGATAAAAATATAAGAAACTACTAAAGTGTGTGCATAACTTGACAGTACTGGTATAAAGCCTGGTATAAATAGTGCTGGTATGAAGTGGTATTGTTATATAAAGCATCAACCTGAGAGACTGAGATAAAAGTAACTATGAGATAAAAGTAACTATGAGATAAATGTCTAGGAGATAAAATATGAGCTATAGGAGAACTAGTGTACAGGGGCATGGTCAGGTTATCTCCCCTAAGCTGTATTATATAACCTGGCAGTAGCAAGAAACACTGCAGGTACTACGTGAAACTAGCACTGTGGACGATTATAAAGTCCAGCCAAGATGAGGCTATTAGAGCTAGTCACTTAACATGGCAGTAATTGGAACCAGGGACTCAAGCTTACAAATTACTATAACCATTATTAATTAAAGGTAGGTGTCCATTGATAAAGTATAAGGGAATATTCTAAGTTGAATTTAGGTTTTACACCAAAAGAGTTTATAGCATACTCCACTGGATGTGACCAATTCGACGTTGAAATATGGGTTTTATATCCGTAGACTTTTTTACCCAACCCAATCCATAACATGAAAGGTGTAATAAACTTGATATACAGCTTGTTCTTTTATTATCTTTCTTCCTACAAGTGTTGACATTTGCCATGGATATTTACAAAGTGCATTAGCAGCTATGACGGCAGCATGTCAAGTTACCCTGGCAGGAGGCAGTGGTATTATCTAAAAGTGTATTTGTACAGTAAAGCGCAAAAAAAGTATGTCAAAAGAGTGCAGGTACTATAAAAGTATATCAGTAAATTTAGTGCAATAATTTATCTCCATCTCCAGCTGGCTTGCTCTCCTATTCCTTTCTACCCTGTTCACTGTAGAACCACTAACACACAAATCACACACTTCTTTCTTTTGCCAGACGCCTTAATCCCGTAAGGGGTGACCACAAACAAATGGCATCCATGTCGCCCTGTACCCCGCCATTTCACTACCCTGCTCTCAGCTCACACCCCCCTTTCCCATATACCATCTCTCCATCTCATCCTTGACCTCCTCCTCCCTCTCTCCCCTCCACCTCACTCACATACACTCACCTCGTCCATCTCTCGCTCTCCATCCTCTCCCTATGGCTAAAGCACCTCAGTGTGTTTCTCCTAACGCTTCCTATCACATCCACATCCACACCACACTGCTCCTTCTCTTCTTCATTTGTCAGCCTGTCACTCAATGTGACTCCACATACTCCTCTCATAACTCATTTCCACTGCTCTCACTCCTGACTTGTGTCCCTCCAACAAGGTCTAAGCTTCATTTCCTTACGTCAGAGTTGGTGTCACAATACCGTCATGCAGCGACCTTTTTACTTCACACTTTTAATCACACCCTAAAGGAAAAAAATACAACCTGTAACCTATCCTTTCTGGCGCTCCCACCTCCTCTCTGGTCTCTCTCAGCTGGCTCTGATTCTCTCTCTCCCCACTCCCTAGCATCAGTCTCTATCACCTGAGGAAATACAGGTGCATTAAAGTCTCCCGGCTGGCTCCGATTCTGTCTCTCCTCTCCCCCTAGAATCAGTCTCCCTATTGCCTGGGAAAATACAGGTACTACGGGTCACAAAAGTATCAGTGCACAATATGTGTGAAACGTTAGGGACCACAGAACGAAGGTCACTGAAATATTGGTGTCCGACCTGCCATATATTGGTGGCCCTGTTGTCAGGAGGTGTGGTATATTGCCAACTAGCAATATCCTCTTGCAAACATATAGCAAATGTTATGTTTATATAAAGAGACATTGTTCATACGCAATGAGACGTTGGTAAACATCAGAAGTTGCTGGAATGTTTTCGGTAGGCATCTGACCCTCTGTGCCCCGATACTTTTGTGACCCATAGTACATTAAAGTCTCTCAGCCTGCTCTGATTCTGTCTCCCATCTCTCCCTAGCATCAGTGTCTCTATGGCCTGGGGAAACACAGGAATGTTAAAGGTGCCTAAGGTGTGAATATCCTTCCAGAGTAACAATTACAAGTGCTGCCATAACTACAGTATTATCATCCCTACGACACCACCTACAAATACAAAATACAGGGTACTATTCTATGTGGTTTTGGAGGCTTCTTAACAACTCTTCCTTAGTGATTTAGTGTACACATTTCACTTGTTACTGATGCAAACGAAGGATATTAAAAGTACAAACAACATGCGAGAGAAAGCTTGGGTGTACAGGAAAATAAATCGCTAAGGGAAAGGTGCTCCTAAGCCTCCTACTCCACTTTTGACCCAGACGCTGATGGTTTCTCTTGGTTGCCATTCTTGCTCTCCAGGGTTGCCATCTTGTCCTCTTGAGTTGTCTTCTATTGTCATCTCGCCGTCCAAGGTTGCCATTTGTCATCCTAGGTTGTCATATCTTCTTCTGTTGCCATCTTGTCATCCCAAAATGCCATCTCGTCGTCTACCGTTGTCCCGTTGTCATCTATTGCCATTTAGCTGTCCTGGGTTGCCGTGTCTTCTGGGGTTGCCATCTTGTTGCCTTTGGTTGCCATTCTTCTAGGACTGCCGGCCTGATACTCTGCATTTGCCATAGGTTTCTGTGGAGGAAAACATCAGTCAGGCGAACACTTTTCTCTGTCTAATGTACTACAATACAAGCACCTGACACACACACAGACACAGACACACACACAGACACAGACACACACACACACACACACACACACACACACACACACACACACACACACACACACACACACACACACACACACACACACACACACACACACACACACACACACACACACACACACACACACACACACACACACACACACACACACACACACACACACACACACACACACACACACACACACACACACACACACACACACACACACACACACACACACACACACACACACACACACACACACACACACACACACACACACACACACACACACACACACACACACACACACACACACACACACACACACACACACACACACACACACACACACACACACACACACACACACACACACACACACACACACACACACACACACACACACACACACACACACACACACACACACACACACACACACACACACACACACACACACACACACACACACACACACACACACACACACACACACACACACACACACACACACACACACACACACACACACACACACACACACACACACACACACACACACACACACACACACACACACACACACACACACACACACACACACACACACACACACACACACACACACACACACACACACACACACACACACACACACACACACACACACACACACACACACACACACACACACACACACACACACACACACACACACACACACACACACACACACACACACACACACACACACACACACACACACACACACACACACACACACACACACACACACACACACACACACACACACACACACACACACACACACACACACACACACACACACACACACACACACACACACACACACACACACACACACACACACACACACACACACACACACACACACACACACACACACACACACACACACACACACACACACACACACACACACACACACACACACACACACACACACACACACACACACACACACACACACACACACACACACACACACACACACACACACACACACACACACACACACACACACACACACACACACACACACACACACACACACACACACACACACACACACACACACACACACACACACACACACACACACACACACACACACACACACACACACACACACACACACACACACACACACACACACACACACACACACACACACACACACACACACACACACACACACACACACACACACACACACACACACACACACACACACACACACACACACACACACACACACACACACACACACACACACACACACACACACACACACACACACACACACACACACACACACACACACACACACACACACACACACACACTAATCTACTGTACCACAGAGGTTGACACCAGCAAGGACATGCCCCAGTAACCTAATTAACCTAAAGGTGAATGTAGGGAAGAGTAAAGTGATGGTCTTTGAGAGAGATGAAGTTAGTGAATGTACAGCGAGGTTGGATGGTGAGGAATTGGAAAATGTGAGTACGTTTAAGTATTTGGGTAGTGTGATGAGTAAGGATGGAGGTTTGGAGGGTGAAGTGCTTGAAAGGGTACAGCAGGGAAGAAAGGTTGCTGGTTCCTTGAAAGCATTGATAAGAAACAGGGAAGTGAGCATGGAAGTGAAAAAGCTACTACATGACAGTATTGTGATACCAACTCTAACGTACGGAAGTGAAGCTTGGACATTGTTGTTAGGACACAAGTCAAGAGTGAGAGCAGTGGAAATGAGTTATTTAAGAGGAGCCTGTGGAGTCACGTGGAGAGACAGGCTGACGAATGAGGATATAAAGGAGCGTCGTGGTGTGGATGTGGATGTGATAGGAAGCGTTATGAGGAACACACTGAGGTGGTTTGGCCATGTGGAGAGGATGGAGGGTGAAAGACTGACGAAGAGAGTGTATGTGAGTGAGGTGGAGGGGGGAAGAGGGAGGGGGAGGCCGAGGATGAGATGGAGGGATGGGGTGGAGAGGTACTTCGTATATGAGAGAGGGGGGTGTGAGTTGGGAGCAGGGCAGTGAAATGGCGGGGGACAGGGCGACTTGGAGGCGATTTGTTTGTGGCCACCCCAAACGGGATTGAGGCGTCTGGCAATAGAATAGAATAGAATAGATGACTTGATGGGAGGCGTGGTACAGGCTCTGTCGGTGCAGTTTGTGGGCTGGGACGGGATAGGGCTCAGATCTTTGCCAGAGGGTAAAGGGCATTATGGTTCCCAGGCTGAGGCTTCTACCCAACAGAGAGGAGCCCGAACCCAGCAGTAGTACCTCAGGATGCTGCCCTATCATTGGCTGTATCATGGCAAGGCAATTACAGTGCCAAGGTGCCCCTGTAGCTGTCCTGGCAGGGTGCCCTAAAGCCACTGCCACAGCCACTGGTCACGGCTGATGGGCTATGGGTCCTTGACCCCTCCGTGGACCAGGAGTTGTATGGGCAGGCGGGGCCTGTGGCCCATTCCTCCTTTACTTGCCGATCATGACTAAATCAAAGCCAAAAAAAAAAAAAAAAAAAAAGCCTGAGGAATCCAAATCACCCAAAGGGTTCCGAGTGGCATCTTGGAATGTAGGTAACTTGATGAGTTAAGGTGGAAGTGGTGGAGACTTTGACCAGGAGGCAGGTACAGTAATGTCTGCTGCTTACAGGAAGTTAGGTTCAGGGGAAAGTCAGCTAGGATGATTGTTGGGAAGGATTGTGGATATGTTATTTTAGAGGGGAAATGTGGACGGACATGGTGGTGTGGGCGTGCTGGTCGAAGAGAACTGGGTGGAATGTGTTATGGATGTAGTGAGGGTAAATTGAAAGGATAATACAATGGCAAATATTGTTGAAAAACATCTGGAAACATTTGTTTTGGCGTGTGCCCAATAGGTTAGCTTGGGTGATAAAGAAAATGACAAATTTTTGGATGATTTGATATGTGAGGTGTGTGATATGGGGGGTGATAAGACTGTCATTTTGGCTGGGGATTCAAATGGTCATGTGTGTGCCACAGCTCACAGATATGAAGGGCTGTACAGGGAATACGCATTTGGTATCAGAAATGTGGAAGAGGAAAGGATACTACAGTCTGGGGAGGCATTGAACATGAATGTGCAAAATGCTTTTTAGAGAGAGAGAGAGAGAGAGAGAGAGAGAGAGAGAGAGTAGGCTGATTAATGAGCTTGGGATAAGAGTAGCCAGACTGATTATTTCCTGGTGAGGGGGGCTGATAGAAGGTTAGTGAAGAGTGTAAAAGCTATACAGACTGAATGGTGTTGTGCAGCAACACAAATTACTGACATGTGACGTGGTGCTGAAGGAGAGCGTGGTAAAAAAAAAAAAAAACTATACACCCAAGAGGGAAATATGGAAGTTTGATACCCAAACAGTAAGGGATGCCTTCTATAGCTAGATGAGTGAATGGCGGCTGAACAAGGAGCTGTAGACAGTATTAATGAGCAATACATAGATCTCAAAAACAGTTTCTTTAGAGTTACTGATTCAGTGTGGATGGACAACGGTCTGCTAAAACAAGGTTGCATAGTGGTGGGATGAGGGTGTAAAAGCCGCAGTGAAGGAACAGAGAAGACTCTTCAGGGAATGGAAAATGGGTGGTGACAGAAAGGAATACTTGGTTGCCAAGTTTAGGGCCAGAAAGGAGGTATACAGGACAAAATCTGAGTTTCAGAGACTTCTACTGAATAGCCTCAGTAGTGCCAAAAGGAAAAATGTGATATTTAAGGTGGCAAATCAGATTATCAGAGAAAACATGGATATCACAGGTGAGCAGTGTGTGAAGAATGATAAAAGTAAGGTAGTGGTGGGCAGTGAGGATTAAACATGCTAGTAGAGAAGATTATAACCGGTTCCTGATAGAAGTGACTGGAATAGGGAAGGTTTGGAGTCAGTGGATCCAGTGTTTGAACCACGGTCCTTGATTAATGCTGCTACTGTGTGCAGGGCAATTTGCAGGACGTAGTTGAGGAGGGAGGGTGTGTGTCTGGGTTTACTGCTGAAATGTTGAAGACCTCAGGGGACATGGGAGTGGGTTTAGTTACTGATATGATACATTCGATTGTATGTGTACTCACAGATGACTGGCTGAAGTGTGTGATTGTTAAGGCATATAAGGATAAGGGTGAGGCCCTGGAGAGAGGAAATTATAAAGGCATAATGAGGGTATAGAAAGCGTCCTGGATGGTATGATAAGGGAAAGAGTAAATTTTAGTGAGATGCAGTTTGGGTTTATGCCAGGCAATGGGGCAATTGATGCAATATTCACTGTCCGATAACTTCAAGAAAATATATCAGAAAGATGAGGGCGCTGTACTTTTTGCTGAATTGGAGAAAGCCTTTAACAGAGTTCCTTGGGGGATGGTGAAGTGGGCAATGAGAAAGCTTGAGATCCAAGAGTGGCTGCAAAGAGTAACTATGGCAATGTACAACGATGCTTGCACCCACCTGAGAGTGAATGGAATTTGAGTGATGAGTTTTTCGTGAATCCTGGCGTGAGTCAGGGGTCATGGTGCTTGAAGCTCTCTCATATAACTTTAAATGCGGACTCTGTTGGGAGTTAATGTATGCTGATTACTTTGTGTTGATTGAGTAGAATGAAGGGAGGCGGGGAGAAGAATTTGGGGTGGAGAGATGGAATGGGGCAGAAGGGTTTGATGGAGTGGGGCAGAAGGGTTTGATGGAATGGGGCAGAAGGGTTTGATGGAATGGGGCAGAAGGGTTTGATGGAGTGGGGCAGAAGGGTTTGATGGAGTGGGGCAGAAGGGTTTGATGGAGTGGGGCAGAAGGGTTTGAGAGCAAATGGGGATAAAACAAGTGATGATACTTGAGGCTGGTGCCGGTGCTGTCAGAGCAGTGTGTGTGTGGCTATGTGCAGTTTACCACAAGGGTGTGGGAACTAACTCCATCTTGTGCAGTGTGTGTGTTAAGTGGGTGCATAAGGGATGGGTGTTATTGAGATAGGCTAAGAAATAATGCCAATTTCTTTTGTGTGGTGTGTCGGGAAGAACGTGTAGATATTGACAGGCGTGAAAGGACTGATCTTGCTGGAGAGTCTGGTGAGTGTTTGGAGGAGTTTTGTTATTTAGGGGACATGTTATGTGCTGGAGGTGGGTTAGGGTAAGGTGTTGATGGAGGACATTCAAGGAGCTGTTGCCACATCTGACACTGAGAGGGCTCCTCCTCCTTGCTACGCGTCCTTGTATATAGGATGTGTTAGGTGATTACTGCTGTATGATAGTGAGGCCTGGGCAGTAAAGGAAGAGAGTATTCCTAGGCTGAAACCAACAGAAATGATAATGATTAGATGGATGTGCAGTGCGTCCTTAAATGAAAGGCCGGGGGGAGGGGGGGAGGGTAGGACTGTGATTAAAGAACCGAGAGGAAGAATGGGAGTTGAATGTAATAGTGTTGTGATGATGAGGGGTAGGTTGAGATGTGTGAACATGTTGTGAGTAGGGAAGATGGCAGCTGTGTGCGGAACGTAACAGGTGTGAACGGCAAGGGTAGGGTTGCGAGAGGCAGACGAAAACAGTCCTGGGACGAGGTAATTGTGTGGCCTCATGGATAAGGAACTGAATAGGGAGGCTGACAGAGATCGAGCAGCATGGAGAGCCGCATATTGGTGCCTTTATAAACTAAATTAAACGATAAGGACCATACATGAGAAGACCTGTACACACACACACTCGCGCACACAACCACCCACACACAATCCCCCCACACACACACAACCCCCCCACACACATACGCACACACAACCAAAATAACACTATCTATCTATCTATAGCCCGACGCCCTAATCCTGCAAAGGGTGGCCGCAGACAAAACGCCTCCAAGTCGCTCTGTCACCCACCATTTGACTACCCTCCTCCCAACTCACCCCCCCTCCCTCATATTCCTCTCAACTCCATCCCTCCACCTCATCCTCGGTCTACCCCTCCCTCTCCCTCCCTTCACCTCACCTACATACACCCTCTTAGTCAGTCTTTCATTCTCCATTCTCTTCACATGTCCAAACCACCTCAGTGTATTTCTCCTAATCTTCTCAACCACATCCACATCCACCCCACAACGTTCCTTCACTTCTTCATTCGTCAACCTGTCCCTCCACGTCACTCCACATGCTCCTCTCAAGTAACTCATTTCCACTGCTCTCACTCTTGACTTGTTCCCCTCTTGCAAGGTCCACGCCTCCCTTCCATACGTCAGGGTAGGGATCACAATACTATCATGCAGTGACTTCTTTACTTCCATACTCACCTCCCTATTTCTCAACACTGCTTTCAGTGTACCAACAACCTTTCTTCCCTGCTGTACCCTTTCACGCACTTCATCCCCAAAGTTCCATCCTAACTCATCACACTACCCAAGTACTTGAATGCACTCACATTCTCCATATCCTCACCATCCAACCTCACTGCACACTCTGTGACTTCATTCCTCTCAAACACCATAACTTTACTTTTGTTTACATTAACTTTCAGCTTCCTCCTCCTACACACTGTCCCAAATTCATTCACCAAACCTTGCAACTCCCATTCATCTTCACTCAACAATACTGTATCATCAGCAAACAGCAACACCGGAAGCTTCCAAATCTCACCCTCATTCATTAGAGCCACCCCCACATCCACTGCCCTACCTTGCACCTCCTTTACAACCCCATCCATGTATATATTAAACAGCCATGGAGACATCACACAACCCTGTTTCAGTCCCAGATTGAGATCAAAGAACTCACTCAGCTCACCATCCACTCGCACCGTAGCCCTAGCTCCCTCGTACATACTCTTCACAGCACTCAACAATTTCCCCTCCACTCCATATATTCTTAATACCTTCCACATACCTTGCCTATCTATTCTGTCATAAGCTTTCTCCAAGTCCATGAAGGCAGCATACACTTTCCTTCCCTTCTCTAGACACTTCTCCACTAAACATCTTAGAACAAATATCTGATCTACACACCCTTTTCCCTTCCTAAATCCCCCTTCTTGTTCTCCAACTAGCTCCTCTGTCATATGTCTAACCTTATCAATGAATATTCTACCATATATTTTACCAGTCACACTAAGAAGGCAAATACCCCTATGGTTACCACATACTTCTCTCTCCCCTTTTCCTTTGTATAAAGGAACAATTATACCTGATTTCCAATCCTCTGGAACCCTTCCCTCTTCCCAAGCCAATCTACACAACTTCCATATCCACTCCACAACAATCTCACCCCCATACCTAAGCATTTCACCACACACTCCATCAATTCCTGGGGCCTTTCCCAACTTAATCTTCTTCATCGCTTCCACTACTTCCGCCCTACTGATCTCTTCCTCCCTCCTCTCATCTCTTCTTCTCCCAGCCATTCCCCAACCACTTATACTCACACTGCTCTCACTCTCTACATTCAACAAATCCTCAAAGTGCTCCTTCCATCTCCTCAATCTCTCTCTCTCCTCCACCAGCAATCTATTATTCCTATTTTTCACTCCCCTACTATTTTCCCTTTCACACTGCCTTACTTTCTTTACCTCCTTCCAAAACAATTTCTTACTCTCCCTCCATTTCACACTCAGATTCCTCCCAAACTCTTCATCCACTTTCTTCTTACTCTCCTTCACCAGTCTCTTAACCGCCCTTCTCCTGCTCACATATACCTCTCTCTTCTCTCTCTCATCTCCCCTACCTCTACTCGCTAACCATATGCCTAACTATATGCCTTCTTCTTTTGTTCCACAGCTCGTTTCACTTCATCATTCCACCACGCTGTCCCTTGCACACCCTTGCATCTCCTCCTCACTCCACAAACCGCCTCACACGCTGCGCTTATCTCTTCCATGAATATCTTACATACGTCTTCCACCCCTTCCATCTGCTCTAGCTCATACTTTCCCAATCTTTCTTCCACTACGCTCTTATACTCTGTCATTTTCTCACTATCTTGCAATTTCTCCACTCTTCTCACAGGAGTTGCTTCCTCCTGTCTTCCCCTTCGTCTCCTCAACCACTTTCTTTGCAGCTCTACCTTGGCCATCACTAAGTGATGGTCCGAGACTCCATTCCCCCACCCTCTCCACACTCTTGCATCCAACACTTGTCTTCTCATTCGCTCATCCACACACACGTAATCTATCATTGCCTTTCGTTCAACAAGTTCACCATCCATCCTCCTCATTACTCTCCATGTATACCGGTGGATCATCTTGTGACGAAAGTAGGTGTTGGCTATTGCCAACCCCTTACCAGCACAGATGTCCACCAAAGCACTACCATTCCCATCTACTTCAGCTGGCACACCCCACTGACCAACCACTCCATCCACTCGTACATTCCCAACTTTGCCATTCATGTCTCCAATCAACAGCACTCTCTCGCTCCTCAAACTTGTCCATACATGCTTCTACTCTCGCCCAAAACTCATCTTTCACTCTTGCCACTCGGTCCTCTATTGGAGCATACACACATACAATCGCCCACGCTTGTATACCTACTTTCATCCTCACCCATACAATCCTTGCACCCACTGTTCCATACTCTCTTATATTCTCCTTCCACTTCTTGCTTATCATCAGACATACTCCCTCTCTTGCCCTCTCATTCTCATTGACTCCCGCACATATACCTAAACCATATTCCCATTCTCTCACCCTTTCACCTTTCCATTTTGTTTCAGTCACAACCACATAATTCACAAGGTTATCTTCAAAATGGCATAGGCTTCTTCATGTCTTTTCCACAGCGATTTACTCTGCATATTACACCTTGATATCCACTTGTATTCTCTCTCCGTCTCATGTCCACATAGTTTACATTACAATTTAAATCATCAGTAGGTGAAAGACGCAAAATAAATCGCTTAGGAAGAAGTGCAACGGCTACCTCCACCACACCAACATACACACATTGACCTCTTCCCTAAAAAAAAAAAAAAAAAAAAAAAAAAAAAAAAAAAAAAGTGTTATAGACAATTTTACCGGAAGTCTCGTGGGGTAAGGCGGTTCCCTAACACCTCTTCCTTAGCGATTTATTTATTTTTTTCACACCTTATAACCCTTTTCCGTGTCATGCCAGTCCTTCCAATATCACCATACACTGCATAAATAACGTACAAAACGATATTAACCAGCCATATCCAAAAATAAATCGCTAAGGAAGAGGTACTTGGGAGCTTCCTTACCCGACGGAGCTTCCTTACCCGACAAGAGACGGGTCTGGATGTATCGTTGTAAATAATAATAATAATAATAATAATAATAATAATAGTGGTAAAAGTCGTCGTCGTCGTCGTCGTAGTGGTAGTGGTAGTGGTAGTAGTAGTAGTAAATAATAATAATAATAATAATAATAATAATAATAATAATAGTAATAATAATAATAATAATAATAATAATAATAATAATAATAATAATAATAATAATAATAATAATAGTAATAGTAATAATAATAGTAATAATAATAATAATAATAATAATAATAATAATAATAATAATAATAATAATAATAATAATAATAGTAAAGGTTATCAAGGTAAAGGGCTTAGCAGGTAGGGTAGTGTGCATGGCAGTGAAAATATTAATGAACGAAAAGGCATATGGATGGAGGAATGAATGAATGAATGAATGAATGTGTGTGTACGTGGGTCTTTCCATACACAGTGCGTGTATTCCTGTGTATATGGAGATGTCCATAAATGTATGATTGTGTGTAGGCATTTGTGTTCATGTCTATGTGCATTTGGGATGTGTATGTATGTAGGTACGCACTTATGTGCGTCCAGACTCTGTACTAATGTATGTAGTACGTGTATGCATGTGTTCATATATGTGTACATGCAGATATGTGCGTCTGCATTAATGTGTATGCATCTACGTGTGTATTATGTACGTATGCCTTTATGTATGCACGTACATATGTACCTATGCATGAATGTATACATTTATATATGTATTAATGCGTGCACACGTGTACGAATTAGGGATGCACCGGAACCAGCACATCGAGTTCCGGCCGGAACCGGAACTAGCCGGAACTATGCCGGAACTTGTGGCCGGAACCGGAACTGGAAGTGAAGTTGTGATATACAAAAATTCTTGGCAGTCAAACCTAGAAGTACTATGTAATATTTTAGTCCAATTTTGTGTTGACATTTGTAAGTAGATTGTTTTAAATATCTAGGGTCACTTGTTGCTGTGGATGGAAGAATAGATGCAGAAGTGAAGTTTAGAATAAATGAAGTAGGAAAGGTGCTGGGAGGAATGAAAAAGTGTTTAGATGTCGTTCGCTTAGAATGGATGTAAAGAGAAGGCTGTATGAGGGTGTTGTGGTACCGACTGCGTTATATGGGGCTGAAACATGGAATATGGGTGTAGCAGAGAGGAAAAGTTTGAATGTAATGGAGATGAGGTGTCTGAGGAGTATGTGTGGAGTGACGCGTATGGATCGAGTGCGAAATGATGAAGTGCGAAGGAGAACTGGAGTTGTTCGGGAGATGGCTGGTAGAGTTGAGCAGAGGGTGTTGCGATGGTTTGGGCATATGGAGAGAATGGATAATGAGCGATTGGTGAAAAAGATAACTAGATCTGATGTGAGAGGTGTAAGGCTGAGAGGAAGACCACGAATAGGATGGATGGACAGTGTGAAGAGAGCGCTGGATGCGAGAGGGATGTCTGTTGAGCACGGAAGAGTGGCTGTGCGTGACTGAAATAAATGGAGAGAAATTGTGAATAAGTGATGACGCAGCCCTGAGGGGATATTCTCCCGCATTTGGTGTGATTAGCTTTCAGGTCAGGTGCGGGTAAGGAGATGGGTCTATTATGATGTGTCAGGGGTAAACCAGCTCTGCTGTCGGGCCCTGATGCGGATGTCACTGATTGCATTGCGCAGTTGACCCTTGTGCGGTGTGGTGCGGTGAGGATCTGTCCCTTCTCCCCTTTGGGGCTAAGATGCGAATGAATGTGTTTGAATGGATAAGTAAATGGGGAGTGTGTCGTCCAGCCTCGGCTACCTCCCTTTCCTTGGGGGAAGCAGCCTAGGTATATAGATAGATTTCTAAGTAATTTTTGGACTAAGCCCTAGTCCAAGTAAGCCATTGTGTTGATATATTTGTAATTTGATCCCACTTTAATGGAACACATTTATCTGTGTGCTTCAAGGTGAGATGAAATAATAGCCACCTTTTATTTTCCTGTGACAACTGTCAAGTACTGTATATAGAATTATGGCCAAATCTGTAGGTATATGTCATTCAGTGCATATTATGATGTTCTATAATAAAGATTTTATAGACATAACTCAGGTATATAGCATTAACCAATAAATACTTTTAGGCACTGCCAGGAAGGTGAGGGGGAAGACAAAAATATTTTACAACATGGCTGAGAGAAAAACATTGTAGAACAGCAAAAGTTGGTGTAGCAACATATATAGCAAAGGTTCAGCTGCCGGCCTGGTATTTTACTGAAGCTACGGCCGGAACAGGAACTTCATCCAAATTGAAGTTGTGGTGCGGCTGTAACCTAGTTCCGGTGCATCACTAGTACAAATGTACGGTACTTATGTATGACTGTACAGCATGTGTACATGTAGGTTATATGAATGTACAGTACTTATGTATGACTGTACACCATGTATACATGTAGGTTATATGAACTTACAGTACTTATGTATGACTGTACACCATGTATACATGTAGGTTATATGAGTGTGGGCATGTGTATGTACGGTATGTATATAACTGGCATGTGTATGTGCACATACTGTATAGGCCTATGTGAAGGTAAGTTTGCTGTAGTGCTTGTATGCACATATGTATTGTTTTTATGCAAGGAAGAAGGAACCCAAGGCAAGGAGCAGCAAACAGGTCCTTCCAAGAAAAAAAAAAAAAAAACATGAACAATACAACAGACCCAAATTCAAAATCCGATAATTTCGAGATGCCTGGACACACTGCGTTTGAAAGACTG
Source organism: Coenobita brevimanus (assembly GCF_032717465.1). NCBI lineage: Eukaryota > Metazoa > Arthropoda > Malacostraca > Decapoda > Coenobitidae > Coenobita > Coenobita brevimanus. Next base: position 36,492,482 of record NC_137019.1, read on the forward strand.
GAGATCATAGGAAGTACGAAACACAGACAAAGGGAGACAGTTGCAGCGTTCGCCTATTGCATAAATGAAGGGCTGGGAGTAAGGGTTTGTTCTTGCATAAGAGAGTTGGACAGAAAAGGGATGAGAGTTTGTTGTTAGACGGGTGCTACACGCCAGTCGTAGAGGTGGAGGGATGCAAGCAGACAGTTCAGAGGAGCAGTGACCATTGAAGTAGCGATAGAAAAGAGATAAAGATGCAACAGTGCGGCGAAGAGACAGAGGTTGAAGGGAGCCAGTTTAAGGAGGAGAGTTAATGAGACGAAAAGCCTTTGACTCCACCTTGTTGAGAAGAGCTGTATGTGGAGAGCCTCCCCACACGTGAGAGTTGTACTCCACACAGGGACGAATAAAACCCGTGTATAAAGTCAACAACTGTGCAGGGGTAAAGAAAGCATAGAGTCGGCTTAGCACACCTAACCTCTTGGAAGAAGATTTTACAAGAGAGGTAGTATGATTATTCCAAGATATATGATAAATCTCGAGAGAATGAAGCCTCAGGCATGTTCAAGGATGATGCAGGATTGAACTGGATATTATCAAATATTAGTAGGTACTCCTGTGGAAGATTTTGTCGAGTTGATAGGTGTAAGAACTGAGTCTTAGATGCATTAAAAACAACATGATTACTTTTACCCCAGTCAGAGATGCAAGCCAAGTCAGACATTAGGTGTGCCATAGCCTCATCCCTTGTTTGTTGAAGTAACTGCTGAAATGGACGTTGCGGGACCCAATTGGAAAGGTGAAGAGTGGAATCATCAGCGTATGAGTGGATAGGGTTAGATGTACAGCTTAGAAGGTCATTGATGAATAAAAGGAAGAAAGTTGATGATTGGACAGAGCCCTGAGGAACACCAGTGTTAATATATCAAGGAGAAGAACGATGGCTGTCTACAACAGCGGCTATAGAACGACCAGAAAGGAAGCTATAGATGAAGGCACAGAAAGAAGGATAGAAACCGTAAGAGGGCAATTTGGAAATTAAAGATTTATGCCACACTCGATCGAATGCCTTTGAGATGTCAAGTTTAATGGCAAAGCTTTCGCCAAAATCCTGAAAGGAGGATGACCAGGAGTCTGAAAGGTAGGTGAGAAGATCGCCAGTGGAGCGTCCCTGTCGGAACCCATACTGACGATCAGAAGAAGGTTGTGACAGGAAAGATGCTTTAAAATTCTTCCGTTAAGAATAGACCACATTTTTTGAGACACAGGATGTTAAGGTAATTGGGCGATAGTTAGAGGGTTGGGAATGGTCACCCTTCTTTGGGATTGGCTGACTGAGAGCAAACTTCCAGCAAGAAGGAAAGGTTTAAGTTGATAGACAAAGGCGAAAGAGTTTACCTAGGCAGGGTGTAAGCACAGAAGCACAGTTCTTGAGGACAACAGGAGGGACCCCATCAGGCCCATATGCCTTGTTAGTACCGAGGCCTGTGATGGCAGAAAATACATCAGCTGAAGAAATTTTAATGTCAGCCATGAGCAAGTCAGAGGGAGGAAGTGTTGGAGGAACAACACTGGAATCGTCTAAGGTGTACGTCCGCGTGTACGTGTATATTTGTTTATGCATATATGTATGCCTGTATTTATTCAAATTTGTATGCAAGCATACCAGTACGTATGAGTATGTTTGCTTGTTGATACGTACATGTATGCTCGTGCTGTTATGTATGTGTATATGTGTGCATGTGTACATGTGCATGTGTGCTAGAGGGTGCATCCCTGAATGCAGGTGCGCGCGCATGCGTGCGTGCGTGCGTGTTCTTACCTAATTGTATCTTTACAGGAATGAGTCAAGCTCGTACTGTCCCGTGTCTTAAACCATATTTATCGAACATATCCTTAAATTTGTGAATTGTTTTGGCACACACTATTTCATTCGGTAGTGCATTCCATTGATCAATTGCTCTGTTTGGGAAACTGAATTTCCTTACGTCTTTATCACCTCTCTTCTTATGCAGTTTTTTGCAGTGTCCTCTTGCTGATGCTTCTCCATATGTTAAGTAATCATTTATGTCTATTTTCTCCTTTCCTGATATGCACTTATATAGCATTATCATGTCACTTCTTTTCCTTCTCTCCTCTAGTGTTGGTAGATTCAGTTTATTTAGTCTTTCTTCGTAGCTTAGGTCCCTTAAGCTTGGTATCCATCTTGTAGCGGCCCTTTGAACTTTTTCAATCTTGTCTATGTGTTTTTTGAGATGAGGACTCCAGACTACTGATGCATATTCCAGGGTTGGTCTAATGAATGATGTTATTATCCTTCTTAGCATGTCTTCATTTATGTATGTGAATGCTATTCTCATATTTGCAAGCAGTGTATACATGTTCCATACCTTCTTGCTGATGTGGTCAGCCGGAGATAGTCTGTTATTGATAATCACACCTAGGTCCTTCTCTCTTTCTAATGTGTATAGGGTTTTATTTCCTAACTTATAATACCAATCAGGTCTTTTTCACTTTTACCGAACTTGATTACATGACACTTGTCCACATTGAATTCCATTTGCCATGTACTACTCCATTCATGAAGTTTATTTAATTCTTCTTGTAGCTCTTTACATGAGTGTGTTAGTAATTCTCCTTTGTATTTTTGCATCATCTGCAAACATATTTAGATAGCTTTCATTTCCAGTGTTACTGTTTATATCATTTATATACACTAAAAACATGATTGGTGCCAGCACTGAACCCTGTGGTACTCCACTAGTCACTTATTTCCATGATGAGTAGTTTCCTCTTAGTACTGTCCTCATTTCTCTTTTTATGAGAAAGTCTTGCATCCAACAAAACAGTTTGCCTCGAATTCCTCCTTGATGGTACAGTTTCCATAAAAGTCTTTGGTGTGGTACTGTGTCAAATGCTTTCTTGAAATCTAAATAGATACTGTCCAATCATCCTTCTCTTTCCTGTATTGTGTTTGTTACTGTCATAGTAGCTCATCAGATTAGTAACACATGATTTTCCTTTTCTGAAACCAAACTGTCTTTCTGTTATCATACTGTGTTCTTCTAGATGATTTACCCAAGCTTTTCTTATAAGCTTTTCTAATACCTTGCTTACAACACTGGCCAGTGATACTGGTCGGTAGTTGAGTGGATTTTGTCTATTTCCTTTCTTGAATAAGGGGACAATATTTGCTTTTTTCCAAATATCAGGTAGTTTACCTTGACTCAAGGATTTCTTGAAAATTAAAAATAATGGTTTACTTAACTCCTCTGCACATTCTCGTAGTACCCAACATGAAATTTCATCAGGACCACTTGCTTTTCCTCTGTCTAATCTACTTAACTCCTCCTGTATTACTTTTTCTTCTATTTGTATATCTGGTAGTATGTGTGGACATGTATGTTCCACATAGTCCCTCTCAAAAGTTTTTTCTTCTGTAAAAACTAATTGGAAATTCTTATTTAGTGCTTCACAAATATCTTTATCGTGTGTATAAGTGATTCCCTCGTCCGTAATGGATTGTATTATATCTTTTACTTTGGTTTTGCTTCTGATATAGCTGTAAAACAGCTTTGGTTGATCACTACTTTTATTTATTATATCCTCCTCAAACTGTTTTTGGGCTTCCCTCCTTATTCTTGTATAATCGTTTCTTGCCTGTTTGTAATTATTATACGCCCTTTCACTATTGTGTCTTCTGTATCTATTCCACAACAAATCTCTTCTTTCTTTTGATTTTTTACATTCTGTATTGAACCATTTCTGTATTTTCTTATCTGCTTCTTTCTGCTGTGGGATGTACTTCTGGACTCCTATTTCATAAAATTCACAGAATTTTTTATATACAGCATTTAAATCTTGTCCTCTAAGCTCATTTTCCCAATCAACTTCTAAGAAATACTTCTTTAGGTCTTGATAATTTCCCTTTTTATAGTTTAGTCTCTTTTTGTAACTGTCATTGCTGTTAACTATGTCATATGCTATCCTGAAGTTATAATTTAGTACTGCATGATCGCTTTTGCCGAGTGGAAGGTGATATATTAAACTGTCAATGTCATTTTCTTGCCTAGTAAATATTAGATCTAGCAGTGAAGGTACATCGAGTCCTCTTTTTCTAGTGGTTTTCCTCACATGTTGCGTTAGGAAAAACTCTTGCACGAGATCCAGGAGCTTTTGGTCCCAACAGCTTTCTTGGCTAATTATATCTAGAGTATTCCAATGTGAGTACGTTTAAGTATTTGGGTAGTGTGATGAGTAAGGATGGAGGTTTGGAGGGTGAAGTGCTTGAAAGGGTACAGCAGGGAAGAAAGGTTGCTGGTTCCTTGAAAGCAGTGATAAGAAACAGGGAAGTGAGCATGGAAGTGAAAAAGTTACTACATGACAGTATTGTGATACCAACTCTAACGTACGGAAGTGAAGCTTGGACATTGTTGGAAGGACACAAGTCAAGAGTGAGAGCAGTGGAAATGAGTTATTTAAGAGGAGCCTGTGGAGTCACGTGGAGAGACAGGCTGACGAATGAGGATATAAAGGAACGTTGTGGTGTGGATGTGGATGTGATAGGAAGCGTTATGAGGAATACACTGAGGTGGTTTGGCCATGTGGAGAGGATGGAGGGTGAAAGACTGACGAAGAGAGTGTATATGAGTGAGGTGGAGGGGGAAAGAGGGAGGGAGAGGCCGAGGATGAGATGGAGGGATGGGGTGGAGAGGTATATGAGAGAGGGGGGTGTGAGTTGGGAGCAGGGCAGTGTAATGGCGGGGGACAGGGCGACTTGGAGGCGATTTGTTTGTGGCCACCCCAAACGGGATTGAGGCGTCTGGCAATAGATAGATAGATAGATAGAGATAGATAGTATTCCAATTTATATATGTATTAAAATCTCCAGTTAGTATAATTCTTTCCGATTTCTCTTCCATTTTATGTAGTAATGCTCTTAAACTCTGAACTCTTGCACGAGATCCAGGAGCTTTTGGTCCCAGCAGCTTTCTTGGCTAATTATATCTAGAGTATTCCAATTTATATTTGTATTAAAATCTCCAGTTAGTATAATTCTTTCCGATTTCTCTTCCATTTTATGTAGTAATGCTCTTAAACTCTGAATTGTACTCTCTGCCATGTCTTCATATTCGTCTCTTTCCCATGTGTTTGATCTGGGTGGCATGTACAAATTGGCTACAATTACTTTACCTTCAGATGTGTTGATCTCTACTGCAATCAGTTCTACTTGTGATGGTATATCTAGTTTTATTTCATTGACTTTTAGATTTTTCTTAGTTAATATTATAATTCCTCCTCCTTTTTTTAAATATCTGTCTCTTCTCCATATATTATATTCCTCTACGTTTAGTATGTCATTGGATATCCTTGGTGTTAATTTTGTTTCAGTTAGGCATATTTTTTGTGGTTCATTTTCTCTGACATAATCATTCATCTCTAGTAATTTAGATACCATTCCATCCACATTTGAGTACATCCACTTTATCATCTTGTTTATATAATTGTCAAGACATGGTTTTACTAACTTCCTCCTTTTTATTCCATCCTGTTTGTGTACCACTTTCGTACCTGCAATCCTATTACTTTGTAAAAAAAAAATGTGTTCTTCTCGTCTTCTGATCTTCCCTCATTTTTTGTTTTTGCTTCCTCCCTCTTTTCTTTCAGTAATTCCAGTTCCTCTTGTGTTAGGCATCTTTTTATCCATACATTTTTGAACTCCTCTTTTTCCATAAGATTCTTTGCATTTTTTAGTATCTCTTCCACAGTGTTTACACTCTGGAAAGTCACCTTTAGAGGTCTTGTCTTGCTTTTCTCGTATTTCCCTAAACTTTTGTGTTCCTCTATGTCTTTACTACAGATTTCCTCTGATACTTCTTTCAGAATGTTCATTACATTTGCCATCTCCTTTTTGTCTCTTGTGATCTTGTTTTTTACTTCTTCCTCTTCTATACCAGTGATTACTATAGATTTGTTTATATCTACTGAATCTCTGACTAACTTTGGATTGTTTTGGATTATTTTTTTTCACTTCCTGCTTAATGCTTTTTTCCTCCACCCTTGTTTCTGAGTCTTTCTTTACTTTCACCATTTCAGCATACGTGGTTTCTACATCATTTTTGTAGCTTTGCACAGCTTCATTCACCTGTGTTATCTTCTCCTCAATATCACTGCTCTGGTCCATAAGACTGCTAACTTGTCTAATTGTCTCTGTGTCATTTTTGAACTCTTCCATAACACTCTCGTGATTGACTACTGTACTTGCCATTTCACTCATTTTCTTCCTAAGTGTACCCAATTCCACTGTTAGTTCACTGATGGTTGTGTCTTTCTTGTTGGCCTCCCTTCCTAGTTTTTCTATTTCTTCCTTTTGCAAGTGCATCTGCTTCTTTATTTCATCAATTTCATTTTTGAAAGCCATTTCTAGTTTGTGTACACGTTCAACCAGTCTATTGTGAGTCTCCACTTCAACCAGTTCTTGGCAGAAATCATCATCTTGCTTTCTACCTTTATCCCTTTTCTTTTCCAAATTTGCTTTACTAAAGTATGTGTTCATTTTGCAATACTAAAAGCACAGAGTACATGTACTTACATTCCCCATCCAGCTGTAGTCTAAACAAACCTCAGCTGACTGAGCACATTCTTTTGCCTCTTGGTTCTCTTTTCTGTTTGAACAAGTCTTGTTTAAACTTCTTTTTTTTTTTTTTAATAATGAAAAATCATTTAATCTAACCTGGTACAGAGCTTGACTCATATAGATACTAATTTAGGTAATGCCACTGGCTGTGCTGGCTCGGTACGGAGCGCCGACATCGCACGTCTACTCTCTCTGAATCCCACTGTGTGCGCGTGTGTGCGTGTGTGTGTGCGCGTGTGTGCGTGTGTGTGTGCGCGTGTGTGCGTGTGTGTGCGCGCGCGTGTGCGTGTGTGTGCGCGCGTGTGTGCGTGTGTGTGTGCGTGTGTGCGTGTGTGCGTGTGTGTGTGCGTGTGTGCGTGTGTGCGTGTGTGCGTGTGTGCGTGTGTGCGTGTGTGCGTGTGCGTGTGCGTGTGTGTGAATGTTTCAAAATACATTAGACAGTAGGTTAAAGAATACTTAGTAATATGTTCTTAGGTGATATTCCTAAAAGGCAAAAAGTGCCCTGCAATTCTATAAAAAAGTCCAATCCTTTCCCAATTAAGGCCAAGCCAGGTGACACCCGCCCCACAAAATACCTGCAGGTAGTGTCACGTAGACTAACCTTACTTGTGAGGGGTGGTGGGGGGTTGTGGTGGTTGCAATGGTGGTAGTTGTGGTTATAGCGGTTCCTGCCAACTACTGTCTTCTGTGCTGTCTTTTATCCTCCTGTCTTCTGTCTCGTCGTCATCAACTCTTCAGGCCTAAATCTATCTACCTATTGCCAGACGCCTTAATCCCTTATACGGGGTGGCCACAAACAAATCGCCTCCACGTCACCCTGTCCCCCGCCATCAATCTGAAAATATAAAATCCTATTACTACAGGCTCTTCAGGTAGCTAATAGGAACAGAATATTCTCCATTGTAACCATTACCATCAAAATTTTGTGCCATGTAAGCGTGCTGCTGCCTCAACACCTTAGCATTACAACACTAACATTATTTCACTGAAGTGGGAAAGACAGAAATAATAATAATACTGATGGTGGTGGTGGTGGTGGTGGTGGTGGTTGTGAGGTGATGGGGTGGTGGTGGTGGTGGTGGTGGTGGTGGTGGTTGTGAGGTGATGGGGTGGTGGTGGTGGTGGTGGTGGTGTTGGTAGTTGTGGTTGTGAGGTGATGGGGTGGTGGTGGTGGTGGTGTTGGTAGTTGTGGTTGTGAGGTGATGGGGGGGTGGTGGTGGTGGTGGTGGTGGTGGTTGTGAGGTGATGGGGTAGTGGTGGTGGTGGTTGTGAGGTGATGGGGTAGTGGTGGTGGTGGTGGTGGTAATGAGGTGATGGGGTGGTGGTGGTGGTGGTGGTGGTGGTGGTTGTGAGGTAATGGGGTGGTGGTGGTGGTGGTTGTGAGGTAATGGGGTGGTAGTGGTGGTGGTGGTTGTGAGGTAATGGGGTGGTGGTGGTGGTGGTGTTGGTTGTGAGGTAATGGGGTGGTGGTGGTTGTGAGGTGATGGGGTGGTGGTGGTTGTGAGGTGATGGGGTGGTGGTGGTGGTGGTGGTTGTGAGGTGATGGGGTGGTGGTGGTGGTGGTGGTTGTGAGGTGATGGGGTGGTGGTGGTGGTGGTGGTGGTTGTGAGGTGATGGGGTGGTGGTGGTGGTGGTGGTGGTGGTGGTGGTTGTGAGGTGATGGTGGTGGTGGTGGTGGTGGTGGTTGTGAGGTAATCGGGTGGCGGTGGTGGTGGTGGTGGTTGAGGTGATGGGGTGGTGGTGGTGGTGGTTGTGAGGTGATGGGGTGGTGGTGGTGGTGGTGGGGATGTTGGTAGTTGTAGTTGCAGTGTTGGTGGTGGTGGTGATGAGGGTGATGTGATGGTGATGAAGGGGATGGTTTGGTGGTGATGACGGGGGTGGTGATGGCGATTAGTAGTGATGAGGATGGTGGTGGTGATGGTGGGATGGTGGTGGTGATGGGGTGGTGGTGATGATGGGATGGTGGTGGTGATGGGGTGGTGGTGATGGGGTGGTGGTGATGATAATGTGGTGGTGGTGGTGATGGGGTTGTGATAATGAGGTGGTGGTGGTGGTGGTGGTTGTAATAGTTGTGGTGGTTGTAATAGTGGTGGTGGTGATAATGAGGTGGTGATGGGGTGGTGGTGATGATAATGAGGTGGTGATGGGGTGGTGGTGATGGGGTGGTGGTGATGATAATGAGGTGGTCATGGGGTGGTGATAATGAGGTGGTGGTGATAATGAGGTGGTGGTGGTGATGGGGTTGTGATAATGAGGTGGTGGTGGTGATGGGGTTGTGATAATGAGGTGGTGGTGGTGATAATGAGGTGGTGGTGGTGATGGGGTTGTGATAATGAGGTGGTGGTGGTGATGGGGTTGTGATAATGAGGTGGTGGTGGTGATGGGGTTGTGATAATGAGGTGGTGGTGGTGATAATGAGGTGGTGGTGGTGATGGGGTTGTGATAATGTGGTGGTGGTGGTGATAATGAGGTGGTGGTGGTGATGGGGTTGTGATAATGAGGTGGTGGTGGTGATAATGAGGTGGTGGTGGTGATAATGAGGTGGTGGTGGTGATAATGAGGTGGTGGTGGTGATAATGAGGTGGGGGTGGTGATAATGAGGTGGTGGTGGTGATGGGGTTGTGATAATGAGGTGGTGGTGGTGATAATGAGGTGGTGGTGGTGATGGGGTTGTGATAATGTGGTGGTGGTGGTGATAATGAGGTGGTGGTGGTGATGGGGTTGTGATAATGAGGTGGTGGTGGTGATGGGGTTGTGATAATGAGGTGGTGGTGGTGATAATGAGGTGGTGGTGGTGATAATGAGGTGGTGGTGGTGATAATGAGGTGGTGGTGGTGATAATGAGGTGGTGGTGGTGATAATGAGGTGGTGGTGGTGATGGGGTTGTGATAATGTGGTGGTGGTGGTGATAATGAGGTGGGGGTGGTGATAATGAGGTGGTGGTGGTGATGGGGTTGTGATAATGAGGTGGTGGTGGTGGTGGTGGTGGTGGTGATAATGAGGTGGTGGTGGTGATAATAAGGTGGTGGTGGTGATAATGAGGTGGTGGTGATGGGGTTGTGATAATGTGGTGGTGGTGGTGATAATGAGGTGGTGGTGGTGATGGGGTGGTGATAATGAGGTGGTGGTGGTGATAATGAGGTGGTGGTGGTGATAATGAGGTGGTGGTGGTGATAATGAGGTGGTGGTGGTGATGGGGTTGTGATAATGAGGTGGTGGTGGTGATGGGGTTGTGATAATGAGGTGGTGGTGGTGATAATGAGGTGGTGGTGGTGATAATGAGGTGGTGGTGGTGATAATGAGGTGGTGGTGGTGATAATGAGGTGGGGGTGGTGATAATGAGGTGGTGGTGGTGATAATGAGGTGGTGGTGGTGATAATGAGGTGGTGGTGGTGATAATGAGGTGGTGGTGGTGATGTGGTGGTGGTGGTGATGGGGTTGTGATAATGTGGTGGTGGTGGTGATAATGTGGTGGTGGTGGTGATAATGTGGTGGTGGTGGTGATAATGAGGTGGTGGTGGTGATAATGAGGTGGTGGTGGTGATGGGGTTGTGATAATGAGGTGGTGGTTGTGATAATGAGGTGGTGGTTGTGATAATGAGGTGGTGGTGGTGATGGGGTTGTGATAATGAGGTGGTGGTGGTGATGGGGTTGTGATAATGAGGTGGTGGTGGTGATGGGGTTGTGATAATGAGGTGGTGGTGGTGATGGGGTTGTGATAATGAGGTGGTGGTGGTGATGGGGTGGTGATAATGAGGTGGTGGTGGTGATGGGGTGGTGATAATGAGGTGGTGGTGGTGATAATGAGGTGGTGGTGGTGATAATGAGGTGGTGGTGGTGATGGGGTTGTGATAATGTGGTGGTGGTGGTGATAATGAGGTGGGGGTTGTGATAATGAGGTGGTGGTGGTGATGTGGTTGTGATAATGAGGTGGTGGTGGTGGTGGTGGTGGTGGTGGTGGTGATGGTGGTGGTGGTGATGGTGGTGGTGGTGATGGTGGTGGTGGTGATGGTGGTGGTGGTGATGGTGGTGGTGGTGGTTCTAGGGGTGGTGGTGGTGGTGGTGGTGGTGGTGGTGGTGGTGGTGGTGATGGTGGTGGTGGTGGTGGTGGTGGTGGTGGTGGTGGTGGTGGTGGTGGTGGTGGTGGTGGTGGTGGTGGTGGTGGTGGTGGTGGTGGTGGTGAGGCGATTAGTGGTTGTGGTGGTGGTGGTGGTTGTGGTGGTGGTGGTTGTGGTGGTGGTGGTTGTGGTGGTGGTGGTTGTGGTGGTGGTGGTTGTGGTGGTGGTGGTTGTGGTGGTGGTGGTGGTGGTTGTGGTGGTGGTGGTGGTGGTGGTTGTGGTGGTGGTGGTGGTGGTGGTTGTGGTTGTGGTGATGGAGGTGGTGGTTGTGGTTGTGGTGATGGAGGTGGTGGTTGTGGTTGTGGTGGTGGTGGTGGTGAGGCGATTCGTGGTGGTGGTGGTGGTGGTGGTGGTGGTGGTGGTGGTGGTGGTGGTTGTGGTGGTGGTGGTTGTGGTGGTGGTGGTGGTGGTGGTGGTGGTTGTGGTGGTGGTGGTGGTGGTGGTGGTTGTGGTGGTGGTGGTTGTGGTGGTGGTGGTTGTGGTGGTGGTGGTGGTGGTGAGGCGATTCGTGGTGGTGGTGGTGGTGGCGGTGGTGGTGGTGGTGGTGGTGGTGGTGGTGGTGGTGGTGGTGATGGTGGTGGTTGTGGTGGTGGTGGTGGTGGTGGTGATGGAGGTGATGGTTGTGGTGGTGATGGAGGTGGTGGTGGTGGTGGTTGTGGTGGTGGTGGTTGTGGTGGTGGTGGTTGTGGTGGTGGTGGTTGTGGTGGTGGTGGTTGTGGTGGTGGTGGTTGTGGTGGTGGTGGTTGTGGTGGTGGTGGTTGTGGTGGTGGTGGTAGTGGTTGTGGTGGTGGTGGTTGTGGTGGTAGTGGTTGTGGTGGTTGTGGTTGTGGTGGTGGTGGTGAGGCGATTCGTGGTGGTGGTGGTGGTGGTGGTGGTGGTGGTGGTGGTGGTGGTGGTGGTGGTGGTGGTGGTGGTGGTGGTGGTGGTGGTGGTGGTGGTGGTGGTGGTGGTGGTGGTGGTGGTTGTGGTGGTGGTGATGGAGGTGGTGGTTGTGGTTGTGGTGGTGGTGGTGAGGCGATTCGTGGTGGTGGTGGTGGTGGTGGTGGTGGTGGTGGTGGTGGTGGTGGTGGTGATGGAGGTGATGGTTGTGGTGGTGATGGAGGTGGTGGTGGTGGTGGTGGTGGTGATGGAGGTGATGGTTGTGGTGGTGATGGAGGTGGTGGTGGTGGTGGTGGTGGTGGTGGTAGTGGTTGTGGTGGTAGTGGTTGTGGTGGTAGTGGTTGTGGTGGTAGTGGTTGTGGTGGTAGTGGTTGTGGTGGTAGTGGTTGTGGTTGTGGTTGTGGTGGTGGTGGTTGTGGTGGGGGTGAGGCGATTAGTGGTTGTGGTGGTGGTGGTGGCGGCGGTGGTGGTGGTGGTGGTGGTGGCTGTGGTGGTGGTGGCTGTGGTGGTGGTGGCTGTGGTGGTGGTGGCTGTGGTGGTGGTGGCTGTGGTGGTGGTGGTGAGGCGATTAGTGGTTGTGGTGGTGGTGAGGCGATTAGTGGTTGTGGTGGTGGTGGTGGTGAGGCGATTAGTGGTTGTGGTGGTGGTGGTGGTGAGGCGATTAGTGGTTGTGGTGGTGGTGGTGGTGAGGCGATTAGTGGTTGTGGTGGTGGTGGTGGTGAGGCGATTAGTGGTTGTGGTGGTGGTGGTGGTGAGGCGATTAGTGGTTGTGGTGGTGGTGGTGGTGAGGCGATTAGTGGTTGTGGTGGTGGTGGTGGTGAGGCGATTAGTGGTTGTGGTGGTGGTGGTGGTGAGGCGATTAGTGGTTGTGGTGGTGGTGGTGGTGAGGCGATTAGTGGTTGTGGTGGTGGTGGTGGTGGTGAGGCGATTAGTGGTTGTGGTGGTGGTGGTGGTGAGGCGATTAGTGGTTGTGGTGGTGGTGGTGGTGAGGCGATTAGTGGTTGTGGTGGTGGTGGTTGTGGTGGGGGTGAGGCAATTAGTGGTTGTGGTTGTGGTTGTGGTTGTGGTGGTGGTGGTGGTGGTAGCGGTCATTTCGGTGGTACCGCAGCTGCTGTTTTCTTCTGTCCATCTCCTCCTGTCTTTGTCTTCTGTCCTGTCGTCTCGTTTTGTCCTCACTTCTTTAGCTCTCCTGGTCAAAAATTATCTGAAATAGAACATAAATTAGTCGCGTAAAAAGGATAGTAGCAGTAATTTCCACAGCAATAATAACAGCAATAGTAATAATAGCGATAGCAGTAATTGTAATGAGTTGTAACGGTAATGAGTAATGAGTGTAATAAATGTAATGATGGTAATAGTAGTAATAATGGTAATAATAATAATGGTAATAGTTAAAGAAGTAATGCTAGTAATAAGAGTAATAATAATATGTAATAATAGTAACTAATAGCTACAAGAGTAATAAGGATAATAGTTAAACAGTAATAATAACAGTAATAAAGGTAATACCACTAACACCAACAGGAAAATCGGGTACATGTGTTTTACTTTAAGCAGCAACAAGACCTCACTAATTCAGTTCCTTTTACTCCCGTTTGTTTTCCCTATTTTTCCTGACTGTTTTCATGGCAGTACACAATCGTTTTCTGTTGGCTTTTTCAGCACTGATCCTCATGGTCTCTATGCCTCGCCGACGTTTTTAATGGCAGACTTACTAAAACTTGCTCAAGTCTTGGTTGGTAGGTTAGATTGCTAGGTTAGGCCGAATATTTGACTCTGCCCTGCGTCCTTGTCCAACATTACAGCAGACATCACATAAGTTTTCGGAATAAATCGCCGAATAAGAGTTGCTACCAAGCCTCCAGTACCACCTACACTAACCACTATGTAACTGTCAAACAACCCAAGCCAACCACAAGCATCTCTGGTAGTTTATATGTCGGAAAACACACAAACCCAGTAAAACACCTCTCATCCCGGCTAAAGTCCACCCATGTTTACTCACTTGCATATCAGACTGTTCTACGTTAATACATCGTGAAGTTCTTAACATATACTGTACCTTTAATGAAGACAATTGTCCCAGAACAGTAGTCGACATTCCTTCCTCCTCAACACGGCTCCAGTTCAAACTAACTCACGTTTACACCGATCCCTCCTGGCTTAAATTAACCCGAATTGGCTCACACGCTTCTAAATTAAGTCTAAATTAAGATACCATGACTTTTTGTTGATATTATTTACCCTTAATGAAGAAAAATGTCCCGGAGAAGCCGTCCACAACCTTCTCCCTCGACAGCACGGCCTACACTGAGCCCGCCATGGATGACGTCATCATATATTCGTCTTGCTTCCCGGATGCCTCTCTGTTTGAAAATTTTTAACTTAACGCTTAACCTGCAACTCAACCAGGCGATGAAGAAAACGGGGGATAGAGAGAAAGTGGAGTTAAGAGAGAAAGTGGAGTTAAGAGAGAAAGTGGAGTTAAGAGAGAAAGTGGAGTTAAGAAAGTGGAGTTAAGATAGAATGTAAACTTAAGAGAATTTACGAGACAGGTTTGGTTCTGGGCTATTAGTAGAGTTCGGAGAGGAGCACTGGGGTACTGGCGATGCTGGGTAGGGTGTAAGTGGGAACTGGTGGTGTTTGGCTGGTGTAGTTGGGTACTGGCGGTGTTCGGTGGGGTGTACTGGTGTATTTCCAGTGTTGGGTGGGAGAGGGGGATATTGGCAGTGTCGTGTGGGATGTCTAGGGATATTGGTGGATTTGGGTGGGGTGCAGAGGGATAATGGCGGTTGTGGGTGGGGTGCAGAAGGATAATGGCAGTTGTGGGTGGGGTGCAGGGGGATATTGGTGGATTTGGGTGGGGTGCAGGGGGATATTGGCGGTTGTGGGTGGGGTGCAGGGAGATATTGGCGGTTGTGGGTGGGGTGCAGAAGGATAATGGCGGTTTTGGGTGGGGTGCAGAAGGATAATGGCGGTTGTGGGTGGGGTGCAGAAGGATAATGGCGGTTGTGGGTGGGGTGCAGTGACGTACAGTAATAGAGATATAGGTTTGGGTGCACTGGCGTACTGGCGGTGGTGGGCGGGGTGCAGCGGGATACTGGTAGGGTTGGTTGCTGCGGAATGGAGCTGGGTGGGGTGAAGTGAGGTACATAGGGTGGTGGGTGGGGTGAAGTAGGGTATTAATCCGTATTGGGTGGGGTGCAGTGGGGTGCTATCGGGGGTGGTTGGAGCGTACTGGCGTATCGTCGATGTTGGGTGGGGTGGAGTGAGGTATTGGCAGTGTTAGGATGGGTGTGGTTGGGAGCTGGCGGTTTTTGGGTGGGGTGATTTGGGATACTGGCGGTGCTGAGTGGTGTGCAATTGGATATTAGTGGTGTTGGGTGAGATTCAGTGAGGTATAGGCAGTGTTTGGTGGAGTACAGTGAGGTATTGGTGTTCGGTGGGGTGCAATGGGGCAATGGCGGTGTAGAGTAGGGTTACATGGGGTATTGTCGGTGTTGGTTTAAGTGCACTGGCGTACTGGTGGTGTTGGTTGGGGTGCAGGGTGGTACTGGCGTTTTGATTGGGGTGCAGCGTTCAAATACGGAGACAAATAAACACACACACACACACACACACACGATCACGACCATCAAGTGATCCTGACCGACCCGGTGAATTACACACACACACACACACACACACACAGCTACACCTCCACACACAGACAGCCTTAGATAAACAAACAGACAGACTTGTCAGAGTATAGTATGAAACTCCAGCAAGATACAGACTGACAATACTTTTTAGATCACTGTGTTATTATTTTGTATGGACAAAATAATAATACTTATGGTAGAAGAGGTCGCCCAACATCCACACACCCGATATAATACTGACTTCGGGTGGCTCTATATTGAGTGACAAAACAAATGGTTTCCTATAAGCACGGAACTATTTACGACACTAGGTGGTAACCATAATTATAACCAAGTCACACCTGGTGGTTTATTAGATATATGTATCGATATATAGGCTACTCAGTTTTGTAAAAGATTCATAACGTTCCGCGGTTACAATATTACTATAAGAAATTTGCAAGTACGTAATTGTTCTCGTATAGTGGGTCTGAGCACACGCCATTCACAAAAGGGTCCTGCATTTCATACCACCCAGGGGCATTTTGTTGATGTTTAGAAGGTCAATTGGTCTTAAAGTGATACATGTTTTAAGAGTATCCTCTAGACAGAGGCATGGTCTTAGGCCCTCAAGCATGGAGTGCATGGTGAAAATTGGAACAAAATCTATAGGTAACACTGGTGACTCTAGCCTCTGGACTTACAGTAACCTTTTACACAGTGTACTTGGCTTGCATATTACGGAGGGAAATGCAAACTTGGCTTTTCAACCACACAGCATCTTTTGTCAGTGGATTAATGTGCTGGCTGTAGTGGAGAGTGATAAAAGAGGTAAGGAAGATGTCATAAGAACAAAGGTGGACGGAAGGAAGGACAGAGAAAGTAGGGAAGATGAACGATGGACAGAAGGGTAATAAGAATGAAAGAAAAACAATAAAGAAGAAGAAAAAAGTGGCAGTGTAAACAGAGAAAGGAGTAAAAGACAAAATAAATAAATAGTGATAGGGTGGGACTGACCTGATCCACATGGGGGGATCACGTAGGAGAATTCAACCATGAAGCGTAACATACCAACCACCAGCCCTCCCATCAGGCCCCAGAAGGCTCCCTGCAACACAAAATATGACCAACTCTCTTACAATACAACACATGCATTAGGACACTATATCTACGCACATTGCCTTTTAATATTATTTTTTGATGTTATGATAAAAGTAAATTACTGAAAAATTCTATTATTCCTACCCATAAAGCTTATTTGCCACCTTCCGCTAATTTTGAGCACCACAGGAAAAGAAAGGACTGTGATATTTTAGACCACACTGCTGAATAATAATTAGGACTGCCCATTATATATTTATATATATAAAATCCGAACCTGGCGTCTGTCTGTTTTTCTGTCTGTAATGCACACTGTACGGACCATTACGAGAAAACGGTGAGAGCTACGAACAAAATCCAAAAGCCAAAGCTTTTCTGGAGCCTTGGTAGTGTGCTTTAAAGGGAAATAAAAACCGGAATCCATCACAGTTTGTTTTCATCTGTGCTTAAAAAAAAAAAAAAAGGCATTAATGAACTCACTGGGACACACCCATGAAATCGCTCAAATTCCTTCATAATTCACCCATAATGTCTGGCTCTGTGGTGAAGGCAGTGTATGAAGGTCCTGGTAAACAAAGAAACGTGGAAGGCAACCGGACCTCTCTCATCCCAAATGTGTGCTGAGAGGGACACAAACTGTCTATTCTGGCAAAGAGTCTAGACGGGATGGGGTGTGATGGTGAAGGATGGCAAACAAGACAATGGCCACCACTCCTAAATTTTGGCGTCTAGCATAGTTCGTTTACCAATAAAAAATATAAGAATACCTTGGGGTTCCTTGTCTACATTACAAACACAGCAACGAAAAAGAATTACAATGTGCAGAAAGAGGTCGTGAAAGAAAAAGAAATGCATGATTTATTTTGTAATATTACCACAGGTAGTTTCAGAGAGTGCTGTATAATATGCTTAACTATGTGGATTTGGGCAAAAACAGGAATCACTGCATCCCTGAACGTTAAGGTTTGGAGGTGTCAGGAACTCTAAGGAGGAGGAGGAGGGAGAAGAAGAATGAATAGTACGGTTAGGATTTACACAACAAAATAAAACTCTGGAGGCAGGCACTGAAGGTTGATTCTATATAACAAAACTGACTTGCCTTGCGTAACCACAGCGACCATCACTTCTCAGTTTTTTTTCCACAAGTAAACCTTTCCCTGATTTGGGATTTTTGCAGAAAATGAGAACGCTGTTCTAAATCTATGAGATGAGGAGTCTGGCCAGAGACGGTTGATTGGCACTTATGCAAATATTAATGTGGGTCATCTAATATTGGCTTTGGTTTTGAAGTCCCTGTAGAAACAGACCTATAACGCCTACCTATGGTGTCCATCAAGAAGGCGAGGTCCAGAAGAGTAGGACCCCAGAAGTAAACCCAAGCTCTTAATCTCCAATAAGTGCCAGGCGCTGAGACAAGGACGGAATTTTATTTGAACTGAGGTTCAGCCCATCAGAGTTCCTTTTATGCTCCCTACAGGCAATAGAGGCAAGCCAGACAATATGATGTAGGAGCTTTAGACCCCATAAAAAGCTAAGCTGAGGGGGAGAAATCCGTGTAAGAGAGTCCTTGAGCAACTTCAACGACTTGAGCTTTTGGATTAAAACAAATTACATTTTATAAAATCTACGAAAATCCCTCATGGCTACAATGAATCCAGTGAGGAGTGCCCAGCAGGGGCAATTTGATTTTGCCATCCTGAAGGCAGGGTAAAGTAACATTGGCCGGTCATTAAGGGAAGGCAATAGGCGCCCTGATGGCAAGTCAACAATGTAAGAAGGAGACTGACAACGCTACTGAGATCGTTCAGAAGGTTCTGAAAAATATGCAGTCATCGACGGCACTGAAGTTCGAAGTGGGACAACACTCTGAGAGCTCAGTACTTTCCTGACATAAGCACCGAGTGTAGATGTTCATTACAGATCCCGATTTCCATCAGGATCTGAATCTGAAATGGGATCCTGGAGCACCCCGCTGGGAGACGAACAAGAAGGAGTTGCCTAATTTGAAGCTAAGCGAAACTAAATCAGGTCACTGATCGATCCTGATTTCGTTTGAACACTCTGTGAAAGCTAAGGTGGCGGCCATGGACCTTTATGATACAGGAGTGGCCATGTGGGTGATGGAGGTGGAAAACAGATAGGGGATGACTGAGGATAATGTACCAGTCTAGGATCTAAAACTTGACATATCTTAAATCAAATCTCTCTTGTAGTACCCTGTTATCAGTTCTGTCGTTCAGGGATGACCTTAGGATGCTGATTTTAGTTTGTTCCAGCCTACTTTGTATCCTCTTCTGTCACTTTTCAAGTTTCACTGCCATACAACAAAACTCTTTCCACATATGTATTGTGAAGAGTACATTTAGCACGAAAGGAGAGCCTTCATAGTTAGGAGAGGAAACAGTCTTCTGTAACTGTTTCATCCACACACACACACTTCTCTTGCTTACCATACCGCATTCCCTCCACCCCCCACCTATCTCCCAAGGTCAGTCTCAGTCTCTCTCTCTCTCTCTCTCTCTCTCTCTCTCTCTCTCTCTCTCTCTTTCTCGGAATAATGTAGTTTTATATTTCTGAGACAACTAATGCTACCTTTAATATCTTCACTTTGAACTCGCCAAAAGAGCTCCTGTTACCCTTGTGTTATTTTCGTCTTTTATTTTATTGTAACCAGAGGATTTTACTCACTTTATAAAGAATCTGCATAACAGGTTCCTTCGAAAATAAGAAATAACAGTAATGTTGTCTATAACGCTTTAGCCTTACTACTACTACTACTACTACTACCGCTACCACTACTGTTACTACTACTATTACTATTACTAGCATTACTACAACAACAACAACAACTACTACTACTACTGCTACTACTACTACTACTACTACTACCACTACCACTACAACTACCACTACTGCTATTACTACTACTACTAAAACTATTGCTATTATTATACTATAATTATTATTATTATTTTTTTACTATCATCATCATCACCCTGGGGACGTAAAAGAGACAGACTGCTGTTCAAGTCCAACTGCTTTAGATTTGTTGTGAATGGAATACAGTAATCTGCTGTATGGATTATTTCTTTATTCAGTTTGTTTTTCCTTTGTTGTGTTATTTTAAAAAATGACACCCTATTACAATCACTGTTTTTATTCAGCCTATTACCAGGCGATTTTCTTTAAGTAAGGGACATTGAAGCAGCAAGATAATCTTTCTCTTCTAAGGTTAATTTAGGCAACAAAACAACCAACACAAGACGCTGTTCTGCAGGTGATATACGCAAGATCCAGTGGTTACGTAAGGCTGAACGCTCCTCCTAGTGTGTACAGTACCTCTTACCAAGCCCGAACCCTTACCTGCCCGTCTCTTACTTCCCCCACCCACCCACTCTCTCTCTGTCTGTCTGTCTGTCTCTGTAGTATGTATATATCTGTGTGTGTGTGTGTGTGTGTGTGTGTGTGTGTGTGTGTGTGTGTGTGTGTGTGTGTGTGTGTGTGTGTGCAAAATTAACTTTCACTATGTTGTGGAAGAGCCTTGATCTCTGAGCATTTAGAGGTAGTGCCTTTTAACATATTACGTTGGAGGGTATTAAATGTGTCCTTAATTCTCCTCAAACCCTAATAACACGGTGGTACTCACGATTAATCCAACGGCCAAGACGAATATGAAGTACAGCACTATTACTACGATGTCTGGCCAGCGTAATTTAGTCCCCTGCTCCTCCTGTAACAGCGCTGATTCCACAGTCGTCACCTCCACCATGTTCCCTCACACAGTACCGGGAGCGGCATAAACACGCGTATATCCCTCTTTGCGTCCACAACGACACTGACGGCCCACGGGCGTGATCAACTTTCAGGTGTCCAAGGCAGAGGGAGAAGTGGGCATGGGCAAGAATATATTCCACAATCGAATACTGCAGGTCTAATAAACTACCGTAAAATCACTTCCCAATCATGTGAACCGGTTCCCCTGTAACGATTCTACTACCACTACTGCGGACCGAGTGGAGCTGCCGAAATCTGCCACCGACCCGTATCTACTGTTGTTGGATTGTGGGAATATAGAATATAATTCAGTGGTGATGTGTGGCAACTTACTCCAGGCCAGATCCCAGCTAGGCAACTGCTGGCCCTGATGCTGCACTGGGACTATGGAGTCAGAATCAGTCAGTGACTCAGTGGGTCAGCAGGGGCTTGCCTCCCAAGCGAGCGAAAGTAGTCACCTTATTTAAATACGTAATATTACAGTATGTTAATGCATATGTATGCAATTTAATGGTGGAATTGGCACACTACATTTTTCTCTCGGAGCATTCAATTTCTCTGCAACATGAAAATGTAGAATGTGCTTCATAGTTATATTTCATCAGGAAGCTCTGTCTTCCTCCCCTGTCTCTCTCTCTCTCTCTCTCTCTCTCTCTCTCTCTCGCAGCAGATGAAACTTGCATTTTATCCCAAAATACAGGTTTAATTTTTAAAAAACATTGTGTTTACACTTATTACCAGCACTATACTCCTAAAACACGAACTACATTACATTTTTTCAGTTTTTTGTGTTTTCAGTCTTTTATGATTATATACTGTACAATATATTTATATATACTTTTTTTTAAACATTTGTACACACGCGTGTAATGTGTCTCTCCAATATATATATCAATCAATCAATCATTTCCTGTGGCACCCTCGGGGATGCATAGGGCCTCGATGAACTCACACCACCACATCCTATCTTGTGCTAACTCCTCAAGATCTCCCCAACACTCATCTCCAGCTTCCCGTCTCATTGTCCTCACCCACGTCTCTTTTGGCCTTCCTCTACCTCTCCTACCAAGTGCCACCCACCCTGGTGTACCTCGTACTATTCCCTGTCTCCTATACACATGTCCTAGCCACTTCCATCGTGAGAATCTAACATATTCATCGATCGGCTGCACTCCCGTTATTTCTCTAATTCTACTATTTGGTATCCTTTCCCACCACTTAACTCCTAATATTCTTCTAAGTGCTTTATTTTCAAACACCAAGAATTTATTTTCCATAGTCACTGTGCTGTACCAAGACTCGTGTCCATAAATTAAGATACTCCTAACCATTACCTTATAAAGTTTGATTTTTGTATGCACAGAAAAATTGTTATTATTCCAAATATTTTTAAGCATTCCCATTGCCTGATTAGCCTTCTTTAACCTTTCCTCGAATTCAAAGTTCAAAGAACCATCCTTGGCTAAATAAGTACCTAAATATTTAAACCTATCAACTTGCTTTACAACCATACCTCCAATTACACATTCCTGCGCATTTTCCATATTCATATTGATTATTTCAGTTTTTCCACAATTAATAACCAAACCCACCTTGCGACCTTCACTCACCAAACAGTCCAACACTCTCTGCATCTCTTCTGGCCCATCACAAATCAAAACTATATCATCTGCATAATCTAAATCCAAAAGTTTCCTGTTCTCTCCCCAAAGTATACCTGCACCGGTTTCTGTTCCAACGCGTTTCATAATGTAATCAATGACCAATATAAATAGTAAAGGCGATAGAACACCACCTTGAATTACTCCGGACTTGACTTCAAACGAATCACTCAGACAACCATCAACCATCACTTTACAAAATGTGTCCTCATGCATGTTCATAATGACCCTCACAAACTCCTCTGGTATTCCATAATGTCTCATGATCTTCCCCATAGTCTCTCTCGAAACACTATCAAAAGCCTTTTCAAAATCAACAAAACAGAGACTTAATGGTACTCTCATTTCATTAACTTGCTGCATCAAATGCCTAACTATAAAGATCTGATCATTGCAACCACGTCCCTTTCTAAAACCAGCCTGTTCATCCCTCAGAATACCCTCAACCACCGGCTCCAACCTATTTAACAACACTCTACTGAAAACTTTCAAAGCTATCGGTGACAAAGAGATTCCCCTCCAATTACCACATTCACTCAGGTCTCCCTTCTTCGGAACTTTAACAATTACACCATTCTTCCAAACTGATGGTAGTAACCCCGTCACCCATATCTTATTGAATAGCTTGGTCAAGATCATTATTCATCTATCCCCCTCCACTTTAAACATTTCCGGAAATAAACCATCCTCCCCTGGTGCCTTATTATTCTTTAACTGTTTTACTGCTTTCTCCACTTCTGCAAGCCTCAACTCTCCTGTTTCTATATTTAAATCTTCCTGAGCAGACGGTATATCCTCTTCTGGTGGTATTGGTCTATTTAGAACTGTCTCAAAATGCTCTTTCCATCTATTTTTAATATCTCCATCTTTGGTCAATAAATTTCCTTCCCTGTCTCTAACTGGTATTTCCTTGCGTTTACCTGCATTACCACTCAGTTCTCTAATCGATTCATATGCTATTCTTTGACTCTGTCCATCATTTTTGTTTATTAAGATTTCAGTCTCTACAACCTTTTCATCCACACATCTTCTTTTATCTCTCCTAGCTAACCTTCTTACTTCTGAATTCAAACTCCAGTACGCAGCTCTTGCTAATTAAATCTCTCGTTCATCAACGCATTGCATCTCACTCCTCAATTTACCCTCACCTCTCTTTTTTATCATATCCCACGTTTCCTCTGATATCCATTTCTTTCTCCTGAATCTATGTCTCCTTCCAATCGTACATTCAGCAGTCTCATGCAAAACTTTGTTCACATCCTCCCACATCTCATCTACACTTCTCTCCCCCTCTTCCAACGTTTCCAACACCAAAAACCTATTTCTGCATTCTAATCTGAATTCCTCCTTTTTTTCTTCCCTTCTAAACTTAACAATATCGTATCTACCAACACCAGATTTTTCCTTATTCTGATTTTTAAGTTTAAACCTTATTTTTGCAATGCTGAGTTGATGGTCACTACCAATATCCGCTCCCCGTTTAACATGAACATCTAGCAGAGAACTTCTATGCCTCCTACTGATAGCGATGTGATCAATCTGATTTTTATATTTTCCACACGGCGACACCCAAGTTGTCTTGTGTATATTGCAATGCTGAAAGAGTGTGCCGCCGATGACTAAGTCATTTGCTAGACAGAAGCTTCCAAACCTCACTCCGTTTTCACTCATCCTACTACCAACTCCCATCTTACCCATACATGCCTCAAATCCCTCATTTGAACAGCCCATTACTGCATTAAAGTCTCCAACGCAGATCAAAACATCATGTCTAGGTACCCTTCCTACTCCTTCTTGCAACTTTTCATAAAATGTGTCTTTCCTTTCATCGAGTGCATCATTAGTAGGTGCATAACACACAAACAAACTGATGTTGCCATGATTTGATTTAAAACGTGCGTATAACAATCGCTCATATATATATATATATATATATATATATATATATATATATAATCATCAGCCTTTTAAGTATCCACTGCAGGACCGGCCTATCCCGACCGAAGTCGGGACGATACAGCCAATGTATCTCTACCAGGTGGCTTAGGCTGTTTGGTAGAGATTGTATGTAGGGTGAGAAGTGCTTGTAAGTGTAATTGTAGTGTTGGAGTGGCTTTGGATGTGTGTGTAGTCTGTGAACCAAGTGTAATCGGCTCGCACAAGCCGACTGGGTGCAAGCATACTGGTTCAACCACAGCACCCCTTGTGTCCGCCAATGTAGTACGTGGCCGGGTGAACACTCCCAAAGTTTTTTACCCTGGCGGGGCGCGAACCCTGGTCCATCCGTGTACGAAACGCACACTCTACCACTGTACCACAGAGACTCCATATATATATATATATATATATATATATATATATATATATATATATATATATATATATAGAGAGAGAGAGAGAGAGAGAGAGAGAGAGAGAGAGAGAAAAGAATTACTACGACAGACTCCATGCAATGAGCTGCTGTCGTGGTGAATATGAAAGGATTTGCTTATGGCATGAAATCAATCCTGGGTCCGATGACGAAAAATCCACTTACACATATAAAGAAACTGTTGATTATGGAAGTGGAGAGCCTTACGTGGCGTGTTTTCGCTGTCTACTACAGTACGAGCGTAGTGGTGTCAACAGTCAAGGCTTAACAAATCGGAAAGCAAAATTCCTGATCCCATATCGCTAAATGGAAAAGTTCCTTTTCATCTGTTTATAAAGCCAAATATTCAAAGGATAAGTCTAAGAGGGATGTCAGCTTTGGTAATAAATGAATATTCGCCTATTATCTAATATCAGATTGCATTTATTATTATTATTATTAATATTATTATTATTATTATTATTATTATTATTATTATTACTTGTGGTAGATGGGGGAGCTCACTATCCACTCACTCGATGTAGTGCCGCTCTCGAGTGTCTGCCCTTTCCTCTCTTACTCCGTTCCTCTTCTGTCTTTCTTTTCTTCATTCTTTCCTCTTCCTTCTGCCTATGGGTGACTCTACAAAGAGAGACAAACCAAATGGTTTCCTGTACACCAGGAAACCATTTACAATGGTGGGTGGTAACCGTATAACCAAATTATGGCGCCTGGTGGTTTAGTGGGTAATTAAGACGCTCCGATCGGATTGAGCCTGTGTAGGTTTATATCCAAGGGATGGTTGGGGTTTATTGTTTACGTAATACCACTCAGGGATGAGACTGGTCTATCTCATCTTAAATGTCAAGACCAACTTTCCTAGCCCCGGGCTTCTACTCTCCTCATGGGGCAATATAGGACTGGATGATGATTATGATGATGATGATGATAAGGAGAAGGATTATTATTATTAGTGGAAAGTGAAATATAATCTTACAGCTTTACTGTTCCTACTAACCTGTATTGCCTACCTCTTATAAGTGTCTTTGCCACAGATGAGATGGATGAGGGAGTGAGATGTGTGTGTGTGTGTGTGTGTGTGTGTGTGTGTGTGTGTGTGTGTGTGTGTGGGATCGCTATCACGTGAGGCATTGATGTTTCGTAACGAGTGGGAGGATGGGAGCTGTTTCCGGTACGCCAAGGATATAGGGTACGCCATTACTGACCAATGTGTAAACTCAGCTGCGTATCCGAGGCAGGGTGTCCTTGATGTCAATACCCCCGCCCTTTTGCTTTGCTGTACTATATTTTCTCAGGCTGCAAGAAGGGACAACAACAACAACAACAAAAATAACAACGTCTATACTAATAATAATGATAATAATAATAATAATAATAATAATAATAATAATAGTAATAACAATAATAATAATAATAATAACAACAACAACAACAACAACAATTATCATCATCATCATCATCATCATCATCATCATCATCATCATCATCATCATGCGGACCTCCTTTTCCACGCTAGGGCAAGGTGAGGAGTAGCAACGTCCAGACAGCCCAAGTTTGCCCAATCCAATGAGCCACGCTTCCATTCACTCATCATTCAAGTCCCCGGAATCCTGGCTCTATGTGATACGCCAAAAACTTTCACCACATTCTGTAGCTTCACATAAACGTATCCAATAGAGTCAGTCCGAACTAATAATAACAATGAAAATATTACTACTACTACAACTACTACTACGAGTAAAACTCTTAAAATTACCCTTTTGTTAGTGCAGACAGCTGACACATAATACACAATAATTTTTCAGAATTACTGAAAGGAATGCACAAAACAAGTTCTCGTACAAAATTCTATGAAATGAACCCCACTAAGAATTGTTTATTTTATCAAACGGTATGCAAATACTAGACGCTTCCCTTTTGCCCACCCCCGCCGGCTATACATCAACTCAAGGAAAAAAAGTTATTTCATTCATATACGATACCTAGAAATTCTGCCAAACCATTTCAGTGAGTATTACTTTCATTATACATTCCATATAACGCCAGTAAGTGTTCTACATACCCGTTGCTAGACTTTCTAGATTTTCATATACAGCTGGCAACACATGGACCTGGGACAGCCTCACTGTGCAGGAAAGGTCTAGTGTTTGGCACACTTGGCAAGCATGACATAATCACACATTTGTTGGTGGCACTGACATGAATGGATAGAGGTGTCAAATACTAGCAGAAATGACCAAGTAAGTGTGAAGTCTGAAAGTCTGATATGGTAGTTAGACCTCCACTTCACACGGGTTCATGTGTGGCCAACAGTACATTAATACAGTATTATAAGAGCCATTTCACTGCTATCTGGTTGTCACGAATTGGCGCGAGCGTGTTTTTAAGTTCGTGACATTTTTGTTTCAGTGTGAAAACCGCGAATTCTAGTGGAATTCTCACTGAGTATCACTCAGTTTAACCGTCCTAGCGTTCACTCGATTGGGACGGTTTTCAGAACATTTTTCACTGTTTCATAAGTGATCATCCTTGCGCGCGACATTAGCACCTTCGCTGAGTGATTTATTGTGAGTGTGTATCGCTCACTTTCTTTCCTTTGACCATTGAACAAGTACTGCCATCCCTCGCCCCCTTCCATAATTCGAACTTAGTCAGGATTAGAGCGCCGTGAGAGCAGGTTCGTTGGCCCAGTGTGGAGCAGCGCCGCCGTTGTACAGAGAGTTCCTGAATCTCCACCTAGTGTGAATCGGCGAGAGGTTTGGCGTAGTGCAGCGTCCGTCCATGTACCGACGCCCAGTCATTCCGCTTAGCCCCCTCCACTGACCAGTATTTCTTTTCGTTTTTCCTAGGTTTAAGTGTTAGCGTTTGAATGAGCAAGTGAGTGTATTCTCCTTGTTATTTTGAATTCATTTGAGACACATGTAACGTAAATTTATTTCATTGTAATTAATAAATTTACAGTTCCTTTTCTTTGAGGTTGATGTAATGTAAACTCGTGTTTTACTTCTCCACATTAAGCTTATTTTAGTTGCTGCTCCTAGTTGCACAAACGCTTTGCATTATTGATAACTGGTACTTAGGCCAGTCCTCTTGTATTAAGCTTATATATCCGTTGTACCAGCCAGTAGTTATTGCACCGGCAAGAACCTGTTTATCATTAATAGCATTAGTTATTGATTGTCAGGGGTGGAGTCACTTTCTCTAGAGGCTAACAGTACTAACAAACAGCACGTGTGAGTAATTGGTCTCTGCTGTGTACTGTTGAGAAAGTTTATAAATTCTCGTCCTTAGAGAATCGGCGAAGTAAGCCGGCATAAAGTAAACTTACTGCTTGATTTAACAAGTCAATTTTTGCCTCTATTCACAAGCAACATTTAAAGTCCATTCTTTAATACATAAATTCCCAAAAACCCCGTGACATCTGGCGACCTCATCGGGATATTAACTCCTAGCTCTTAAGTTATTAACGAGATAACACTCACTCACTCATACTTAGGTATTTATCATTAAAGTCTATAGGCACTATCTTACTGGTGATTATTGATTCATTTCTATTAATTTTATGTAATAGTTTTTTCATAGTCAGTTGTTTTTTTTAATTTTTTCTTTACCAGTTTAATTAGATAAAACTGGTCACCACTAACCTGTGCCTATATTCTTTACTCTTGATTATTGGCATTTCTCTGCAAAATAGCAGTCAGTACTTAGTCTTTAGTTCACTCAGACTGAGTTATCATCATGTCTACTGATGTCTATGTACAGGAAGCTAAAGATGTGGGGCTTAGCGACCCCGAGAAAATTAAGGACTACATCCTCCCTCGGTTCAGTTACGAGCAGCAACGTGAGAATGATGCTCGCGAAGAGCATCGAATTCAGCTTGAGGAACGCGAAAGAGAATGCAAATATGAGTGAGAACAGCGTGAGGGACGTGAGAGAGAACATGAACACGAGCGACAACGCGAATACGATCAAAAACAACGCAAACTTGAGTTAGAACAAGAGCAACAGCAACGCGAATATGAGCAAAAACAACGCGAACTCGAGTTAGAACAAGAGTGAGAACAACGCGAATACGAACGAGAACAACGAGAGAGAGAGCGAGAACATGAACGTGCCGAGCATGAGGCACGTGAAAAACAAGAACTTGAGATGCTGAGGCTCAAGCGATACTCCTTGGCTTCAGACACATTTGGTGCAGCTAACCCAAGCTCCACGAGCACTCTCCCTGCACACGTTTTGGCGACGCCACACATCAAGCTTCCTCTATACTAGGAAGGCGAGTGAATTGAGCCATTCATAGCTCGTTTCGAAGACATGGCTCAGCTGTACCAGCTGGATGATGCAGCTAAGTGGCTCCACTTCCTTAGCTTGCTTGAGGGCCCTGTTCTCGATATTCTCCACAGAGTTCGTGGAGACAATCTCACATATGAGATGATGAAGGCCACACTTGTCAAAGCGTATGGTCTCACAGTTGACGACACCAAGAGCCAGTTTATGAGGGCGCATTTACAAGAAAAAGAGACTGCTGTTCAGTTTCTTGATCGGCTTACTGCTTACTTAAATGAGTGGATGGAGAAAGATGAAACTCCTTCCACGTGTGAGGGGATAATCGACCTTATGCTGCACACGCAGCTAGAAAAGTCGTTTCCTACTGAACTTATGGCTCAGCTTAAAATCTGCCAGGTAAGGGATGCCAGCCAAATGGTGAACAAGGCTGATGCATTCTTCACTGCATACGGGTATCAAACTCGTTAGCAGCACACCTGGAATAGGAAAGCTGACAGATTTGGGAAACTGTCTCAGACTGAACCCCAGCAACAAGGCCGTTCCCAGAATAATGGCCAAGGTCCAAAACTGCAGAAGAAGGACCAGGGGCAAAATACCCAGAAACCCGAGTGGAGGCGGTATGACAAGTACCGTCACCAGCAGCAGTATCAGCCACACAATCGATCGTCAGGACTGTCCTTTTCTGCAAGAGCCCCAGTGTATTGGAGGCAGGAGGCGAATGCAGTCTTCATTCCTCAACAGCAGCACGGTGGTGTCATCCCTAGCAGTACGGGTACTTCCCCACAGTTCTCTAGTCCACCAGCGACAGTGAACATTCTGCCACAGGAGGTCAATGCTCCATCTCCCCAGACTGTGAATACAACTCCTCATGTATCTAGTTCTCAGGACACCATGTTTGCCACATCATTTATCCAGCAGCCTCATCAGTGGCTGGCTGCTTCCTCCACAGGCCCTCCCACAGGTAACAGTGCCTTCCTTGTTCAGCCAGGGTTTGTGGGAGACATTCCTGTGAAGGTCCTGAGAGACAATGGTTCCTCAGGTTGCTATGTCAGGCAGAGTCTAGTTCAGCCTGAGGAGTACACAGGTCGACAGATCCAAGCTAACCTTATTAATGGATCAGTGAGATTGTTCCCTGAGGCACGTATCAAGGTGGCATCTCCATTTTACACTGGTACAACAGTCGCAGTTGTCATGCCAGAACCCTGGTTTGACCTTATCATAGGCAATATTCCAGGTGCAAAGTATAGTTGCACTGAAGATGACACTACTCAGACTTCGGCTGCAGAAACACGAGCCGTGCCCGAGGCTCCAAACTGTGTCACCCCAGTGACCATTGCATTGCCGCAAGATCTGATGCATAGCCAAGTTGTTGTTCAAGAACAACATTCTGACCCGACACTTGCCTCAGTGCGTAAGAAGCTGGAGGGTAAAGTGATTAAGTATTCACGGGGAGGTCAAGCCAGGTTCCTTTCGTAAGCGAGGACGTCTATACCATGAGTCACAAACACCCCAGGGCGAGGTTCGACTGCAGTTTGTCGTTCCCGCAAAGTATCGCCAAGCAGTGTTCGAATTAGGTCATTGTTCAGTGATGGGAGGTCACATGGGTCAAAAGAAAACCTCCGTCCACATCTATGCTAACTCTTTCTGGCCAGGAATGGGACAGGAAATAACTAGGCTTGTGCGTTCCTGTGATGTGTGTCAGCATACCACTGACCGGGGACGTGTCTGTCTTGCACCATTGAAACCAATGCCTATAATCTCTGAACCGTTCGAGAGGGTAGCAGTTGAAGTTGTTGGGCCAGTCTCTCCTAGGGCAAGAGATAGATCAAGGTATATCCTCACTATTGTTGATTTCAGCACACGGTGGCCTGAAGCCATGGCCCTTAAGAATATAGAGGCCGTCACTGTTGCTGAGGCATTGATTGAAGTGTTCTGTCGCGTAGGAATCCCCAAAGAGGTCTTAAGTGACCGGGATTTGCAGTTAACCTCTGCAGTGATGAATGAAGAATTCAGGTTGTTGTCCATCCAAGGCCTGCGAACTACGCATTATCATCCCATGTGTAATGGGTTGTGTGAGAGGTTCAATGGGACTCTCAAGAGGATGTTCAAGTGCATGGCTGCCGAACACCCAAAGGAATGGCCGCGGTTCATTGCTTCTCTTCTGTTTGCTTATCAAGAAGCCCCACAGCATTCTTTGAAGTTCTCACCCTTTGAACTGGTGTATGGAAGGTCGGTCCGTGGACCACTTCAAGTCCTTCGCGAGTTATGGGACGATGAAGAACCCGACCCTGAAGTCAAGACCATCTACACCTACGTCCTTGATCTAGCTGACCGCCTCCAGTTGACGTGTGAGTTAGCTAAGGAAGAATTGATCAAGGCCCGCGATGTTCAGAAAGCCTATTATGATAAGAAGGCAAAACTTCGGAAGTTTAGTCCAGGCGATAAGTGCTTGGTGTTACTCCCCACTGCCCAGAACAAGTTGCTGGCACAGTGGAAGGGTCCATTTTATGTAGTAGAGCGCGTTTCAGGCCTCAACTACATAATTCAGATGGGGAATCTTCGTAAAAGGTTCCACGTTAACATGATGAAGGCTTATCATGAGTCAGACCCCAAGGAGACTGGCTTACAAGTAGCTGATGACAGTGACCAGCCACTGGAAGAAACTGGGGCAGCCGCGATGACCCTAGCTGATGACCATGATGATGAGCCCTTAACTGTTCAGTCCCGTCAGAGGAGACTGTCGGAGATGTTTTACTTAACACTGACTTAGCATTAGGTGGTCAGAATGCCATAAGGTCAATGCTCTGTCAGTATGCTGATGTCTTCTCTGACCAACCTAGACTTGCAAAGGTTGATTGTCACAAAATTGAGTTGACCAGCAATACTCCCGTAAAAGTTAAGCTATATCCGATTCCCATGTGACTATTAGACGCAGTAGACAACGAAATTGCTGACATGGAGACTGGAGGTATTATTGAAAAGTCCTCATCTCCTTACTGCAGTCCAATGGTAGTAGTCTGCAAGAAGGATGGTGGAGTCAGGATTTGTGGCTATTATAGGAGGCTAAATGCAATCACCAAAGTGGATGCCGAGCCAATGGGTGACCACATTGCCATCTTCTCCAAGCTGGCAGGGTCACGATATTTCACAAAGCTCGA
Source organism: Coenobita brevimanus (assembly GCF_032717465.1). NCBI lineage: Eukaryota > Metazoa > Arthropoda > Malacostraca > Decapoda > Coenobitidae > Coenobita > Coenobita brevimanus. The sequence continues at coordinate 36,524,067 of NC_137019.1, forward strand.
TTTGGTGAAGGGTTTCTTTCATATTCCCCTTCACCCAGAGAGCCGTCATTTCACTGCCTTTGCTACTCATGGGCGGTTGTATCAGTATAAAGTCCTCCCATTTGGACTTACCAATTCCCCAGCAGTATTCAATTGTGCCATGAGACAAGTGCTCCATGGTATTGTAGGAGTAGAAATGTTCGTTGACGATGTCCTCGTTCATTCTGCCACGTTGGGGGAGCACCTCAGACTCTTGGAAATTGTTTTCAGTAGACTCCAGAGTTTCAACATGACTGTGAAGCCTAGCAAGTGTAAAATTGCTCACAGTGAGGTGGAGTTCCTCGGATATATTGTTGACAACAACTGCTGCAGGTGTCAGGGTGACAAGATCAGGAAGGTTAGAGAAGCCCCGAGACCCGTGACCAAGAAACAGGTTAGGGCATTCCTTGGCCTAGTGGGGTATTATAGGAGTTTTATCCCCAACTTTGTTCTCATTGCCCAACCATTGTATGAGGTGCTTCGGAAACATGCTCCAAGCACAATTGAATGGGGAGAAGCACAAGAGAGATCTTTTACCGCCCTTAAGAATAATGCTGTGTAAGGAGCCTATCTTGCAGTTGCCTGATTCCAACAAACCTTTCATACTGCGCACTGATGCTTCACAAGATGAAGTAGGTGCCGTATTAATGCAAGAATCGGAAGGTGGAATCTTTCCAGTGGCATACCACAGCCGTAAGCTAAAACCTGGCGAGAGGAGATGCAGTACTGTTGAGAAGGAACTCTTGGCTGTGGTTGATGGTGTTGAGAAATATTATTATTGCTTATATGGAGCGCCATTCACTCTGGAAACTGATCATATGCCACTCACTAGTCTCAGCACGACTAAGACGGCTAATGCAAGATTAACACACTGGACACTGTATTTGCAGCAGTTTAACTTTGTTGTGAGATACATCAAGGGAAGGTGCAAACCTGATGTCTTGCCTGCTAACTGCTGACTAACACGGGCAACTGTTGTATGCTGGGTTCTGTAAGACAGGCGTTCCCAGAGATTTGAGTAATCCAAGGACCAGCCTGGTTCCCAGTTAAAAGTGTACCAGTAATACCTGACATCTCCCCTGTTGGTCCCACAGGACATGTTACATCCAGGACCTGTATATACATGTATACCATAGGTTAAGGGGAAGTTTGAAACCCCATAAGGACAATCCGAGGCTGTGTATGAATTGCCTTGTGGAACGTCTCAAGCTGTGGGCCTCTCTGAGGAATCCCGGAGAATGCACATTGTCCACAAGAGTGTTCACACCCATGGTGGGTGTTAAAATGTGACCTGCCCGAGATTGCGTAGGGATTCTCAACTTCCTGTCATTAATTGTAAGTGTAGAGTTAGGTTAACCAGTACTCTGCACGTTCTGAGAGATTTGAGCAGTTCAAGAACTGGCACGTTTCCTGGTTAATAATGTTAGGTTAACCAGTAAACTGCTCGTTCTGAGAGATTTGAACAATTCAAGAACTGGAACATTTCTTGGTTAATAATGCTAGGTTAACCAGTAAACTACAAGGGTCCTGAGAGATTTGTGAATCCAAAGACTATGTTTCCTGATTAATAATAATCATAAGTACTGATTGCTAGGCAGAGAGAGAGAGAGAGAAATGACACTTTTGATACTCCACCTTGATTCCTTTTGCAGGTGCAGCTGGCAGGTGCAGCATTGTCGTGGAGATCAGCAGATCAGCTGATCGTCTCTGCCGCATGCTGCCACCTCTTCTCTTCTGCCTCGTCGTCATTATTTACTATTGTATTACATAATTTTACATGTAGGCACAGTTACACCACAACTGTCACACCTACACCATGTATTACATACATCACACCACATAACAATTAGTTGTTAATGTAAATATTGCGAACTTTTTGCTCAGTTTGACCTGAGTACAGGATTTTTCACCGTTGTCTTGGAGTTTTTTCCTCAAGCTTGCTTCTATTAACATATATACAAGGTTTTTATGCTCATGGGCGATTGTGATTTTCTCCTGTAGCAGGGTAGTACACACACCACAGTGTGAATCTTGTGTGACTGAGTTAGGCTTTATATGTATGTATATCAAAATTTTTTCTTTTTTGAAGAAAATTTTTTGATTTTGATGGGGCGTAATGTCACAAATTGGTGCGAGCGTGTTTATAAGTTCATGACATTTTTGTTTCAGTGTGAAAATCATGAATTCTAGTGGAATTCTCACTGAGTATCACTCAGTTCAACCATCCTAGCATTCACTCAATTGGGACGGTTTTTAGAACATTTTTCACTGTTTCATAAGTGATCATCCTTGCGTGTGACATTAGCGCCTTTGCTGAGTGATTTATTGTGAGTGTGTATCGCTCACTTTCTTTCCTTTGACCATTGAACAAGTACTGCCATCCCTTGCCCCCTTCCATAATTCGAACTTAGTCAGGATTAGAGCGCCGTGAGAGCAGGTTTGTTGGCCCAGCATGGAGCAGCGCCGCCGTTGTACAGCGAGTTCCTGAATCTCCACCTAGTGTGAATTGGCGAGAGGTTTGGCGTAGTGCAGCATCCGTCCATGTACTGACGCCCAGTCATTCTGCTTAGCCCCCTCCACTGACCAGTATTTCTTTTTGTTTTTCCTAGGTTTAAGTGTTAGCGTTTGAATGAGCGAGTGAGTGTATTCTCCTTGTTATTTTGAATTCATTTGAGACTCATGTAATGTAAATTTATTTCATTGTAATTAATAAATTTTACAGCTCCTTTTCTTTGAGCTTGATGTAATGTAAACTCGTGTTTTATTTCTCCACATTAAGCTTATTTTAGTTGCCGCTCCTAGTTGCACAAACGCTTTGCATTATTCATAACTGGTACTTAGGCCAGTCCTCTTGTATTAAACTTATATCTGTTGTACCAGCCAGGAGTTATTGCACCGGCAAGAACCTGTTTATCATTAATAGCATTAGTTATTGATTGTCAGGGGTGGAGTTACTTTCTCTAGAGGCTAACAGTACTAACAAACAGCACGTGTGAATAATTGGTCTCTGCTGTGTACTGTTGAGAAAGTTTATAAATTCTCGTCCTTAGAGAATCGGCGAAGTAAGCCGGCATAAAGTAAACTAACTGCTTGATTTTACAAGTTAAAGTCCATTCTTTAATATATAAATTCCGAAAAATCCCGTGACACTGGTATTTGATATGTTTTCTTTGTTTTCTCCCCTAGCCCAGCCTTCCCTCTTCTCTGTCCCTCCCTCTTCTCTGCTACGTGTCACTCCTCCTCCTTATTCTCCTCTTCCCAGTCTTCTTCCCATACCTTGCTCATCTTCAACTTTCCCCTCGAGGCGGATTATAGGTGGATAGGTCTCAGGGCTGTACCTTATGTTTGTGTGTGTGTGTGTGTGTGTGTGTGTGTGTGTGTGTGTGTGTGTGTGTGTGTGTGTGTTTTGGATGGGGCATATTACACATCACCTTGAGTTTGATGATCTTGTTTTTGCTATTCTTGTTTTTTTTTTTTTTTTTTTTAGATATCATTCACCTCACGGAAGACTTTTCGAAATGGAAGAGGGAGTCAGAGCTTTAATGAACCTCTTCAGTAATAAAGGTTAATGATACTGTTTAATAAACTATATGGTGGCGGTCAGATTAAAAGGAAAAATACTTCATCTTCGTGAACGAGGTAACCTCTTGTACGTTATTTTTATCACTTTAATACTGATGTAGCTTGTACCAATGATATACAGTACAAGAGTACTGAGGTGCAATGTGTAGAGTAAATCGCTACGGATGAGCTGTTAAAGGTCCTAGAACCAGCTTAGAATACGACTCTTTAGTGTCTTGTATCTGACACTAAGGAGTCGAGGTCAATGAAGCCCAAATGGGGAGGTCAATGAAGCCCAAAGAGGGGAGGTCCATGAAGCCCAAACACCTCCCGCCCTATATCTGTCTATCTATCTATCTATATCTATATCTGTATCTATCTATCTATCTACCTACCTACCTATCTACATATTAAACACCTCCCGCCCTATATATACATCTCTCTCTCTCTCTAAACAATATATGTATAATGTATAAATAATACACACATATTATGTACATAATATATATATATATATATATATATATATATATATATATATATATATATATATACCGGTATATATGTAGAGAGAGAGAGAGAGAGAGAGAGAGAGAGAGAGAGAGAGAGAGAGAGAGAGAGAGATCTTACCAAAAAAGGGAATATGGCATAAAACTAAATATCAGTCAATCTATCTATCTATATCTATCTATATCTATCTGTCTGTCTGTCTGTCTCTCTGTCTCTGTCTGTCTGTCTGTCTGTCTGTCTCTCTCTCTCTCTCTCTCTCTCTCTCTCTCCCTCTCTGTCTATACGAATCTGAGGCTATTTTCCCACAAAAGTATAGAATTATTGAAAACGTGTAACGTATATCAGAACTGTCGCTATTGTATGAATTTATAGGTTATACCAGCAAGTACACTAGTCATATATATTTTTTGCACTTTTTCTACATGCATGTTTGTCGTTAATGGATTAAATGAGGAAAAATATTGGACCCTTCCTTTTAACCCCTTCACTTGCATGACGTCCTTTTCTTATTAAGCATGTTATTCGTCAGTCTACTAGGCGAGACAAAGTTAATGAAGGCTATCTCTTTACCCTCTAGTTTTAAATTCCCTCCTAAGCTGATTACAAACGTTTGGTGATGGCAAACGAAGGATATAAATAGATAGTCCAGACACTTGGGTCTTTTTTTTCGCACTAAACCTATGCTATTACATTCAGGTTTGTGAAGTTTGAGTAATATGAAGGCCACTCTAGGCGGCTTCCTATCCAATGACTACTAGAGAAAAAAAAGTTATGTAGTAGCTTGTGCAAAACAGTTTGTGTGGAAGATAGTGTGCAGTCTCCCTATCCTCACTAAAACATCACTTCATTTGCACACAATCTACTTGACTGGCATACTGGATCCAGCTATCACCCTAACCTCCTCTTCCCATACATAGATGAGGCGAGGCACGATCCACAAAACAAAGAGAAAATACGAAGGGGAAACAGCAATCGAACAGATGCCAAGAGAGATGGGCTGGACACTCATTTACACATTAATCACGCCCCGATTGTGGAAAATATTATATCTGTACGAAAATTTGGGAGGAAAATAGAGGAGGGGGGGTAGAGTCTTGGCTCGCAAAACCCCCCCGCAATGGATATACCAACACAAGTCATCATCAAAATCCAGGATGGACATGAGCAGGAGAATTTCGACATGTCAAGTGCACTGAACTAAGTATAATTTAGTTCATGAACCTAACCCTGTATTCTCGTCGGTTAAGGAAGCTTCGTAACACCTATTCCTAAGCGATTTATTTTGCTCGTTACACCTGACTATCCTCTTCTGTGCCAGTTAAATAATTCTATCAACCACCCGTATAAATAAAATAAAGCGCTTATGAAGAGGTGTTAGGGAATACGAGCCCTGGTCTTTCCTTCCTTCTGAGGACGTAAAACCTTAGATGAATTTAATAATGATGAGGTTAAGGGCCGCTAAATTTACCCCTCTTGCTCGAAAAATCTTATGAATAAATATTACAGAATACAAAATATAGAGTACAATTATGGAGTGCAAAACATAGGGTACAAATATAGAGTACAAAATAGAGTACTAATATAGAACACAAAATAATTATAGAGTACAAAATATAGAGTACAAAATGTAAAGTACAAATATACAGTACAAATATAGAATACAAAATATAGTACAAATAGAGAGCACAAAACATCCATCCATCCACCCATCATCCAATCCTACGTTGCCCCATAAGGAGCGTAGGAGCCCGGGGCTAGACAGTTGGTCCCGACATTTAAGATGAGAGTGACCAGCCTCACTCATCCCTGAGTGGCATTACATGAGCAATCAACCCCAACCATCCCTTGCATATAAACCTTCACCGGCTCAATCCGATTGGAGCACAATAATTACCCACTAAACCACCAGGTGCCAAAATTTGGTTATATGGTTACAACCCAGCGTAGTAAAAGGTTTCCTGATATACAGGAAACCATTTGGCTTGTCATTCAGTGTAGAGTCACCCACAGGCAGAAGGAAGAGGAAAGAATGAAAGAAAGATAGAAGCGGGAGTGTAAAGTTACCCGTAGGCAGAAAGACAAGGAAAGAACGAAGGAAAGAAAGACAGAAGAGGATGGAAGGAAAGAAGGATGGAGGAGAGGAAAGGGCAGACACCTGACAGCAGCACTACATCGAGTGAGTGGATGGTGAGCGCCCCCACCTATCACTAGCACAAAACATAAAGTACAAAATATAATGTACAAATATTAGAGTACTCATATAGAGTCCAAAAGACGCCATCATAGGAAAAGGGTTAAGCCATTTATTTTGTAATTTTTAATCGTAGGGAAGCAACATACACTGCATTTATCTGTTATATATATATATATATATATATATATATATATATATATATATATATATATATATATATATATATATATATATATAAACACCTAGCTATAACTATTGTCAGACGCCATAATCCCGTAAGGGGTGGCCATTTGACTCGGAGTTATTTGTTTTACAGGGAGGGGCACTAACCCTCCACCAACCCACTGTTGACACGTAGGGAGCACTTATGGTTTGGTTATATGGTTACCACCCAGCGTTGTAAATGGTTTCTTGGCTTACAGGAAACCATTTGTCTTGTCACTCAATGTAAAGCCACCTGTGAAGAAAAGAAAAGCAGTAAGAAGTGACAGAAAAGATGGGAGAAATAGGAAGAGGGGAGGGCAGACACAGAAAAAGAATGATAAAGGCTAAGGCAGAAGTAGGCAGCACTACATCAAGTGAGTGAATGATGGTTGGCACCACCTACCACACACACACACACACACACACACACACACACACACACACATATATATCTATATCTATCTCTCTATATATTTATCTATCTATCTATATATATATATATATATATATATATATATATATATATATATATATGTACATATATATATATATATATATATATATATATATATATATATCTTTTGAATTCCAAGCTGTCTAAAACCTTGATTCAAACAGCATGTTACCGAAGTTTGCTCAGTATTATGCATGCGGTGGCAATATGGCAAAGATATCAATTCCTGGAACACTGTAGTGGAATGGAACCACTTACTCATTGTAAATACGGAGGGTGCAGAATATTACATTTCCTTTTGATTTATTGTTTGTTTAATATATATCTCCTGCTGCTGAGAAACGTAATGAAATCAAATTATGTACATTCATGCTTTGGTTATATTATTTATCAACGGACTGTGCGGTGTTGAAAGAACGTATCTATCTATCTATATATCTGTCACGAATTGGCACGATTCTGTATCTAAACAAACTCGTGACATTGAACTTTGGTGGAAAACCACTAATTCTAGTGGAATTCCTACTGTTTATCACTTAGTTTAACCGTCCCCGTATTCACCCGATCGGGAGTGTTTTCAGAACATTTTTCACTGTTTCATAAGTGATCGTCCTTGTGCGCGACATTGGCGCTTTCGCTGAGTGATTTGTTGTGGGCATGTATCGCTCACATTAATTCCGTTGGCCGTTAGCAAGCGTGGCCTGCACTTGCCCCTCTCTGCTCTCTCACAATTTGAAGTCAGTCAGACTTTGTGGCCCGTGAGAGCAGGTCGTTCTTCAGCGAGTTCCTGAAATCTCCACTCAGTGTGATACGGCGTAGAGGTTCAGCATGGTGCAGCGTCCTTCCTACGCAACGACGCCCAGTTCATCCCGCCTAGCCCCCTCCTTTTCTGACCAGTATTTCTTTTTGTTTTTCCTAGGCTTCAGAGTTTAGCTTTTGAGTGAGCGAGTGAGTGTGTTCTCCTTATTTTGAATTCATTTGAGACTCATGTAACGTAAATTTATTCCATTGTAATTAATAAATTTAGTTCTTTTTCTTGAGCTTAATGTAATGTAAACTTGTGTTTTATTTCTCCATATTAAGCTTATTTTAGTTGCCGCTCCTAGTTGCATGAATGCTTTGCATTATTCATAACTGGTACTTAAGCCAGTCCTTTTGTATTAATCTTAAATCCGTTGTCCAACCAGGAGTTAATGCACCGGCAAGAACCTGTTTATTACTATTAGTTTTAGTTATTGATTGTCAGGGGTGGAGTCACTTTCTCGAGAGGCTAACAGTACTTACAAACAGCACTCGTGAGTAATTAGTCTCTGCTGTGTACTGTTAAGAAAGTTTATAAATTCTCATTCTTAGAGAATCGGCGAAGTAAGCCGGCATAAAGTAACACTGCTTGATTTCACAAGTCAGTTTATTGTCCACATTTACAAGCAACATTTTAAAGTATCGAGTAATATTAAATTCTCAAAAACCCCGTGACAACATCTATATCTATCTGTCTATCTTTCTGTCTACCTATATCTATCTGTCCTTCCTTGGTTTAATCTTTTCTTATATAATGCAAGGCCATAAAGCCATATAATATATTACATGCAAAGCACAACACCCAGTCTGCATGTGGTATCTTTAGCTAACTATAATATAATGTAGATATCAGGGACTGTATTAGTGGGCACCTGCTGGCCTGATATGCAAGGTCTAGAGGAAACGAGTCCTTCATCAGTGTGTCGTAAGTAAAACACTGAAACTAAGGAACGGACTTCATGATCTACCTCCACAACACACACACACACACACACACACACACACACACACACACACACACACACACACACACACACACACACACACACACACACACACACCTATCAGTAATGCACCAATAACGTTTCTTAATTCATAGATATCACATCCTAGGCAGTCTCTTAGCCCACACAAATCCTTGCACAGTCTTATTTTTGTTCCACTCAGCTTGATTCTCCATACATCTCACACTAAGACAATGTATATATTTACGTAATTGTTGCATCTACGGAAACTCGCGAAACAGTTATTGCACTAGCATTGCAAGGAGGTGTGACTCACGAAAGTTATTGCAGTAGGCGTGTGCGTAAGTCTTGAGTGTGTATGTATGTATGTATGCAAGGGGTGGGAGGTGTGCAGGCTTGGCAATAACTACGGGTGCCCAGGCTTGTCCGTCTCATTGATCTCCTGACACTACGCCGCCCACTTCTTCACCCTCCATTGCCTCACCCTCCATTGCCTCATCCTACACTGCCTGACCATCGCCTCTCTGGTGGTAAGTCTTGAGAGTTTGCAGCCGTGATGGTGCGGCTGATGGTGTTAGTGTGGTGCTGGTGTGGCTGATGGTGTCAGTGTGGTAGTGGTGTGGCTGATGGTGTTAATGTGGTGGTGGTGTGGCTGATAATGTTAGTGTGGTGATGGTGTGGCTGATGGTGTTAGTGGGGTGCTGGTGTGGCTGATGGTGGTAGTGTGGTGCTGGTGTGGCTGATGGTGTTAATGTGGTGATTGAGTGTGGTTGATAGTGTTAGTGTGGTGCAGGTGTGGCTGATGGTATTAGTGTGGTGCTGGTGTGGCTGATGGTGTTAGTGTGGTGGTGGTGTGGCTGATGGTGTTAGTGTGGTGATTGTGTGTGGTTGATAGTGTTAGTGTGATGGTGGTGTGGCTGATGGTTGTAGTGTGGTGGTGGGGTGTGGTTGATAGTGTTAGTGTGATGGTGGTGTGGCTGATGGTTATAGTGTGGTGGTGGTGTAGCTGATGGTTTTAATGTGGTGATGGTGTGGCTGATGGTGTTAGCGTGGTGTTAGTGTTTCTGATGGTATTTGTTTGATGTCTTCAGTACCGGTATTGATGAGAAGAGTACCTGATGATGATTAAGTCAACAACACTGATCGATATCTATGTTACGTCCCGCGCGTGAAATTGTTCTGTCAATAAACGTGGCTATGCTGCTCTCTGGTTCATTAAATTGGTAACATAATGTAAGTAAGGGATTAAAAAGTTCCCTACATATATGGGTGACTTGGCACATAAATAATATACTACGTCGCGACAGTTAAGAACGGTGGCAGTATGCGATATGTGCACAAAGAAGAGCCGTCTGCTTGTCATTCAGCTTACTATGCTATGACAAGTAGATAGGGGGGGAAATGAGCATCTGTGAATAGCCAATCTGATGTGACAGGTACCACAGCCCTTGCCACAGCTATCACTCTACCACACAAGTACTGATTTGCGCTAGACGAAAGCTATAAGGAACTGGATGGCTGCAATTCACTGTTGAGGGCTGATTATGAAGGGAATGTTACTGAGGTGTTAGCATGCGGAAAACAGCACAAAAAAGTTCCAAGAAAGAAACATCGCTTTTGTGATAGATTAAAACTTCTTTCTCTTGTTCGATTATGGATTGTCAACGATATTAGCAAATACTGGAAACGAATGACATGTAATGAGCAACGTTATTCATGAATTTCTCATTTTTTACGCTGATGGCGGGAATGGAGGGGGACACATAAAGAAAAGCATTGTTTGGTTAGTTGATTCTAAGTTTGCTTGAGGCAGGAGTGCATCAAACGTTGTGGAAGGTACAGGGACGAGGCGAAGACAGGAAACAGCCGTCGGAACTATAAACACTTATTAAATCTATGTATCTGTATATCTATCAGTCTGTCTGTAAATAAATGTATGTATGCCCCAGTTACAATATCTTTCCTCCATATCTTTCTTAGACTAATCAGATTCAGGGATGCCTGCAACACAAGCGCTAAGAGGTGGGAACGCCATATTCCATAGTCAAAACAAGTTATGTAGAATTCCAGCTCTTATTCATTTGGTTGCAATGAGTTGCTATTTGATGAAAAAAATTGTGCGTCGGGTGTTGGAACAAAACACAAATTTCTCTCTCTCTCTCTCTCTCTCTCTCTCTCTCTCTCTTCTTTAACTGAGACATACTAACATAACCAGTGCCTTAGATTACTCTTATACATACTTAAAATCGCCCCATTTTAGCTTTTATAATATTCACATTGTCCCAATCTTCATTCTGACTTGTCGTAAGTGCTTGGGATAGATTAAAAGCATCTACTTGTCCGAGTGCCAGGGGGTTATCTCATCCTCTTCAGGCCCACAGTGGGGACGGAGGGACATTGGCTACAAGGCTGTGACAATGTGAGATAACTTTTACCTGGTCGTGGTGTAGTGGTATGCTGCCTGGCTCTCACCTGAGAGTCCTGGGTTCGATTCCCGGCATACTGGGAATATATTGGATGATTTTTCCTGTGTAAAGTACAGGTTTCTCTCTTTATGAAAAGAGCAGTTCTGTTATAAAAACAGCATTTAGACATACAAACATTTTTTGCTTTACCTCAGGGGCAACAATGACCAGTAAATATCCAAAAGGATGCATATGATTTTCTGTTATGGCTATTGTACAGCCTTCATGGTGAACAGGTTGTATTTAATGCAGATGAGAACTCAGCAACGACTCAAACTGTGCAAAGTCAAATAAGTACACTGTTTTCATGTAGCAACTGTGGGAACTCATTTCAAGACTATGAAGAGTTTCGTTATATATCTGCGCCAGTGTCCTCTATTGTTGTGACTGAGCCATCAGACTTTCTGTCAGATCGTCCTTGTAGACACAGCTCTGCACCTCAAATAGAATGTAGTACTGAAAATACAAGAGATCCTGATGGTAAGAGATCTGATTTAAATCTACAAAAGAAATATGGGAAGGTTCAAGTGCAAGAAGAGATTGCCGCAAAACATAGCATATACTACAGAATGTCAGCAGTTATGAATCATCATGGCGTGTATATTGCAAATGGTCATTACACAGTCCTGATTAAAGACCACAGACATGATCACTGGTTTCACTCTGATGACACTCATTTCTGCCTACATTATTTACCAGGACTTAGTAGCTGCCATATAAAGTAGTTTACACGAAATTATAGATTCTCACATACATAGATGTTGGTTAGAACAAAAATCCTGCACTTATCTCTGCACATTCAGTTTATGATGTATTATTATGAATGCACCTTTTACCACAACTACTACTGTATATATTTCAAAGACTGTACATCATATCTGATGTACAAGTGTGGATTTTTTTTACCATTCTAATCTAGTGTGTGACATTATCATCTGGAATGTGGAGTTCTTTGAATACTGCTCAGCAATTTCAGGATGCTAGTAGTAGTAGTAGTAGTAGTTGTTCCCTAGGCAGTCTGGCCGAACAGCCCCGAGTCCCTTAGGAAGGCCATGGCCGAGACCGGGCTTTCCCACAGAGCTCTCAAAGAGTGTATGTTGGATTGTTGGCGTAGGCGATTGTGTGGAATGCAGTCTTCCATATTGTGCTTAATAGTATTGGGTGCTGTTTTGCATCCTGGACAGGCATCAGCGACAGAGTCATCCAGCCTCTTCTGGTAGCTTAAGAGGGCTGGATGGTGCCCACATCTCAGCCTGGCCAGGTGGACCCTGTCCTCACGAGGAAGATAGGATTCAGAAGGGTGGATGTCGGGAGGCCGTGCATGCAGCTGTGTGTTGTCTTTAAGTGACTGAATGGAGTGGCGAGTGATCTGAGTGTGGATATGCTTCTGGAAGCTGGTCTGAGGTGGGCGAGGGGGTAGAGATGACAGTATTTGTGTATGGTATCGTGTGCTGGGTGTTGTTTTGATGTTCCTTGATGTGGGTGGATGTGCTGCCATGTACTGTAGTGGATGTTGTGGGTTTGTGGAGGCTGCAGCAAGAAACTGGGTACCTCTCATGTCTAGGTGATCCTTGACTTTGAGGACTTTGGTTTCTTGATGCTGGTGGTCTGTGGGTGTAGTAGCTGTGCAGCCTGTGATTATTTTTAGGGCCTTGTTCTGTATGGTCTGTAGAGTGTTGTAGTGTGTTTTGATGAGGTTAGAAGCCCAGGCAGGGCTTGCATAATTCATCACTGAACGTATGTATTGTTTGTATACTGTGGTGGTGGTTTCTTTGCTGTGTCCGAATGTTGTATGGACAAGTGACCTCAAAGCATTGAGTCTTGGTGTTATTTTATTTTTAATGTTTGTGATGTGTTGTTTAAATGACGTTGATGTATTGTAAGTTACACCAAGGATTTTGTGTGTGTGTGTGTGTGTGTGTGTGTGTGTGTGTGTGTGTGTGTGTGTGTGTGTGTGTGTGTGTGTGTGTGGTAGAGGAGTATTGTTTATGGTGAGGTGTGGGGTGTGACTGTGTTCTGCTGTCCAGTTTGTGAGAAGAGTCACTGTAGATTTGGCTGTGGCTATTTTGAGCCTGTTTGTGGTGAACCATTCGTGTAGTGTGTTGAGGTAAGGTTGAATGATGTGTGCAGCTCTGTTTGCGTTTTGGTGCGTATATGTAAGTGTTACAGTATATCATCTGCATAGGAAGCTATGTGTATCTGTGGTGTGTGGGGTGTGGGTATGTCGTGCATGTATAGGTTAAAGAGTGTAGGGGACAAAACAGATCCTTGGGGGATGCCGTTTGTGAAGTTTCTGATGTTAGAAGACTGACCGGCAAATGTTACGTGTGCACATCTGCTCAGGATGCTAGTTATCGTCGTCGTCGTCCTCCTGATGATGATGATGATGATTTATTTATTATTATTATTACTATTATTATTATTATTATTATTATCATTATTATTATTATTATTATCATTATTGTTGTTGTCACTATTATTACCACATGACCCCTATCGTAGCGAAGGGGTCTTCCCAAGGCTATATCTAACATTTCCAGATCAGTCTTTCCAAATCCGATTAAAATCGTCAGATCACCTGAATATGATTACCCTAACTACAGAGGCAATACAAGAGCAAGGAAATGCTTGACATATTTCAAAGTTCGTTTCGTTCAAGGAAATCCAGAAGATTGCTTATATTTGTAATACACACACACACACACACACACACACACACACACACACACACACACACACACACCGCTCTCCGGCTCAGTGGTAACGCTCTCGCTTAGCATCTGCTACGACCTAGGTCTAAGGAGAGAACTCACGCTGAAAGTTTAGAGCTTTCTCGAGTGTTGCTTGTGTGAAAAAACTGCGCAAACTAAAGAAATTCAAACCTGAAATAGTCACTCTAAGTGCAGGGTTCGAAACTCATCGTCTCTGATACCGACTGTCATAGAATTTTTGTCGTTTTGGACCGCACTGGAAAAGTCTGTCCGTGCCAGAGCGGGTTAAACCAAAATTTATCGTGATTTCATTCAGGTCAGTCCCTTTGATATGAATGAATTTTATCTTGACGACTGTCATTTATGTGGAACCGTAATAGCCAAAAACTTTCTAGATCATTCATATATTTGTATCATAAACAAAAAAATAAAATATAATAAAAAGTTTGAAGCGTACAAAAAGTTGAAAAGATGTCCTCGGGTTATATAGATTAAACTACATTATTTTGAGGTTATTCGTCACCTGACCTGTATATTCTCTGTTGTTGTCAGTCTAGAAGATGGATGTGTCGCCAGACAGAAGGTAGATATCCAATGAGTGATGATCAGCTTTGGCAGATTGTTCTGACGGCAAGACACGGGGGATGACAGATGTTGCCAAATGACTCGTAAACAAAGGTCCATTTGACTGAATTACATGCCATATATTGCACGTCCGTAAGATGTATCTGACCACAAGAACTGATTTCATTTGACAGAATTTGCTGCATCACAAAGCAATTCATCACTCAGCATATGTTCCCCTTTTTGGCACTTTTGGCGTTAAGTTTAAGATGACACACTGAGATGGTTGCAAAGTCATTCCCAGGTGGCTTTATCATGCAATCCAGCCCGCCGTCAGATTTGCCCGATTTTTATTTTTTTTTTTTTTTTTAAATGTGAGGAAGAAGGAACCAAAGGCAACGAGCCCGAATTTACTGTTCTTCCAAGAGAAAAACATAAAACAAGAGAGAGCCAAATTCAAGATCCGATAATTTCGAGATGCCTGGACACACTGCGTTTGAAAGACTGGAGATCATAGGAAGCAGGAAATACAGACAGAGGGAAACAGTTCCAGAGTTGACCTGTTGCATAAATGAAGGACTGGGGGTAACAGTTGACTCGTGCATTAGCTGTAGGTGTCTTTTGTATTCACATATCATTAAATAAAATCATCCATCTGGCAACGCTTCGTAACTCTTGGATGACAAGAAGTTTCTCTGCGACAGGTAAAGTCGCCAGTGCAAGGTTTTGAACACGACCACTGTTACAGTAACTAATAAAGTGCGCAGAATTCGTGTTGATCTTCATAAACACTGTCTTCCGCCGTTGCTAAATCAATCGTGAACTATCCGTAAACTGGAGAAAGAACACGTCAATTATATAAAAAAGACACTGACATAAACAGACTTTATTTTCTTAGAACAGACTCTGAAAGTTTAAAGGGATTTCATTACTTGTGGTGGGATAGAATATGAACAACTGACATATCGGCTGGGAGTTGATTACACTGGAGATGTGACGCATGAGTGGTTTGGACATGCAGCGAGAATGGAGAAAGAAAACTGTATGAATATATTTTGTAGTAGTGGTAGTAGTGGTAATAGTGGTAGTAGTAGTAGTAGTAGTAGTAGTAGTAGTAGTAGTAGTGGTAGTAGTAGTAGCAGCGGCAGTAGTAGTAGTAGTAGTAGTAGGAGTAGCTCAACACCAGTTTTGTCTGGGCCAGAAGACTCATCAACCGGAGGCATTCAACCACCCCTGCAGGGCTGTCACGTGCAGAGGGCAGATATTCCTGTATGGTGGACAGCGCCTCGCTGTAGCGAGCTGCACTTTCATCTCTCCACCCACTTAACAGGGATACCACAGTAGACTCCACATCATCCCGCTATCTAGGAGTAAAGATGCGAAAGTTGATCACCAAGAAGCCCACCTAGAGAAGACTTTGAATGTGGTTTTAGAAAATGACCTTAAGGTTAAAAGACTGAACGAATGTGGCCAGAGACTGCTTAGCAAGAAAAGCCAGTGTTATAGAAGCATAGAAATCTGACCGCACGGATGACTGACCCCAGGTCTCTTTTTCCACATAGAATTCTGATCCCCAGGCCACTTTCCTATTAATGAAAACTGGGCCGTCCAATGGAAAATCGACCCCTCATGTAAATATTTCAAGCCTGAAGTTAGGTAAGGTTAGATAGCTCATGCACCTTTCCATGGAGGTCCATATCCTCTCTGGGACCGACATCAGGTGAAAAAGGCTGGCACGTGCAAGATTGAGAAGAGCATTTAAAATCGAAATTTAGCGAAATTACTTCAACTATGTGTCATTTGGTAATTGCTTTTGACCTGAGACATTCTCAGTGATGCAGTGGTATCCCACGTGGTTACTCAGCAGTAAACTAAAGAAAACATAAAGATTAAAATGAAGCAGATCACGCATCATTATTGTATCTTGTCCACGACTATGTGTGAATGAGACTGGCACCATCCATCAATTTATGAACATTAATATTCCTTCTCCACAAATTCTGGAACATGTTCATCAAAGGAGTATAAAAGCGCATTCATCACCTAATCCTTTATTGTCCCATCAGCAGCGCAACGACCCAGGGCTCAGTTTCTTAGTCTAGGGTGTTGATCTAAATACACTACAGTTATCAATCAGGGAGTGTGAGGTGTATGGACAATATTATATAGGGCATATATTTTATTGATTCAACAGGTTATGGTATCCGTCATTTCTGTGAAGTTTTACGATTCTCTGAACTTACAAACAAACGGGAAAGCATAGATTTATACCCTGTAGTGACTCGTGAAAAAATAAACAAGCTTCCTTAGATTTTCACCCCGGAATATGAAAAAGAATAAATCCATCCATCCATCCATCATCCAATCCAACATTGCCCCATGAGGAGCGTAGGAGCCCGGGGCTAGGCAGTTGGTCCCGACATTGAAGATGAGAGTGACCAGCCTCACTCATCCATGAGTGGCATTACATGAGCAATCAACCCCAATTATCCCTTGGATATAAACCTTCACTGGCTCAATCCGATTGGAGCGCAATAATTACCCACTAAACCACCAGGCGCCAAAATTTGGTTATATGGTTACCACCCAGCGTAGTAAATGGTTTCCTGGTGTACAGGAAACCATTTGACTTGTCACTCTGTGCAGAGTTACCCTCAGACAGAAGGAAGAGGAAAGAATGAAGGAAGGAAAGACAGAAGAGAGAGTGTAAAGTCACACGTAGGCAGAAGGACAAGGAATGAATGAAGGAAAGAAAGAAGAGGATGGAAGGAAAGAAGGATGGAGGAGAAAGAATAAACCACCGAAAAAATATTTAAAAGACACAAGGAAGACATGAGATATATTTCTGAATAAAGTCAGTTTACTTCAACCGGCTAAACATAACTGGTCGTCTTTTTATTCATCTTCCAGTCCACTTTCAGAATGTCTTGTTCTTCATAACATGTCTTTTCTTGCAGTTCTTCAAATGATTCACTGCAAAGAACAATGTCTTTAGGAAATATAAGATTGTTAACTGTTCTTCATTTTCATCTTCATTGTTATCCCAACATATTTTTTTTAATGGTAAAGAAACCATGACTTAAGGACCGTAAAGATGGAGACATTGAGATATTACGTTCTTAAAACATTTGCTACCACGGATGCTCTGTTCTTTTACAAATTAATCATCCAGTCCTTTATTTCCCCATCAGGAGCATAGGGGGCTGGAGTGAGGCTATTTACATAAGTCCTGACATAAGGTAAGATTGATCACTCACTAGTCCCTGGGTTCAACGCGTCCGTCCACAAGACCATGAGGTGCCCATTTGGCTGCATGGTTGCCACCCAGCGTATAAATGGCTTCCAGGCCTCCAAGAAGACATTCACTTATAACTCAGTGTATAGTGAGTGTTGCTAGACAGGGTCCCTGGGGAAGAGGTGAAGTGGTTAATGAGACAACTTGGTGTCACGGACGGATGTGAAATTATGAATTAAGAATGCTTAAATGTTACTTGAAAATAGAGACAAGGAATTGACTTGTGAAAATCAAGCAGTAAGTTTTACTTTATGCCGGCTTATTTCGCCGATTCCCAAGGGACGAGAATTTATAAACTTTCTCAACAGTACAATGCAGGAACTAATTACTCACGCGTGCTGTTTGTTAGTACTGTTAGCCTCTTGAGAAAGTGACTCCACCCCTGACAATCAATAACTAATGCTATTAATGATAAACAGGTTCTTGCCGGTGCATTAACTCCTGGCTGGCACAACGGATTTAAACTTGATACAAAAGAACTGGCCTAAGTACCAGTTATGAATAATGCAAAGCGTTTGTGCAAACTAGGAGCGGCAACTAAAATAAGTTTATTGTGGAGAAATAAAACACGAGTTTAATTACATTAAGCTCAAAGAAAAGAACTGCAAATTTATTGATTACACTGAAATAAATTTACGTTATAAGAATCTCAAAAATGAATTCAAAATAACAAGGAGAATACACTCACTCGCTCATTCAAAAGCTAAACACACTTAAACCTAGAAAAAAAACGAAAAGAAATACTGGTCAGTGGAGGGGAGCCGAGCAAAATGACTGGGTGCCTGTGCTGGACATCAGACACTGCAATTCGCTAAGTCTGCTTCGCCAATTCACCGTCTAGGTGGAGATTCAGGAACTCACTGTACAACGGTGGCGCTGCTTTTTGCTGGGCACAAACGGTCCTACTCTCGCGACAACTCAAGGCTGACTAATTTCAAATTATGAAAGGATGAGAGATGGCCATGTTCGAACTTCAACGGTCAACGGGAAGAAAGTGAGCGATATAGGCTCACAACAAATCACTCAGTGAAAGCATTAATGTCGTGGGTAAGAACGGTCACTTGTGAAACAGTGACAAATGTTTTGAAAACCATCCCGATCGAGTGAATACGAGGACGGTTGAACTGAGTGATGCCCAGTGGGAATTCCACTAGAATTGGTGGTTTACTCACTAGAGTATAATGTCACGAATTTATAAATACGCTTGCGCGAATTCGTGACACTTGGGATCGAGAAGTGGCTGGTTAAAGCGGTTGTGGTTATGTATGTGAGTACTCGCATCCAGATGAGAATGGATAGAGATTTGAGTGGTGAGTTTTCCTTGCATGTTGGCGCTCATCAGGGGTTAGTCTTAAGCCCCTAGTTGTTTGTCGAGGTGCTTGAAACTCTCTTACGTGACTTCAAAAATGGACTCACATGGAGGATGTATGATGAATTGGTGTTGACTGCAGAGAATGAAAGGAGGTGGAAGAAAGGTTTAGGAAATAGAGAGACGGAATGGGGCATAAAGGTTCAAGAGTAAAAATGGATAAAAAGAAAGTGATGATATTATCTAGGTCTGGTGTCGGTACTGTCAAAGCAGACGGAGTGTTAACATGTCCAGTTTTCCACAAGGATGTGGAAGTAACTCCAACTTTGCACTGCTTGTGATAGGTGGGTGCTTAAGAGATGTAGTGGTATTACAAGTAGATTGCTAAATAATGCTGATTTCGTGTGTGCTGAGTGTCGGCGAGAGCGTGTAGAAATTGTCAGAGTGGAAGGATTGATCTTGAGTACGAAGGGGAGTTTTGCCATTTGAGGGACATGCTATGTGCTTGAGGTGGGGCTCTGTGGATATGGTATGGAAAGGTTGAAGGAAGTTTGGAGAGCTCTTGCCTCTACTAACATTGAGAGAGCTCTACCTCCGTGCTAGGGGATCTTTGTGTTTGGTATCTGTTAAGGAGTGTAATGTTGTATGGTAGTGAAACCTGGACAGTATATGAAGAGGATATTCGCAGGCTCAAACGAACATAATGACACTGATCAGATGGACGGGTAGTGCGTCCTTGAATGCGAGGCCTGAGGAGGCTAGGACTACTACTGAAGAGTTGAGAGAAAGGATGGGACTGAAATGTATTATTGTTGTGATGAAAAGGGGTAGATTGAGATGGTTTGGGCATGTTGAGAGGATGGAAGACCACAGTTGGGTGCAGAAGGTGAAATGTGTGAACGTTGAGGGTAGGGTTGAGAGAGGCAGACCAATAAAAGACCTGGGACCAGGTTATAGAGTGTGACCTTAGGGAAAAGAGAATGAATAGGGAGGCTACCATAGATCGCGCAGTATGGAGTGCCGCTATTAGGTGACCAAGGCCAACAAGTGGAAGGATGTTGGAGCCTTTATAAACACTACGATACGGTCATTCTTCTTCTTATTATTATTGTTATTATTATTATTATTATTATTCTTTTCCAATATGTGCATGATTGTAAGGCCCTTCTACTGGGCATACTCTTGAAACTTTTTCCATAATTGTAATTTCTCTCTCCTTGTTTCTGGATAGTACTTCAAATTGTTTTTTGATGGAAAAAAGGTTAACGTGATAAGGATTTTTGTTGGTACCGACTGACACTTGTTCCAGCCGCAGGGTTGTCGTTAAGAGAGTTTAGGTAGGTAGTGTCGTGTACTATACGTCATCCGCTTTAACTTGGCCCAAACTTTAATCCCTTTGTAGCTTATTTCATGTAGTTCAGTGGCAGAAAAATACAGTACTGTGGAACTGCATCCTTTCTGTAGCTTGTCTTAGTGGCCAGCTTCATAGTCTTGTGTTAATATATTGTTGTAATATAGCACTCAAGAAGGAGGGATGGCAATTTTAGGTCAAAGTAAACTGAACTGAGTATAATGACAAATGCTCCTCGCTTGGTGGTGGGGAACACAGATCAACACAAAGCCCCGTATTTATTTAGGGTTGCCTGATGGTCTGGTGGTTCCGACATCCCATTTGG
Source organism: Coenobita brevimanus (assembly GCF_032717465.1). Taxonomy (NCBI): domain Eukaryota; kingdom Metazoa; phylum Arthropoda; class Malacostraca; order Decapoda; family Coenobitidae; genus Coenobita; species Coenobita brevimanus. Next base: position 36,544,794 of record NC_137019.1, read on the forward strand.
AGTGATGGCTTTATCATGCGTTTGTGATCGGCCCTGAACTGAAGAGATGGCTGGGAGTCCATTGTTCATATAATGTCACCAGGATAAGTAGGCTGGTCATCTACCTTTTATATACTGGACTATGATAGTCTAGCCCTGGGACCCTACAGCTTTAAGGACGTAATAAGGGATAGAGTTTTGCTGCTCACCGTTTTTAATTTTACTTTTCTTTTTTGCAGTCATGAAACCCTGTGCGTTCCTCCGGTTTTGCTTCCTGATCCTGTTGGTGGGTACTGGCTGTTACGGCGGCTGGCCGGTGAGAGTGGACGGCACTAAGGGACTGGGTGAAAGGACTCAGGACCTGCTGGTGAAGGTTCTGCTGGAGTTGGTGCAGAAGGAGTTTGCTGGATGTCACCTGGTGCTGGCTGCCTCCTACAGAAACTCATCCACCTTCGCTCAAGTCGTCAGGTGTGTGTGTGTGTGTGTGTGTGTGTGTGTGTGTGTGTGTGTGTGTGTGTGTGTGTGTGTGTGTGTGTGTGTGTGTGTGTGTGTTCTTACCTTACCTAATTGTTCTTACCTAATTGTATCTTTACAGGAATGAGTCAAGCTCGTACTGTCCAGTGTCTTAAACCATATTTATCGTACATATCCTTAAATTTGTGAATTGTTTTGGCACACACTATTTCATTCGGTAGTGCATTCCATTGGTCAATTGCTCTGTTTGGGAAACTGAATTTCCTTACGTCTTTATCACCTCTCTTCTTATGCAGTTTTTTTCGCAGTGTCCTCTTGCTGATGCTTCTCCATGTGTTAAGTAATCATTTATGTCTATTTTCTCCTTCCCTGATATGCACTTATATAGCATTATCATGTCACCTCTTTTCCTTCGCTCCTGTAGTGTTGGTAGATTCAGTTTATTTAGTCTTTCTTCGTAGCTTAGGTCCCTTAAACTTGGTATCCATCTTGTAGCGGCCCTTTGAACTTTTTCAATCTTGTCTATGTGCTTTTTGAGATGAGGACTCCAGACTACTGATGCATATTCCAGGGTTGGTCTAATGAATGATGTTATTATCCTTCTTAGCATGTCTTCATTTATGTATGTGAATGCTATTCTCATATTTGCAAGCAGTGTATACATGTTCCGTACCTTCTCGCTGATGTGGTCAGCCGGAGATAGTCTGTTATTGATGATCACACCTAGGTCTTTCTCTCTTTCTGATGTGTATAGGGTTTTATTTCCTAACTTATAATCCCAATCAGGTCTTTTTCCACTTTTACCAAACTTGATTACATGACACTTGTCCACATTGAATTCCATTTGCCATGTACTACTCCATTCATGAAGTTTATTTAATTCTTCTTGTAGCTCTTTACAAGGGTCTGTGTTAGTAATTCTCCTTTGTATTTTTGCATCATCTGCAAACATATTCAGATAGCTCTCATTTCCAGTGTTACTGTTTATATCATTTATATACACTAAAAACATAATTGGTGCCAGCACTGAACCCTGTGGTACTCCACTAGTCACTTCTTTCCATGATGAGTAGTTTCCTCTTAGTACTGTTCTCATTTCTCTTTTTATGAGAAACTCTTGCATCCAACAAAACAGTTTGCCTCGAATTCCTCCTTGATGGTACAGTTTCCATAAAAGTCTTTGGTGTGGTACTGTGTCAAAAGCTTTCTTGAAATCTAAATAGATACTGTCCAATCATCCTTCTCTTTCCTGTATTGTGTTTGTTACTGTCATAGTAGCTCAACAGATTAATAACACATGATTTTCCTTTTCTGAAACCAAACTGTCTATCTGTTATCATACTGTGTTCTTCTAGATGGTTTACCCAAGCTTTTCTTATAAGCTTTTCTAATACCTTGCTTACAACACTGGTCAGTGATACTGGTCGGTAGTTGAGTGGATTTTGTCTATTTCCTTTCTTGAATAAGGGGACAATATTTGCTTTTTTTTTTTTTTTTTCCAAATATCAGGTAGTTTACCTTGACTCAAGGATTTCTTGAAAATTAAAAATAATGGTTTACTTAACTCCTTTGCACATTCTCGTAGTACCCAACATGAAATTTCATCAGGACCACTTGCTTTTCCTCTGTCTAATCTACTTAACTCCTCCTGTATTACTTTTTCTGTTATTTGTATATCTGGTAGTATGTGTGAACATGCATGTTCCACATAGTCCCTCTCAGCGAAGTTAAGCAACGTTGGGTCTGGTTAGTACTTGGATGGGTGACTGCCTGGGAACACCAGATGCTGTTGGCATCCCTACGTGTCAGTGGGGTTGGTGGAGGATTAGTGCCCCTCCCTGTAAAACAATTAGCTCTAAACCCTTGGTCACCCTGTTTGGGATACATGGCGTCTGGCAATGAGTGAATGATGAAATATCCTTCTCTTGTGTATAAGTGATTCCCTCGTCCGTAACTGATTGTATTATATCTTTTACTTTGGTTTTGCTTCTGATATAGCTGTAAAACAGCTTTGGTTGATCACTACTTTTATTTATTATATCCTCCTCAAACTGTTTTTGGGCTTCCCTCCTTATTCTTGTATAATCGTTTCTTGCCTGTTTGTAATTATTATACGCCCTTTCACTATTATGTCGTCTGTATCTATTCCACAACAAATCTCTTCTTTCTTTTGATTTTTTACATTCTGTATTGAACCATTTCTGTATTTTCTTATCTGCTTCTTTGTGCTGTGGGATGTACTTCTGGACTCCTATTTCATAAAATTCACAGAATTTTTTATATATAGCATTTAAATCTTGTCCTCTAAGCTCATTTTCCCAATCAACTTCTAAGAAATACTTCTTTAGGTCTTGATAATTTCCTTTTTTATAGTTTAGGCGCTTTTTGTAACTGTCATTGCTGTTTACTATGTCATATGCTATCCTGAAGTTATAATGTAGTACTGCATGATCGCTTTTGCCGAGTGAGGGTGATATATTAAACTGTCAATACCATTTTCTTGCCTAGTAAATATTAAATCTAGCACTGAAGGTACATCAAGTCCTCTTTTTCTGGTGGTTTCCCTCACATGTTGCGTTAGGAAGAACTCTTGTACGAGATCCAAGAGCTTTTGGTCCCAACAGCTTTCTTGGCTAATTATATCTAGAGTATTCCAATTTATATTTGTATTGAAATCCCCAGTTAGTATAATTTTTTCTGATTTCTCTTCCATTTTATGTAGTAATGATCTTAAACTCTGAATTGTACTCTCTGCCAGGTCCTCATATTCATCTCTTTCCCATGTGTTTGATCTGGGTGGCATGTACAAATTGGCTACAATTACTTTACCTTCAGATGTGTTGATCTCTACTGCAATCAGTTCTACTTGTGATGGTATATCTAGTTTTATTTCATTGACTTTTAGATTTTTCTTAGTTAATATTATAATTCCTCCTCCTTTTTTTAAATTTCTGTCTCTTCTCCATATATATATTGTATTCCTCTAAGTTTAGTATGTCATTGGATATCCTTGGTGTTAATTTTGTTTCAGTTAGGCATATTATTTGTGGTTCATTTTCTCTGACGTAATCATTCATCTCTAGTAATTTAGATACCATTCCATCCACATTTGAGTACATCAACTTTATCTTCTTGTTTATATACTTGTCATGACATGGTTCTACTACCTTCCTCCTTTTTATTCCATCCTGTTTGTGTACCACTTTCGTACCTGCAATCCTATTACTTTGTAAAAAAATTTCTTCTTCTCCTCTTCTGATCTTCCCTCATTTTTTGTTTTTGCTTCCTCCCTTTTCTCTTTCAGTAATTCCAGTTCCTCTTGTGTTAGGCATCTTTTTATCCATACATTTTTGAACTCCTCTATTTCCATAAGATTTTTTGCATTTTTTAGTATCTCTTCCACAGTGTTTACACTCTGGAAAGTCACCTTTAGAGGTCTTGTCTTGCTTTTCTCATATTTCCCTAACCTTTTGTGTTCCTCTATGTCTTTACTACAGATTTCCTCTGATACTTCCTTCAGTAAGCTCATTACATTTGCCATCTCCTTTTTGTCTCTTGTGATCTTGTTTTTTAGATCTTCCTCTTCTATGCCAGTGATTACTATAGATTTGTTTATAATCTACTGAATCTCTGACTAACTTTGGATTGTTTTGAATTATTCTTTTCAATTCCTTTTTAATGCCTTTTTCCTCCACCCTTGTTTCTAAGTCTTTCTTTACTTTCACCATTTCAACATACGTGGTTTCCACATCATTTTTGTAGCTTTGCACAGCTTCATTCACCTGTGTTATCTTCTCCTCAATATCACTGCTCTGGTCAATAAGACTGCTTACTTGCCCAATTGTCTCCGTGTCATTTTTGAACTCTTCCATAACACTCTCGTGTGTGTGTGTGTGTGTGTGTGTGTGGAGACACCTATTCACTGCAAAATGTGATTTAATTCTATTTATAACTTTATTTATTTATTTTGTCCTGATTCTTTTCCAAGAGCCTACCCTGATTATGCCTTTTCCCCATGTGCAATCATCGATCTTTAGTTACTTCGTCAGGCGAGTAGCGTATGTGTTATATATGACTCATTAATAAAATATCCTAGGGCAGTTTTACTTTGGGGCGGGTCTGTTTACTTGTTCCTTGGTGTTAGCTACCACCTTCCTTGCATACACTGACCTTTACCGACGTCGTTTGGTGGGTGAATGGTAGAGCTGAAATCAGAAGTCCAAAGTACAGTGCAGTGGATGGCACATTGCACAGGTTATTGAAGGATCTGTGAGTTTTCCAAATCATCATGCATCTAGCGGAAAGTCCAACACCGGCCTATTAATAGCTTTCAGACAACAGGGTTTTTATCATTTATATATTCCTATTAGCGACACGAGTCAAAGCATTTACAAATTCTTATTAGCGACACGAATAATTTAAATCTGACCTCATTTGAGACACGAATCTTGTAACTCACTGATCTCACTGAGAACACGTCACTTGACATCTTAATCCCACTGAGGACATGAGTAAAAAGATAAACTAAGTAGATACCATATGACCTTCACCTTTAACACTTTGACCTTGCTGCCCTAATCAGTTCACCGTCCTTTCACGTTATATCAATGAGAAAAGTTTGGTTGAAATACGTCGATAGGTTCAGGAGATTTCGCGCACACACCCGCAGGACTTGACCTTCGAACCGTTGACCTTGCTGACCTAAGCAGTTCATCGTCCCTTCATACTGTATCACTGACAAATGTTTGGCCGAAATCCGTCGAGGGGCTCAGGAGATATCGCGGCCACAAGGATAAAGTAAGTTGACCCCATATGTCCTTGACCTTTGACCCCTTGATCAAGCTGACCTAATCAGTCCACAATCTGCTCATAAGGCATCACTGACAAAAATTTGGTGGAAATCCGTCCATGGGTCAGGAGATATCGCACCCACAATAGTGTTAGAGGCTAGGGGCCTACTCACGCACGGACGGACAGACCAGTCACTTAATGCCTCCTCTACCATATGTGAGAGGAGGCATTATTAACTCTGTGATCTCACTGGAGTTACGAATCAAGTCATTCTATCTCTTTCGGAACTAAAGACTAGCCAGGCAAAACCATATGGATAGATAGATACAGAGAGAACTAGACAGATTGACAGATAGATAGCTAGATAGATAAACAGCTGCACAGAAATCTGTGCAAAACATTTGATTGCAACAAGTTTCTCAATACCGTTTTTGACAATTGTTTTGTTAAAACAAAATCAGAATCAGATGATGTATATTCCATACTTGCCATTCTTCCTTGATATGATTAATTTTAGTGTCGTATATCCTATCTTGTGATCACACTTTTATATATTTTTCATCCCTAGAAGGTTTAATTTAGTTACAGAGAAGTCCTATTATTTCATCTGTGACTGGATTTGCCTCATTTAAAAATTAATTCCCCTATCATTTTATCTGTGACTGATTCTGCCTCATTTAAAGATTAAGTCTTACAAACGTCAGACGGCTCCACCATCCATTCACTCGATGTAGAGCAACCTTCAGGTGACTATACTTAGTGACAAGAATAATGGCAACATGTAATCCAGAAAATTAATAACTATGGTTAGTAGCCATACAGAAAATTGTACGCCTGGTAGTTAGGGCTAAGACGCTCCAATCGGCTAAGGCACGTAAGAGTTTCCATATGAGGAGTGGCTGGGGCTTATCGCCCAAGTAATGCCATTCATGGGCGAGCGAGGCTGGTCATCCTTGCATAAAGTGCCGAGACTGCGTAGCTTAGCCCCGGGACCCAACGCTCATGATGGGGAAAAGGTAGATAGGATGACAGAAAATATAGAAATCCTTGCTAAGGTAAGGGTTAAAACAGCAGGAGTACTTTTTATTACGAGCACAGTATTGATAGCTCTGAAATTCTGCTCTCCTGATGCTATTTTCGGCTCCCTCTCATGGGTTTGTGAAGACAATTGATGATGGTAATGATGATAATGATGATGATGATGATGATGAATTATTAACAGTGTTACTAATTGCGTGATGGATGAGTAATTGATGATTGAGCGATGATAGATGATTGATGATTTTTTTTTTTTTTTTTTACAGAAGATGAACATAGGAAGGAAAAACAAATTAAAAGAAAGAAAAAAACATACACCAGACTACAGGTGTCCGCCATTCATTAAAAAATCAGTGATAAGTGAACTAGAACCGCTGTAGGTTGACGATTGATGAATAATGATGATGAGGGTATTAAGAAAAGTTTCCTTACAAAACATAAGCATTTGTGTTTTTTCAGAGCTTCGAAATCGGCGGGAGTTGTGGTGGAGGGAGCAACACTACCACCCACTACCAACACCTCTTCCAGGAACCTCCAGAGGAGCAGATGGGAAGCGGGGCTCTGGAAGGAAGGGCAAGCCACCTGCAGGGGTCTCATCCTTGACTTTACTGACGGCGACATTACGATAGCCAGCGGGTAATAAAGGAAGGCAGTAAAGGAATTCACTGCATGACTTTTACCCCTGAATCTGCTGGCATTTTTCTTAGTTTATTTCAATTGGAACCTTTAATTTTATATTCATCTTTAGGAAAATTTTCAAAATGATGAGGCTAGGCAGTATAGTATTCATTGTCCCCTCCACTACGAAAGGTCCTTCCTAAGTTTATTAAACTTGAATATATTAAAATTAAACATCCTCTTACTGAAGGGAATACGAATGAGGACAAAAAAATGAAGTTAGGAAGGTAGCATAAAGTAATTCGTTCACTATATCTGAGAATGAAATAAAGAGGGATCATGGTAGGTAAGGTGTAAATCATGTAGGTAAAAACACTGTCTTCATGGCCGCACAGGGTGGCTGAGTGGAGTGGGTTGTGGACGCAGCCTGAGACAAGAGTGGTGTGTGTGGGTGGGCGTGAGGGCGTAGAAACACTGCTACTGGATCCAGCCCTCCGCAACACACAGCAGGCGCTCTACATCACATCACACAACAACATTCCAAACACTCCACGTAAGGAATGACCGGAGGGTAATATATGTTGGGTGAGGAGACAGGTTAATGCTTGAATTTTCTAACCTCTCTCTCTCTGCCATCCAGCATTTCCACTTGTCTCAATGGATCTTCTACATTTGGAGTGTTACATGGTGCTTCCTTATATGTAAGTGTCTGTGAGCAGCGTGGTTGAAGTCAGCGTTGATGAGAGCGGAAATGTATGTTGACAGAGATGATGAATTGGTGATGAGCTGGTATTTGGAGAAGGCCGAATTTAACGAGCTTAAGTTCTATAAAGGAATACTAGAGAAGAGAGGTAAATGTGCAAATGGACAAAATAAAAGGAATTCATAAGAAGCAGGGACTGATAATGAAGGAAATTAGAGGACTGCATGGAGGTGTGTTGGTGCCTATGATATTCTCTTCACTATAATAACATTTCTTAGCATTAATCGCGATGCCTTCTCACTAGCGGGTGACCAGATGTAGCCTTTATCAATCCCTTCGCAACAAGTCCTTTCTCATAAGCTGAATAAAGTAGTATGGCAGCAGAAATGATAAAAAAGAAAGAAAGAAAGAAACACTGCAGATTTACTTTTCTATGGACCGATTTTACTGCAGTATGCACCTCATTTGTATTGCATGAAAGTAAGCTTACACAATAAATTTAGCCAAAAAACCGCCATAAACCTTTAGAACAGAAATAATTATAACTGTTATATAATGGCTGTGATCCTGAATATTAGTGACTACATTCTGTACATACTTGATGCGTGGATTATGGACCCATGGTGCAAAAAAATAAATTGTTTTTACATTTTCTATAAACTGTGGTCTTCAAAATCTAAGTTAAAAAAACAAACAAACACAAATTACCACAAAAAAAAAAAGAAAACAATGAACAATGAACTAAGAGATTAGGTAAAGAGAATGTTAATATGAGAAAGTGGCAAACGAAAAAAGTAGTTATGAAAGATAAGCTAATTTAAGTAACCAGTCTTTAAAATTTGGTGTATTCTACTTGCATTAACATAGGTATTTAAATACTAATTACCATAATTTTTTGGCATATAGGCCATTAACGAAATTAAGAGATGAAAATTTCCCTTATGTTAATACTCATGAAAAAATATAACATCTAATACGTCTAAAATAGAGCCTATTAAATGTTTTCTACTCGTACATCAACTTTCATATATCTAAAAATCACTTAACATGATATTTTGTAACAACTGCAGCCAAGTTCAGTAAATAACTAAACTGCAGTGATCCAGAGCTGAGGACATATATACTGCTCCACACTTGAACTATCTGAGGCACAGGTGACGAAGGTGTAGGCTTACGGTAGAGTCTGACTTTCCTGCCGCAACTATTCCAGAAAACGGATAATACCTATTGCATGTGGAAATACCCGGTAGGTGACAAATACTGTAGTTATATGCGGCAAGAAGAGTGTCACTACGTATGTCTCATGATAACAAGGCGCACGGACATTTGCGTGCAGATTCCAACTATTTTACATGCACTGCAGTTCATTCCTCTCATCTTATTTATTCCTTCCTTCCTTCCTTTCTCCTTGTCACTTTTATTGCTCTTCCCTCCACTTAAGGTTGTTCTACAACGAGGGATAAGCCTAATGGTTTTCTGTAACCCAGGAAACCATTTACAACGCAAGGTGGTAATCACATAACTAAATAACGGGGTGATGTGGAGCCGCCTCTTATGGTGCCTCTGTTAACGGAGTGGAGAGACGCAAAGGAAGCGTCCATCCGGGAACCAAAACTCCACACTCTTCCCCGCGCCTGGCTGTGGCAAGGTGTTGTCTGCCGCAAGGGAATACAGGTTCACAGCTTGGGGCGGCCTTGCAGAGGCGACTGCTTGCCTGCTAATGCTGGGTCTGCTCTACCAGACAGACCGGAGTTGATCAACAATTACTACATGCATGGCAGGCAACGCCCTCAGCGATATGGATTTAAAACATTTCTTGCAGTGTCAGCGTCATAGTACATTTTCTCTATACTGGGGAGACCCTTTTTTGAGGGGTGAAGGGGGTAGGGTTGGGCTCCAGTTTGTCCTCAACGCAATTGTGCGAGACGCGTGCGTGTGTGTGTGTGTGTGTGTGTCTATACAGTATATTCACTCTTAGATCTTTAGTGGAAAAGTTTCTAGAGAAGGGAAAGAAGTTGTATGCGGCTTTCATGGATTTGGAGAAAGCATATGACAGGGTGGATAGACAAGGATTGTGGAAAGTTTTAAGAATATATTGAGTAGATGGGAAGTTGTTGAATGCTGTGAAGAGTATGTACGATGGTGCGAAGGCTGCAGTGCGTGTGGATGGTGAACTAAGTGAATTTTTCTCCTTGAAAGTTGGTTTGAAACAGGGATGTGTCATGTCTCCATGGTTGTTCAATCTGTACATGGATGGGGTAATAAAAGAGGTACAAGGTAGGGTAGTGGATGTTGGAGTGGCCCTGGTGAGAGAGGATAGTGTTTGGAAACTCCCTGTACTGTTGTTTGCAGATGATACTGTGTTGTTGAGTGAAGACGAAGGGGAGCTGCAAGGCTTGGTGGATGAGTCTGAGAGAGTGTGTAAGAAACGGAATCTAAAGGTGAATGTAGGGAAGAGTAAAGTGATGGTCTTTGAGAGAGGTGAAGTTAGTGAATGTACAGCGAGGTTGGATGGTGAGGAATTGGAAAATGTGAGTACGTTTAAGTATTTGGGTAGTGTGATGAGTAAGGATGGAGGTTTGGAGGGTGAAGTGCTTGAAAGGGTACAGCAGGGAAGAAAGGTTGCTGGTTCCTTGCAAGCAGTGATAAGAAACAGGGAAGTGAGCATGGAAGTGAAAAAGTTACTACATGACAGTATTGTGATACCAACTCTAATGTACGGAAGTGAAGCTTGGACATTGTTGGAAGGACACAAGTCAAGAGTGAGAGCAGTGGAAATGAGTTATTTAAGAGGAGCCTGTGGAGTCAGGTGGAGAGACAGGCTGATGAATGAGGATATAAAGGAGCGTTGTGGTGTGGATGTGGATGTGATAGGAAGCGTTATGAGGAACACACTGAGGTGGTTTGGCCATGTGGAGAGGATGGAGGGTGAAAGACTGACGAAGAGAGTGTATGTGAGTGAGGTGGAGGGGGGATGAGGGAGGGGGAGGCCGAGGATGAGATGGAGGGATGGGATGGAGAGGTATATGAGAGAGGGGGTGTGAGTTGGGAGCAGGGCAGTGAAATGGCGGGGGACAGGGCGACTTGGAGGCGATTTGTTTGTGGCCACCTCAAACGGGATTGAGGCGTCTGGCAATATATATATAGATATATATATATATATATATATATATATATATATATATATATATATATATATATATATATGTATGTACAAAAGTGCTTGTGGGCCCTCCGGGTCCCTCGCACTTGCTCCTGCAGCGGGTTCTCGCGTTTATGTGCTGGATTTTTTGTAGCTAACCAATTGATCGTGTTATTTGCAGTTTCGAGAATGGAACCCAAGTTGTCCGAACGCAAGTCCGAAATACAGACACATGGCTACTGCTATAATATATTTTAGTTGTACCTGTGGGCAAAAAATTCTACGGAGATCATATGCCAGGCGCCAGGAGCGCGTTTTTTGGTCAAAATATGATCGCTCATTATATATAGTTAAAGTTTTTCAATCGTGATGGGACCAAGTTTTTTCACATCAGCGATTTTTTTTTTTTCGATTTTTGTGCCAATTTTGGTGCGATTTGAATGTGTAGTTTTAGCTGCCCAAAATACACACACACACACACACACACACACACACACACACACACACACACACACACACACACGGCTACTGCTATAGTATATTAGATATATACACGTACATAATTATCTTCCTTTCATTTTCAGTCCAAAAGGTTGACCTTTATTAGTAGTTTTCTTACATAAACTGGGGTGCATTCTCGTAAGCTCGAGAAGCTTTCTGGCACGTCTTTAGCCATTTAGCATATTGCATGTTAACATTACCTTGCATGATAAATATTTTTAAATCAGTACATTCTGTAAGAATAGCATACAAAAGAAAATTAATGCGTCACATGCAGGATGAGAATGCTTGGGAAGAGATGCCAGAAAGCCTTCTGTGTTCAGCGAATATGCGCCTTTGTAAGCGTAAGTGATAACCCCTTTGTGATTGCTATCCTGTGATACAGATGTGCAGGTGTGGCGGCGGTGTGGCTACTGTGATGGGGGTGAGGCTGGAGTGCACCTGTTGGGCAGGTGGGATGTGGCAGAGGCTGCTGTACCCAACCACCCATCACTTTTCACAGGTGAGGAAAGACTACTTTAGCTCTTGCTATATGCCTAATACAGCAAAAGTGGTGGATAACCCGCGGTGTGGTATCAGTGTTGTTAATGTGGCGGTGGAATGTGTTGAAAGGTGAAATACCCGACCACCTCCCACTCTCCACGTGTGATTGACGAGCAACTTTATATCTTGCTATATAAATGATGCCATGATGTGCTATGGGTACGGTTGTGGGGGTGTCAGCTATTGTAGGTGGTACAGTCAGCATTGAAAGTTTGTCGCCACTCCTGTTTTTCTTTCCATGCACAATGAATCTGGGTGTGGTGAATCCGCAGCAACCGACACTGCTGACTTCATTTTACCTCAGATCAGCGTCATAAGAGCCGTTTGCTGCAGTTCCACTGCACTAATTTTCAAAGTTCGTGGAAAGAGAGGCGGGAGAGGAGACAGGACCTTTGATGCTAGCTGTACCTGGCGCACATCCAACGCTCATTGCAGGCATATGTTTTAGATTATAAAAGGCTCTCTCTTATTAACTTGTTTAGCAGTATAATAGAAGTTACATGATGAAACACCCTTAACGTTACTTGCGGTGATTAGCGGAAGACTGAGTGGAAGCAGGTGAGTAAGAGGCAATGTTATATATCTTGCTATATCTTGTTACATTACCTGCTGCCACTGACTGGTGATGTGGTGGTGATGTGGGTCATGTGACGGGAGTGAGGCGAAGGTGGAGCAGGTGGGTATTGGCAGCATGGTGAATGGTGTACAGTCGGAGAAACAACTATCTTCCCAGTTCCGTTTGAAGGAAACATATGAGTACAACTGACGAAATGCAGTGAAAACCCCATCTCTACTAGTGTGTGTTTCAGCTGGTTCATTTTTATCCGCTGTGTATTCGTTAAACTTCGGGAGGGTATTTGTGTCTCTCTCTGTACAGTCACCATCTGTAGTGATGAACCACCATCCTCTCCCTCTTTGCTTCCAACCATGTCTTTTGGCCAACAAAGCACACATGGGTGAAAGAGAGTGTAGGGCAAAGAATAGAGGATAAAGGGAGGAAAATAAGGTGTGTGAGTGTGTGTGTGTGTGTGTGTGTGTGTGTGTGTGTGTGTGTGTGTGTGTGTGTGTGTGTGTGTGTGTGTGTGTGTGTGCCGGGGGGAGGGGAATGGAGTGATGGCAGGTAGGGCCAGTGAGGGGTAAGCGGTGTAAATTGGAGAACATAATGATGAGTTAAGTCGTTATCTCACTTATCAGAGTTTCGCCTACAATGCCTCTTAGATTTCTTACTAGATGATGGTAACACGGAGTACAAAGTTAAGGACAGGCCCATAAACAGACATTTCAGTTGTGTCTGGCTAAGGGATAAAGCTGTGATGCATGAAACCATCTTCAGTTCTCTCTAACATCCAAGATAATCCAGGTAAACTTGTACGCTCAGAAAAATTGCATATGCTAATAGCTCTTTGTATAATAGCCGCTTGTGTGTAGGGGAGGGTACAGGGAACACAAGTCGAGTTTGTGAAAGGATGAAGGAAGACAAGGATAGGGGTCTACCTGTCTTATCGCTTCCCCACCTCTCTCTCTCTCTCTCTCTCTCTCTCTCTCTCTCTCTCTCTCTCTCTCGCAGATTCACCAGAGAACTACAGGGGCCACCAGTTCCGCCTTGTTGAGAATAACGTCTTTCCCTACACCGACGGGCGGAGGGTGGACGACGAACCAGGCTCTCTCGTCATCCACAAGGACTCCCTCGGTACAAGAATTATTCAGACCATGGCGAGGAGCTTCAACTTCACGTACGTTGTGCTTCAGTACAGGGTTAATGGATATATGGTTTATTTCACTCGATATTGTTGATTTATAAGTCTAACTGTTAGATTTTTTTTCTTATTACAAAGGACACCTATAATGTAGTCCATAGATTTTTTTCATTCAGTTTGTTTTCTTCCTCTGTTCAGCTTCTGTCCCCCGTCCCCCCTCAAAAAAAAAAAAAAAAAAAAAAAAAAAAAAAACGCTTAACCACTCTTATTTAGGGATCCAACCTTCATCATGCAACAGAGTAAAATAAAGTCATGGTGATTATGATGAAGAATAGCTTTCGTGGAACTGGTCGACCTTATTTTGCATTTCTCAAGTTTATTCTTTCACTCAGACTGCTCCCCAAGCCTCTATTATTCACAAAAAAATCCAAAAGTAGTGAAGTCGAAGCATTTAATTTCTCTTACAGTTTCTGCTAGATTTGTCATATTAATGTCATTTTTATCTCGACATGTTAGTTTTACCTTACCCTCATTAAAATATTGCCTTTCTTTTAGTTCCTCTTTTTAGTAATATTGAAAGTGAGGTAGCAGACAGAAAATGGGAGCGGAAAATGATGGATGGGATTTGGTAGATTATGTCCAGTTACGTGTCAGTGAGAAGTGAAGCAAGGATGATGAGGATATTAATGTAAATGCTTTGTTTTCCTTTACTAATGCTTTCATCCCAATTCTGATACGTTGTCATGAGCCAATAGCCAGAAAATGGGGTAGGATGAGTGAGAATAATGAGGATAATTGTGTACTGCTGCGGTTGTAAGTAGGGACAGATCTTCTCGTGTTGTTTGATGTACAGTAGTGTCCATTGCTGGTGTGATCTGGTATTACTGTATTACCCTCTGGAATTCTATACTAACCTTTGAAATTTTTGTATTACCCTCTGGAATTTTTGTATTAGCCTCTGGAATTACTGTATTACCCTCTAAAATTACGGTACGAGTCTCTGGAATTTCTGTACTACCCTATGGAATTGCTGTATTACCCTATGAAGATACTGTATTGCCCTCTGGAATTACTGTATTACCCTCTGGAATTACTGTATTGCCCTTTGGCATTACTTTAACAGTGCACCAGGCAGTAAATGTAATAACTTCACATCTTACCAGCAGTAGATCTACAGTATACAGTAGACATATATGGTAGATGTGCATTTTTACTCATGAACGCTCTGTACATTTTACATTTTCCTTTCCGTAACACTGTTGCTTTCCTCTCAATTGTAGGTACGTTGTCCATGAACCAGTAGACAGAGAATGGGGCAACGAGGTATCTGACGGCGTATGGGATGGAATAGTGGGGACGTTGATGAGGGAGGAGGGTGACCTATGCCTCGACCTGACCGTAACTCCGCAGAGGTCAAAGGTCGTACAGTTTGCAGGGGCCTACGTTGACGAGTCGGCGGTCATAGTGTCCTCTAAACCTCGTCCCCTGCCTGAGTACCTGTCCCTAATTAGACCATTTAGATGTTAGTGTATGGGTCTTCCGTAACCGCATCACACTGCCACACAACACTCTGCCTTGCCACAGTGTATCACACAGTATACACATCCATCTTTACCAACACACCTCCCACAACTTGCACTGCTACATAATATACCGTCTTATTTTGTAAAAGACCTATTGGTGATGATGATGATGATATGTGGTGCTCTCAAATCTTTTAGACCCGCAATGGAGAGGTGGGTACGAGGTGTTTATTGGACCTGATGGTAAATTGGAACCTTTCATTCTGTCACGAGGTTTTTAAAAATATCACTGGGTTTTTAAAATAAATGCTAAATATTATTTAATTGATAATAATATTCAATAATATTGAAGAGCAGGGACAATGATCGTCTTACTTAATCAAGCAACGATTACTTTACGCTGACTTCTTCAAGCGATTCTCTAAGAACGAGAATTTATAAACTTTCTCAACAGTACACAGCAGAGACTAATTACTCAATTGCTGTTACTGTACTGTTAGCCTCTGGAGAAAGTTGCTTCACCCCTGACAATAAATAACTAATACTAATAACAGTATCAGGTTCTTGCTGATGCTTAACTCCTAGGAGGCACAACGGATTTTAAGTTTAATACAAGACTGGCCTAAGTACCAGTTATGAATGGCAAAACGTTTATGCAAGCTAGGAGCTATATGGAAAATAAGCTAAATTATGGAGAATGAAACAAGAGTTTACATTACATTAAGCTCAAGCAAATGAACTGTTAAATTTTTTGATTACAAAATAAATTTAAGGTTACATTTCAAATCAAATTAATGAGATCGCACTCACTCACTCACACAAGAGCTAAATTCTTACGCCTAGGAAAAAACACCTTAATTAAACTCTTAAACCTAGGAAAATACAAAAGAAATACTGGTCGATGAATGCTGTGTATCACCAACTAAGGTGGGAGTCTGGAGACTGTGGTCTAGTGGAGTTTGGGTGCTAGCTGACCTCTCTCTACTCTCCACTGCTGGAGAACAGGACCTCACTCCGTCACAGCAAACACTCGACTGAATAAGTCGTGGGAAAACAAAAGCGGAGCACTAGGCCGCATTTTTCTAACGGTTGAGTGAGTGAAACGCGCCCAAAACAAATCGCTCAGCGGAAGTGCTAATGTCTCACGCAAAGACGATAACGTATGACACTGAAAAATTGATTTGACAAAGCTTCCGTCCGAATGAGCGGTTAACTGAACGATACACAGTGAGTTTTCCACTAATAGTTTGTGGCTTCTCACAAAAGGGAAATGTCGCGAATTTGATTCGTGACATTACGCCCCTACAAAATTAAATTTTTTCCTTATGGGAAAAAAATTTGTGGATATATATATATATGTACACATCCTAACTCTGTCACACAAGATTCACACTGTGGCGTGTGTGCTATCCTGCTACAGGAGAAAGTCGCAGTCGCGTATTTACGTTAATAGAAGCAAGCTTGAGGGAAAAACTCCGTGACGACGGTGAAAATCCTGTACTCAGGTCAAACTGAGCGAAAAGTCGCTTCATTTACACTGACAACTAATTGTTGTGTAGTGTGGTGTATGTAATACACGGTGTAGGTGTGACAGTTGTAGTGTAACTGTACCTACGTGTAAAATGACACAGTAAATAATAATATAGCGACGACGAAGGCAGAGGAGAAGAGGCGGCAGCGTACGGCAGACGATCAGCTGGCCCGCACAGCAAAACTGCTACATCCATTGCTGTACCTGCAAAACCAATTAAGGTGGAGCATCAAAAGTGTCAATGAGACAAAATTCTTATTACGTACAATTACTCTCTCTGCCTAGCAATCAGTACATTCGAGGTCGCCATTAATTATAGCACACAATTAGTGTCGGCAAGTTGAGAATCCTTGTGCAAACTCGGGTCTTCCATAGCCTCGAACTGCACATTGGTCCTCAACCTGTGCCTTAACCTATGGTACTTGTATTAATATTGGGGAGCTGAGAATCCTTGTGCAAACTCGGGTCTTCCATAGCCTTGAGTTGCCTCTGCGGAGTTCTCACTTCCCCCTTAACCTACAGTACTTATATTAGTATTGGGGAGCTGAGAATCCTTGTGCAAACTCGGGTCTTCCATAGCCTCAAGTCGCCTCTGCGGAGTTCTCACTTCCCCCTTAACCTACAGTACTTATATTTGTATTGGAGAGCTGAGAATCCTTGTGCAAACTCGGGTCTTCCATAGCCTCGAATCGCCTCTGCGGAGTTCTCTCTCGAACTTCCCCCCTTAACCTACAGTACTTATATTAGTATCGGGGAGCTGAGAATCCTTGTGCAAACTCGGGTCTTCCATAGCCTCAAGTCGCCTCAGCGGAGTTCTCACTTCCCCCTTAACCTACAGTACTTATATTAGTATCGGGGAGCTGAGAATCCTTGTGCAAACTCGGGTCTTCCATAGCCTCGAGTCGCCTCTGCGGAGTTCTCTCTCAAACTTCCCCCCTTAACCTACAGTACTTATATTAGTATCGGGGAGCTGAGAATCCTTGTGCAAACTCGGGTCTTCCATAGCCTCAAGTCGCCTCTGCGGAGTTCTCTCTCGAACTTCCCCCTTAACCTACGGTACATAATATGTATGTACAGGCCCTGGACATAATGTGTCCTGTGGGGCCAATGGGGGAGACATCAGGTCTGCACCCACTTCACCACTACCCTGTCTCTCAACTAACTCAGAGATTACAGGTGTGGTTACAAACGGCACAGGAGGGACATGTCCCTGATTAGTGGTGTTACTTTGACACACACTGCAGGAACGGACAAAACTATCTATGTCTCGTCCCATCCCTGGCCAGAAAAAGTCAGCTCGGATACGGCCCTGGGTCTTCCTTTTGCCCATGTGACCTCCTGAGGCTGAACAATGACCCCATTCTAACACTGCTTGGCGGTACTTGGCGGGGATGACAAACTGCAGTCGAACCTCGCCCTCGGGTGTTCGTGACTCACGGTAGAGCCGTCCTTGTTTGCGAAGGAACTTGGCTTGACCTCCCCGTGAATACTTAATCACTCGACCCTTTTGTTTGTTCCGCACGGCAGCAAGTGTCGGGTCAGAATGTTGTTCTTGTACAACAAGTTGACTACACATCAGATCTTGCGGCGATTCAATGATCACTGGGGTGACACAGTCTGAAGCCTCAGCCATGGCTCGTGTTACAGCAGCAGCCGAAGTCTGAGTAGCGTCATCATCGGAGCAACTATCCTTGACTCTGTGAATGTTGCCTACAATTTGGTCAAATAAAGGTTCTGGCATGACAACTGCAAGTGTCGTACCAGTATAAAATGGAGATGCCACCTGGATATATGCCTCAGGAAACAATCTCACTGATCCATCAATAAGGTTTGCATGGATCTGTCGACCTGTATACTGCTCAGGCCGAACTAGACTCTGCTTGACAGAGCAACCTGAGGAACCATTATCTCTCAGGACCTTCACAGGAATGTCTCCCACAAACCCTGGCTGAACAAGGAAGGTACTGTCACTTGTGGGAGGGCCTGTGGAGGAAGCAGCTAGCCACTCATGAGGCTGCTGAATTGATGCGGCAAACATTGTGCCTTGTGAATTATATTGGGAAGATGGAACATTAGCCATCTGTGGAGGGGGGTTCACTGTCACTGTGGGACTAGTGAACTGTGGGGGAGTACCCATACTGGTAGGGACGTGACCACCGTGCTGCTGCTGAGGAATGAAGGCTGCATTCGCTTCCTGCCTCTTTTGACCTGGTGGTGAAAAAGTTTGTCCCGACGGTCGGTTGCGTGGCTGATACTGCTGCTGGTTAGGGTACCTGTTGTACCTCTTCCACTCAGGTTTCTGAGTGTTTTGCCCCTGGTCCTTCCACTGCGGTTTTGGACCTTGGCCATTATTCTGAGAATGGCCTTGTTGCTGGGGTTCAGTCTGAGACGGCTTCCCAGACTTATCAGGTTTTCTGTTGTTCCAGGTGTTATGCCCGTATGCAGTAAAGAATGCGTCAGCCTTCTCTGCCATTTGGCTGGCATCTTTCACCTGGCAGATCTTAAGCTGTGCTATGAGCTCAGCAGGCCACGACCTCTCTAGCTGTGTACGCAGCATAAGGTCAATCATCCCCTCACACGTGGAAGGAGTTTCATCTTTCTCCATCCACTCATTTAAGTAAGCAGTGAGACGATCAAGGAACTGAACAGCTGTCTCCTTGTCTTGGAGACGAGCTCGCATGAACTGAACTTTGGCGTCGTCTACTGTGAGACCATACGCCTTAATGAGTGCAGCTTTCATCATCTCATACGTGAGATTGTCTCCACGAATCCTGTGGAGAATATCGAGGGCAGGGCCCTCAAATAGGCTAAGAAACTGAAGCCGCTTAGCTGCCTCATCCAGTTGATACATGTCTGCCATGTCCTCAAAACGAGCTATGTACGGCTCGATTCGCTCGCTTTCCTTGTATGAAGGAAGCTTGATGCGTGGGGTCGCCAGGACATGTGCAGGGGGAACGCTCGTGGAGCTTGGACCAACTGCACCAGACGTGTCTGAAGCCAAGGAATCTCGCTTGAGCTTCAGCACTTCAAGTTCATGTTTTTCGCGTGCTTCTCGCTCGGCACGTTCGTGTTCTCGTTCTCTCTCTCGTTCCTCACGCTCATATTCGCGCTGTTCTCGCTCGTATTCGCGCTGAATCTTACGCTCTTCACGGGCATCATTCTCGCGCTGCTGCTGCTGATTATGCCGTGAGAGTATATACTCTTTAATTTCGGTTGGGTCCGAAAGACCGATTTCTTTGGCTTCCTGTAAAAATATAGTGGTAGCCATGGCGCTAATTTACTAAGCAAACCGAAACTGAGTACTGACTGCTTCGCAAACGAATACTAATAACACAAATAAAGAATACAGACACAAGCTAGTGGTGACCAGTCTTATCTAGTTAACTGGCAAAGATTAGAGCAAAAATGTAAATGACTGGGAAGACTCAATATCAATAATTAACACAATGGGTACTGCGGCTACCCAAGAGCGAATAAAATCGTCTGACGTTACCAAAAATAAAGTACTAAATAGAGTTAAGTACTCTATGAATTAATAAAGCAAAAATTCACTTGCTAAATTAACGGTAAACACCAGTAAACTTGTGCCTATAAACTTTAATTATAAATACCTAAATACGAACGAGTGAGCACTATCTCGTGAATAGCTTTAGAGCTAGGAGTTAATATCCTGGAATGAGGTCGCCAATTGTCACGGGTTTTTTAAAAATATCACGGGGTTTTTAAAATAAATGCTAAATATTATTTAATTGATAATAATATTCAATAATATTGAAGAGCAGGGACAATGATCGTCTTACTAAATCAAGCAATGATTACTTTACGCTGACTTCTTCAAGCGATTCTCTAAGAACGAGAATTTATAAACTTTCTCAACAGTACACAGCAGAGACTAATTACTCAATTGCTGTTACTGTACTGTTAGCCTCTGGAGAAAGTTACTTCACCCCTGACAATAAATAACTAATACTAATAACAGTATCAGGTTCTTGCTGATGCTTAACTCCTAGGAGGCACAACGGATTTTAAGTTTAATACAAGACTGGCCTAAGTACCAGTTATGAATGGCAAAACGTTTATGCAAGCTAGGAGCTATATGGAAAATAAGCTTAATTATGGAGAATGAAACAAGAGTTTACATCACATTAAGCTCAAGCAAAAGAACTGTTAAATTTTTTGATTACAAAATAAATTTAATGTTACATTTCAAATCAAATTAATGAGATCGCACTCACTCACTCACACAATCACGACCATCAAGTGATCCTGACCGACCCGGTGAATAATTACAAGAGCTAAATTCTTACGCCTAGGAAAAATCACCTTAATTAAACTCTTAAACCTAGGAAAATACAAAAGAAATACTGGTCGATGAATGCTGTGTATCACCAACTAAGGTGGGAGTCTGGAGACTGTGGTCTAGTGGAGTTTGGGTGCTAGCTGACCGCTCTCTACTCTCCACTGCTGGAGCACAGGACCTCACTCCGTCACAGCAAACACTCGACTGAATAAGTCGTGGGAAAACAAAAGCGGAGCACTAGGCCGCATTTTTCTAACGGTCGAGTGAACGAAACGCGCCCAAAACAAATCGCTCAGCGGAAGCGCTAATGTCTCACGCAAAGACGATAACGTATGACACTGAAAAATTGATTTGACAAAGCTTCCGTCCGAATGAGCAGTTAACTGAACGATACACAGTGAGTTTTCCACTAATAGTTCGTGGCTTCTCACAAAAGGGAAATGTCGCGAATTTGATTCATGACACATTCTTTATATAATAATAATAATAATAATAATAATATAATAATAATAATAATAATAATAATAATAATAATAATAATAGTAATAATAATAATTTGTGGTAGGTGGGGACGTTCACTATCATCACCACTTGATGTAGTGTTGCTTTGGGTGTCTACCCTTTCCACTCTTGCTTTCTTCTTCTTTCCTTCCTTCATTCTTTCCTCTTCCTTCTGCCTACGGATGACTTTACACTCCCTCATCTGTCTTTCTTTCCTTCATTTTTTCCTCTTTCTTCTGCCCATGGGCGACTCTACACTGAGTGACAAGCCAAATGGTTTCCTGTACACCAGGAAACCAGTTACTACGCAGGGTGGTAACCTTATAACCAAATTATGGCACCTGATGGTTTTGTGAGTAATTAAGGCGCTGCAATCGGATTGAGCCGGTGAAGGGTTATATCAATGGGATTGTTGGGGTTTATTGCTCACGTAATGCCACTCAGGGATGAGTGAGGCTGGTCACTCTCAACTTAAATGTCAGGACTAACTTGCCTAGCCCCAGGCTCCCACGCTCTTCATGGGGCAACATAGGATTGGATGAAGGATGGATGGATAATAATAATAATAATAATAATAATAATAATAATTAATAATGTGCGAGTGGCTATCAACCAATCCTTTTTTGACCCAATTAGTGTGTAGGGAACAGAGGCTAGCTTACTCTGCCCTACATTAAGGAAGATGGACCAGCCTTGCTAATCCACGAGTAGCATTATATGAGGCTTAAACTTCAACCACCCCTCATGTGGACACTCTTATAGCCCAGTTCGGTTGTAGTGCCTTAGCCCATTACACCACCAAGCGACCATCTAGTTATATGGTGATCACTCAGCTTAGTAAATGGTTTCCTGCATTATCGGAATGTATTCTCTTGTCATATAATGTAAAGTCAACTGGCGGCTACATTACATCGAGTGAGTAGATGGTGTTATATAAATATCTCATCATCCAAAAGTTACAAACACATTGTGCTATGAGAAAATTATAGGATAATTAAGGGACATAAGCATCCGTGGATTATATTTCCATCCATTCTTAGTAATCACTGTATACGCCCCAACGTCTTGAGGGGTCTCGAAGTTAATCTCGTTCGTGATTAGCTTGGATTGTTTTCCATCATCATCATCATTGTCTCTGAGTCGTCTAACATATGATTTGAAGCCTTACTGGAATCACATTCTTGGGGAACGCATTAACTCATTCAGGCCAACTGTACAGAAATTGGTCGAATACTACTGATCGAAAAGCCTCCAATCAACACTATGCCTAACGAAATTTTTTTGATGGAGGTACAGCTGGCCACACAAAAACCTGGGACAGTGTTTGTGTGACGTGAAAATCTAGCGACAATATCAGACGTTCATGCATCACAGTCCCTTGATTATTTCGGCTAACATTCGACACCTCTACTCATGTCAGTGCTGCCAACAAAGTGTATTTCTGTCAAGGTTGTCA
Organism: Coenobita brevimanus; assembly: GCF_032717465.1. Taxonomy (NCBI): domain Eukaryota; kingdom Metazoa; phylum Arthropoda; class Malacostraca; order Decapoda; family Coenobitidae; genus Coenobita; species Coenobita brevimanus. The sequence continues at coordinate 36,567,591 of NC_137019.1, forward strand.
GATGTGCCAAATGCTAGATCTCTGCTACACTTTGATGTTTTCCCGGGATTATATGTGGCCAACTGTACACTTAACAGGGGAGGTGTGGCTGCTGGTGGTGTGCAGTGTTGTGGTGTGGGGGTGGATGGTGTGGGTGCTTCAGAAGGTGTGGTTTCTGGCTCTAGGCGGGAAAGTACTGGACCTCAACTCGTCGATATTGTACGGCTGGGGTTTGATGCTTGAAGATCCACCCAGAACTCCTCCTAATAATTTGACTGGACAAGTAAGCATCTTATGTGTTAATGTATTTCTCTCTTTGTCTCCGTCTCCGTCTCTGTCTTTGCCTGTCCTTGTTTCTGTCTGTCTCTGCTTGTCTCTGTCTATCTCTGTCTGTCTCTGTCTCTGTCCCTGTCTCTGTCTCTCTGCATAAAAAAAAAGCTTATAACCTTGCAACTTTTTAGATTTATTCAGCTTTCATATCATTCAGATGCTGGTCGGGTGGTGGCTAGTTGCGTGCCTGCTTATCACTGGCCACTACCGCTCCCTTTTGATCTCACACTTGGTGGTGCAGAGGAAGTCAGCAGAGGTAAACACGATGGAGGACCTGGTGGAGAGGGACGGATGGCAATGGGGCACAGCTTACCTCCACGGAATATTCATGGACATTATTAGTACCAATCCGGATCCGGTGAAAAGAAGGGTTTATGAAGAGATGCAGGTAAAAGTGTGAAGATACCACCTTAGCTGTAAGTACTTAATCATCATTATCATCATTTCGATCTGTTTGTTTCCCGCCCCAAGATGCGGCGAGGTGGGGTCCAGAAAGAGACATCCTGCCCAGTGTAATGCCTCACACACCCATTCACTCACCTTAACGCTTGCAGTCCTGACACTAAATCACAGGTTCATAGCTTCAACGCTTCTGGTCTACATATTACCTGTCAGATAGAGTCAGTCTGAGCTCTATCAAATAAAAAAAAGGAATGCTAAACTCTATTCATGCACTTCTCTGTACAGAATTCA
>NC_137019.1:36573592-36588034 GCF_032717465.1 Coenobita brevimanus
TCCTTCCTTTAGGTAAATCTTAGCTTTACATCCTTTTAGATGTCCCTTGGCTCCTCTGAAGACTTGACATCTGACAGACAACGTCACTAGAAAGAGGTACTTGATGCTCCTCCTTATACTACCAGCCACTCATGGCACCTTCCATTGTACCAGCTCAGGTGCTTTTATCCATGGAGTTTCAGATGTGAATGTTACTCCCTTCTGTCGGTATCAAACATATTGAGATTGTATAAATAATGTTAGAGATTACAGTTTTAGATTAGGCAAAAATGACCTTTTCTGCTTGGCTTCTATAGGTGCTAGACCACAATCTAAGACGATCAGTGATAAAACAATCAACACCGTCCTTTTCATTCTCATCAAAGCTCTTTTTACTTCTTTTAATATTATGCTGGAAGTCACAGTCATGCATTTCTCAATCCTGAACTGCCTTTTTGTTTTATCATGCTACTTGTGCTGTAAAGTTTTGCAGTTATGTACTGTTCTGACCAAAGTTTTTTCTCTTCGATTCTGTTCTATATTTCTCCGTCACGGATTCAGGGCAAATATTTTCTTCGTATACACAGCCTCTGTTTGGTTGTCATTAGCTTTCCGCCATACCTCTGATTTCTTCAGTTTTGTTCACGTTAAACTTCATACATCTTTTTATTCTTCTTGATGGTTTTCTTGATCTTCGTTCATGTGCTTCAGTATGATCTCTATAACTTAATAATCATGCTCATTTTCTTTGTAAAAAGTTTGAGTCTATTGTCAGACTTGCTGATCTTTGAAGTTTTCATTCTTTTGCTCTGTTTCGATATAAATATCATCCGTCAGCTGCGAGCAATATATTCTGAAATAGTAAACTAAAAAGTAACCTCTACTGCCATCTCTTTAACATTTATAAAGTTTGGCAGTCTCCTCAATCTCTCTCTCTCTCTCTCTCTCTCTCTCTCTCCAGGTTGGTTCCTACATTAACTTCCTTCAGAACCGTTACAGTTTTCACCACACAAGTATGTTATTTGTCAGTGAATTTAAGATTTTAATTGTTTCATGTTGGTTTATTTGAAGTCGACCTCGTTCGTTTTATCTTTTGGAAGATGTCACCCTAGGACTGTCCCTTTTTGCAGATTTCATTTTTTTTTTTCTGTTTTAAAAATGAATACCCACTCCAAAATGCCCTACTGCAGTCCCACGTACCCTTTTCTTGCTTACTTATGCACTGAAGTCTCACCTCGCAGATATGATGCGACACTTCACTGGAGGAATTCGTTATTGTAAGTTGTTGTCGTTGTTCCCACGCCACCGTCAGAATTTATTATTTTCTCAAACCGCAGTAATTCCTCCTATTTGTCAAGGGGGTTAGTGTAAAGTACATCTGACCCCTACAATTTGAAATGTCTCTTATGCTGATTGAAATCGTACCGAGACAACAAGAAGTGCAAAATACGGTCGCGTTTCTGCAGACCACTTAGCCATTTGACAGGCGAAGGATTTCCAGGTGGAGAGAGAGAGAGAGAGAGAGAGAGAGAGAGAGAGAGAGAGAGAGAGAGAGATAAAATCACCCTGGCATCAATTCTCTGAATTTAATATCCAAGTTGGTACATAAGGAAAAGGATTAAATCGAAACACTTCATGGCAGAATATCTTTGTCATGGAACGTTTTATCGCTTCTTGGGCCACGTAGACTCAAGGCTTAATTTTCTTCGTTAGATTTAAAAAGAGCACAGTACATCCAGGTGAATAATGTATAGACGGAGGCAGTGAATAACCCAAACTTTCTCTCTACATATCCTCTCTCAGCTGTGTCCCTCCACCGACTCCTTCTACACACCCTCTCACACTCCTAACCTCACCTTTTCCCGCCAAACACACCCAGTTAGCTGCCATTCATTCGCTATGAAGTTTCTATTGTAATTAATATTTTTCCTACCATGAAAAACAGTTACATCAAAAACTCTCAAAGAAATAAGTACTAATATTTTACACAAATATCAATACTCGTACATAAAGCTATACTTTTAACGTAATACGATATTTTAAAAATCGAAACGATTCACAGTTCAAATTCGAAATCTTGTTCAGCCTAGAAAATGCATGAATAACCCACACCACCATACAGAAAAGCAAAACATTACATATCCTAATAATATAACGTACGAATACACAAAGACAAAAACAGTGGTAATAAAAGTAACAGGAAAATTATATAAAAAACACGAACAAAATTACCGCAGACTTGAAAAGAGGCTTGCTTTGAATACAGTTCCGAATACTTCATGACTGGCAAAACTGAACCTCAAATGAAGGAGCTTTCTTTGGCTCTAGCTGTCAACCGATCAATTTATGGCGAATGTGACGATCTTCCAGTTATATAAAATCGTCTAATGCTAGCCAGACGGAATACCAAATTTCATCCATGTCAGCGAAAAAGCACAGTCACTCATAAAAGAAAGTACTCCCCCTGTGCGAGAGGCCTCGTAGCTGGCGGCATTCAGGTTTGGTAACATTGCACCTGACGCCAGGGATAGGGGTGAGGAGTGGCGTCTTGGAGGTGCGGGGGAGCACTCATGCGCCAAACACTGCAGTGTTTCAGACCGTGTGTATTGAACGGCTTTGATCTGTAATTCAGCAGTATAAATAGTACATTATAAGGTACTGTATTGGTGTCATAGATGTAATCACGTTTACCCATAGGAAGAAGTCTATAGTGAAGTTATTTGCAAAACGAAACAGAGTGGCTGCAACCGTAGCTGAACCCTGGTTCGAAGGAGCGCGTTTTGGGGGGAGGAGGGGGAGATGAAGTAGGTTTCTGTGCAAACTCCAGCTCCCCTGCACCCTTGCAGACGCCACTCCTCACCCCCATACCCGGCGTCAGGTAAACTGTTACCACAACCTGAATAGCCGCGAGTTACAAAGCCTCTCGCACGGGGGGGGAGGTGGATGGTTCTCTCATGAATGACTTGTACTATTACACAGAAAAGTACCCTTACGATGTTGTTGGCAATGAAAATGTAGGCAGGGGTCATGGAAACTGTTGGTAATCCTGAGTATCCACTAATTATGGTTTTGCGTGAGCGGCTGAGGGAAGTATTTCCTGTTATTTAATATACTAAACGCATACATATGGATGTATACAGTTGAATAAATACAGTAAAATACAATATAAATACAGTTGTAGAAATATAAACGACTCGACCATCCATATCGAATCCGAAGCACACCTGAAAATTTACGTGACAATTTTTGAGACACGTGCGAATCCTCTTCAGACATAGTTATGATAAATGTAATAGTATGGGCCGTGTTGTGTTTTATTCTCAAAGGTGGTGCCGTAGACCTTTGTCAAACGTATTATAATAATCACGTTTACAGTCATGGATGGTGGTTTTCGAATTACGGTGGTTTATGGATTACTTACTGCAAATGTTTTTCCAGCGTCCTAGATGTTACCTTTAATACACAAAGGATATAATATTTGTGTCTATTATTCACAGTCTACATATCACCGTTTGTTTGGGTTATTTCTGTATAAGGCAACCATCGATTCTTACATGGCATCTCCTCCCATGACCTAATTGGCCGTCATTCTCATAGTGTTTTAAGCATCCTGTGTAATGATGAATATAATATTTTCATACTTTAGTAAAATCATTATAATATTATGACTGTAGCCCATAGAAAGTCGAGCTAAAAGATAAACTATCGTCTTTTATAATGGCAGATACGTCTTCTGCGCTCGAGCACCAAACCCTTCCGAGGCTGCAGTCACCGTAGTGTTCCTTTGTCGTATCCATCAGACCCTTGAGTAAGCGATACTTTTCTGGGTCACTGGTACATGCTACTTCCCCTGCAGGACGGTGTGGATGAGCCTGTGGTGCTGGGGCTTCATCACCTTCAGGGCGCCTTCATCTTGCCGCCACTGGGCCATGGACTCGGTTTGGCCTCAGCTTTCCTCGCTGAACAACGCCATCGATCCTAATCTAACCTCATCTTGTAACCCTAACCTAGCCTATCCCCCAATTTAATTCTAGTCGGAAATGATGCAGTCTGGCTGCTTACCTAACCAAGCCTGATCCAACTTACTTGATTCCAATGAACTCCAACCTGTGTTAGAACGTGAATTTATACACCTCTACCCTAACATAATGTCTATACTTGATGCATCCAAACTTAAGTTTGTCTATAATAAGTTAACTCAGTGTACCAGTCTTTAACCCAGCCTAAACTAACTTCATCTCATGCATGCGTTAACCTTTAATATTGTGTATCTAAACAACGCTAAACAGTATTATAAGCATCCTAATCAATACCTAGCTTTATTTTTGTTGGTGCTGGAGATGGGCGCCTTCATGTGGTGGCACTGATATAACCAAGCTGCTCCACTGTCCAGTTATACAGGCGTCCTCTCAATTCCCCTATTCCCCGAGAGAGGATTTTATTATCCTAGTAATACTTACCTTTTTCTCTGTGTATCATGACGTTTCCGACTGTTATTAGTCCTAAACAAAACCAACAAGTCTTATCCTAGGTTAAGCTAATCTCACGTCAACTAAAATTTAACCTTATCTTTTCTAATTTAATCTAGTCTACAAGTAGCTAACCCACTATATATTTCATCCTCTACATTAACACATTCTAAGAGCTTAACGTAATTTCTTAAAGTTATTCTTACCTTTACCACTGACATCATAACGACAGATTTATAAACAGGGAGACATTTACTTAGCACAACAAAACTCATAGTAATAAACCTTGTCCTGCATTTTCATTTTTTCATATTCTATTATAAACCGAAAAACAATTACCAGATACATAATCCAGTCTTTATAATTCATGCAGTACAATGACATTTCTCCTTAATTCTTCCTACAACTGGAGTGGCCGATGTAGAACAAACAACGTAATGGCGACTTATTCAGAAATTTCTGAGGAGATTGTAAGGACTTCATCATACCTTTAACTTTAGATATTAAGACTTAAATAATAGGGATACTGACCCCATGTGGAACAGACATGAGTGCTAAGGAGGTCTGGTGTGTTGAAAAGGTGGAAGTATCATTATTATTATTATTATTATTATTATGAGCCAAGAAAGAATTGAATGACGATAACAAACTGACGTAATCTATCGACCTATCACATTAATCTCTGTTTCCATGATACCAGCAACGATTATCATGTTCTTAAGCTTTAAGTAAGACAACTTTATATATTACTTAAATTTTGTGTTGTGTCTTGTAATTTTATTGTTGTCCTGAAATTAGAAATATTTGATTACATCATGATTTTTTCTGTGACCTCACATCCTTTTGTATGTCGTTTTCATCAAGTTTCGAAGGTCAAGCCTGCTGCTAAGTGGCAGTACAAGTTATACTCTTGGAGCTTCAAACTAACGAAGTTTTGAAATTACAGCTCATTTGTTTTTTATTAATTTTGCAAGATCTTGTAAACTGAGCTCATACATGCGAGATGATGTAAAAGCATCGGTTTACTGCAGCTATATGGTTCCAGTAGAGTAGTCCTCTTCCCAAGTCTGACGTTTCGATGTGATGAAGCTTTTGCTCTGCAAAACCAATTGATTATTGCTGGCGAGACCAGGCATGAGCGATGGTTATACATACTACTGGTCTGGCTGTGACGATGGCGTCCAGCTTGGAGGTGATGATGTGGCAATTGCTGCTCACTTTCTCTCTTGTTTGACAGGCTCACTCCCGCTGATAAACGTATAATGCTGGTGAGGTTGAAGCATTCCTTGGGCTTCATTTCTCTTTTTGCCATGTATGCTCCAACCGAGATGAGATCTTGAAGAGAAGGAGCTGTTTGGTTAAAACATACCCAGTTAGTGAGAACACTGCTCCTCGTGGGATACACTTTTGGTCCTGGCCAGTGGCGTCCCTGTGGGAGGGGGGGGAGAGGGCTGCTTGAAACTGCTCCCCAGCTGAAGGGGGGCCCCAAAAAGCCTTAAAAATTTATAAGCTTTTTTTAATTACTATTTAAAAATGTATATATTTATCATACCGTCAAGCCCGGCTAAGATATTAGATAAGTTTTGAGAATTAGAGGGGCTGGGTCTCTTTGCGGGGCCTCCCTCATGGAGGGGGGCCCCACAAAGAAGTTCTAGCCCTCCTGAGCCCCCCAAATCTCTAGGTACGCTCCCGGTCCTGGGTAACTTCAGTGCAGTTACTGGGACTGAGACGGAAGGCTTTCCTGAGAAATGTAAATGTCCCCATGGCTCTGGAACCGAGGATTCCAACAGTTCTTACCCTCTGGATTTTTGCAGTCACATAAGTTCAGAATTTCTGATCTTGGTTCCAGCTGCAAGAACTTTTACTGCTGGGACTTGGTATTCCAGTATCAGAAGAGTTGCAAAAGAGACTGACCATATCCTCGTTAGTATCTGATGGAGGGTCCTTCGGACCTGCAGGATTTTCAGGAGTGGAGAGCTCTTTTGTACTGATTTCTACACCTCTTGTTGCCACTCTGAGGCTACAAATCAAATATGAGAGAAGCTCAAGATGCTAACAAAACTGTTCTCTCTTGAAGAAACACAGGGATAAGCAATGTGCTTATGCAGTCTGCAGTGGCTGTCTCGAATCGGTTAGTAGTGTAGTCAATATTGTCGAAGACTATGCTGAACGATGGGATACACTTTAAGCATGCTACCCTGGCACTAGCTGATCACTGCTTGGGAGAGCACCTGAGATTAAGGAAAGGTTCTTATTTCGCAGGGAACACTGACCATGAAGTTGGCAGAGGAGTTGTGCTGCTGGGGATCGAGGGCAGCACAGACTTCTTCATCTTCGCTACAGGGAATGAGTTTTGGCTGAGAAGATACAAAGAGAGGTATGTCCATGAAATCGTTGCGAAGTTGGAAGACCGTTTTCATGCAAATGACCCTCAACCTGCTTCCCAAGCCCTGAAGAGGCTCTATTCCAGACTCACCTCTAGGGTTATCTTTGTTTGGACAGCAGATGGATGGATAGTGTTAGGGGCTTGTGAGTAGGGGCTCGTTGGACAGTACTTTCAGCAGCTTTTACCCGCATGTGGCTGAACTCCCAGTGGAGAGCATCCGTCACGTAGTGTACAGCCACTGACAGGTCTCCTGCCAGCTAAAATTCCGTGCCATCTCTTAAAGGAAATAAAAAAGGCAGTGGATTGGTTGAAAAATGGTGTTTGTGGCATCCCAGCAGAACCTTTATCAAATCTGGAGGTGAAGCCATGATCAGGGCATTACATGCAATCATTTGGAGGACTGGTATCTTTCCTTTTGATCGGACAAGGGGTTTGGTCACAGCTATCTGAAAGTGGAAAGGAGACCAACGTGGCTGTATTTATTACCATGGTATTACTTAATGTTTAGTGTGCCAGGCAAGGTTCTTGCTCACATTTTCCTGAGACATCTGGGACCATTTAAGCTAAAACTTCAGAGGTTTGATCAATCTGGATTCACGACCAAAGAAGTCTAGTTGACTGCATCCTATCTCCTCGAGCTCTCGTGAAATGCCACCTTGAGTTCTTCCAGTAACGTCTGCCTACAGCCTATGTGTATCTCAAGAAGACGTTTGAATGAGTAAACTGGGATTTTCTTTACTGGAACTTCTGTGACTCCATGGGATCCCAGCAGAGAGTAATCCAATTGACTGTTGGCTCCTTCATTCAAGAACTGGAGAGCGTTGTCAAGCGTGGGGAAGAAATATGTGACTTTTTCCCCAGTAAGTACTGGAGTAAGACAGGCAAATAAAGTCCTTGCTCCCAGGCTTTTTAAGCACGTGCATTGGCCGGGCTGTGAGTCAAAGTCACTGTGGAGTATCAACTGGCATTTTCAGGGTAACTAATCTTGACTTGGCTGGAGATACACCTAAGTGCAAGCCATTGGGATCAATGGTGTCCTGGCAAAAAGACCACAAAGTCCAGGCATTTGGTGGCTTGTTGGGTGAAGCAGTTCGCAGTCTGTCCAAGCATGTGGTTAGAACGTGAGTCATTGAAGGATTTACTTATCGTGGTTGTGTAGTAAATAACACGGAAGGCTTGAGATGATAAAATTTCTCCCTGCACTAGTCTGGCTTACAGAGTTATGAATTCACTCGGCTCGGGTATTAGCTGTTGTTATTTGTCTAGAAGAACGAAAAGTTGCATCTTCAAGGCAGTGGCTCTCCTTGTATTACTCTATGAGCTATGATACACGGACACTACAGAGTGACCTGAAGTGGATGATTGACTCATTTGCGCAATACCAAGTGCCTTCGCAGGATCATGGGGCATCACTTCAGTATGACCGGATACTAGTAACGAGTGACTATTCCATGAGCCTGGGTCAAGGCCCATTTCCCACATAATACATCAGGTGCCAACTCAAGTTATATGGGCACGTTACCAGTATCTCTGAGGTTGGACCTTGCTCCACAGGGTGACCTCTCTGAGAGTTAACCTGGCGTGGAGACCAGGAGGACCAAGGGGAAGGCCTCGAACTCATGGCTGGAGAGGTTGATCATGTATGTCAAGAGGATACTTTGAGGAGAAAAGAATCACTGCCTGAAGACTCTGCACAAAGGGGCCTTTTGTGGGTGGAATCGGAAGGTGAGTGGAGACTATGCAAATTCCCTCTGCATCTGGGCCTCACATGATGATGATGATATCTGTCGCAGTCCATCTGCCTGGAGGAAAAACGCCTTAATCCTAGAAGATGATGGCCATAGATGAAGCACTTCCATGTCACCAAATTTAATTTAAAAAATATCAGAAGGGATCAATAAAGAACTAGCACCAAGCCAGAAAGGGCACTAAGGCAGAAGGTAGCAGAGTCGACGTTGATAGGTACGGCGTTGGTGCAAAGTCGATGTTGATAGACTGTCAAGGGCGTTGGCAGAGTCGGCATCAATAGAGCTCGGCATTGGTAGAGTTAATATCGATAGATTCGCCGCTTTATAGAGTCGAAGTTCATAACGTCGGCATTGGCAGAGTTAGCATCGATAGATGATAGCGTTGGCAGAGTCAATGTTATTAAAGTTCGACATTGGAAAGAACTGGTGTTGGCAGGGTCAGCATTGATAGAGCCGGCGGGCTTGACCCTTCCCCGAAAGGAGGAAGAGTCAATGTCACGGAGGCCGTTAAACTATCCATGCCATGAAACCAAATGATGAACCCTGAAAGGAGGGTAAGTAAAGGTGGACAGAAATATGGATCAAAGTGCAAGAGAGAGTGAATACCAGAAGAGATGAAGACATGTAATGAGAGAATGACTGAAGACAAAAAGGCCCTTTTTGAGTCGCCTCTGACGACAAACAGGGATACTGGGGAAGTATTCTTACCCCCCCTCCCCAAGGGGACAAAAATTTTAAGAGGTTATATTGTTAACACACACACACACACACACACACACACACACACACACACACACACACACACACGCCGATCAAAACAAAACTCCAGCAATCTCTTCATGAATGTTTTCAATGGTGTGAAAAATGTCCTCAACCAGATCGTCAGTGAACAACTGCAGACATAAATACCGGGATCTACACTTCATACCAACTAATGATGTGACAGTGACCAATAACTTTAGAAACCCAATGACGTGATCTTGGGAGCCAATGCTAAACTTTTCAGAATAGTCTAAGAGTTCCAGTTGCTGCTTAACTGAGATATGGAACAATACTCATTGTCTGCAGCTGTGGTCAGTAGGTTAATAAAACCATATTCATGCATTCACAGGTAAATTAGATTTTCTCTGCTGAAATGGGTGGAATAGTTTATTGTGGAATCAAAAGTGCGGTGCATATTCTTTATAATGTACATCGAATCAGAAAATATGACAACATATAAAAACATACACAACTTCTTATACCATACTCCATAATTTACATTCTTTGCTTACTCTTCATATACAACGAGTAACATTACATCAAATAACACAGCCATGAAATACTACTGTATGTTGAGGCGCAGAGTGTAACGGCAGAAGTTTCAGTGTGTTTGTGTGTAAGAGTAAGCTCATATATCCTGGGTTGTTATATAAGCAAGTTTTCACAATGGATAGCTGTTCCTTATGTTACGTGAATGGACTTTTTACAGTCTGGGATAAAATTCTCGTCCAACATTTCACCTCTTCTCTGCTTTTTCATCTTTCCTCCGCTGGCTACTTTTCTTAATATGATAAGGGCTTCCAATGCTTCTTAGCCCAAGCATGGTGTCCTTTGGTACGAAACGCCAGAGGAGGAAAAAGACGGACACGCCGTACAGTAAAATTAATATGAAGGCAGATGCAGAGGGTTAGTTGGCGAATCTGTTGTCTCTTACAGTGTACCAATTTATGTGTCTTTTAAGTACAGACTTTGTTATAATCATAATTCTAACTCTCATGACATTTTTTTCCTAAGTTCGTTGCTATGTTGAAGCTTCTATTCAGCTTTGTTGAAATTATTCGAACTGAATGGTTTAAATATAGTTCTCATTAATCCCTTCATTATCAGAGTTCTTTTTTCCCTAATTCAGAAAACACAGTCACCATATTCTAGGAGTTAAGGCCCATATTCTCGTCGGTTATGGAAGCTCCGCAACACCACTTCCTTAGCGATTTATTTCTGGATGTGGATAGTTATTATCCGTTCGTATGTTATTTATGCTGAGTATGGCGATATATGGAGGACATGTAAAACGGAAGAGGACAATACGGCGCAACAAACAAACTACGTAGCTTAGGAAAATGTGTTAGGAGTTTCCTTCCCAGACGAGAATAGGGCGCAAGTTAACAGGTCGCAAGGGATTTGGCATCCATTTATTTAGCAACCCAATTCTTTTGCGCTGAGAGGACGTCTCAGTCAGCATTTCGGATGTTTCCCCTACTTGTTTTTCTCTTTCCAGAAACCATTTTCATTTTTGTAACATTTTTTTTTACAACCATTGACTGCCTGCCTGACTAATAATGTCATAATGAAGGCATAATGTCTCCGACCCTCAAAAATTTAGACTGAACCGTCCCTGCAACATGCAAGACTAGAGAGCACAATGTACACTTTTCCACACAGGAACCTGGGAGAATGTCTGTGTGAACGGGAGGTCTATGAGTAACAACAAACTCCGACGTTCACGCATCACAGTTATGCGGTCAGTTCATCCACTCTTTGACATCTCCACTCATTCATGCCGGTACCACCAACAAACGTGCTATTATAGGTCAAGACTTTCAGTGTACCAAATGCAAGACTTCTGCTACACGTTGATGGCGTACCGGTTCATATGTAGTCAATTGTACGTTCACTAGAGAACCCCAAAAGCTGAACAACCCTCGCCAAACCCGGATATGAGCCCAGAATCCTTTCTGGTCGAGGTTCACCCTAACATTCAAGAGCAACGCACACACGAGCACCTGCTATGAACCATCCGAGGCTTCATAAAAGCCAATTGTGTTTTCACGTATTTCACCTTGTTAAACAAATGCCTGCCTAAAAAACGATAATGATATGCTCTCTAAGTATAATCACTGTGTTTAAGCTCCATGGATAGCCTTCGAACAGTTGGAGAGGAATGATGGCTCAGAACTTACAAGTGGAAACTAAAGTGACACTTCTGAACACCTGCTCGAGATTCACAGTGTTTGACCAAAGGTGTAGCTGTGGTTGGACGAGAACCCTGTCTTTTGTGTGGACAAGCGTCTCATATCATCTCATCTCCGCCGTTTTTAAAAATTAGTAATGTTTGGATATGAGGAGATATTTTTGTTACACACAGTTTATGCTAAAATATCCTAATTTGATAATTACTAATCAAATCCTTGTTAACACAGCCTTATGAGTCGTTTGTATCGTGAACTAATCTATATCTATATCTATCTATTTGTCTATCTATCTATCCATATTGATAAATAAAGATATATATTTATACATACGGATTTTTATATAAATACACTAGATAAATTAAAATATATGATAAAATAAAATATAAATAAATTAAGTGAATTTATATATTTATATTATATATCGATATAAATATATATATGCTAAATAAAGAAATAAACGTTCCTTATACAAAATGCGACACCCTGATAATGAAATAACAGCCGCGTATATTTCGTACAATTATTGATCCTATTTAAAAAAAAAAAAAAAAGATACAGTAATTGGTTATGAGGCCTTAGAAGGTTCAAAACGCGTATCCGTGTGTGATTTACTCTTGATGGTTTGGGTGACTCTTCGTCCAGAAAAGACTCGGGCTTCGTCTCTGGGTCGGCTGGGGTGGATCAGTTTTTACGGCCCCTCGAGTGTGCAGTCGGCATCAAATGTTCTGTCGCCTCTCTCGCCCCTCTCTCTATGCACTTTCATATTCATGTGGTGATCTGCAGCAAACGTCGCTCATGACATCAATCCGAAGCCAAGTCATTAGCGTCGGTTGCTGCGGATTCACCACACCGAATTTCAAAGTTCGTGAAAAGAGAGGTAGGAACGGCAGGCAACAGGATTTCTGATGGTGACTGCACCCACCGAGAATATTGGTATGGTGTCAGCGGCGGGGAGGGAACTGTAAGGGAAATGGAATATGTTATCAGCATTGCTATACATTGATAGTGTAAGGGTTGCCATTCTCCGGCGGTCGTTGTTTATCCTGGTGCTGCTGCTGCCTGTTTTCTTCCTGTCGCTGTTGCTGGTGCTCATAGCGTTGAAGCAGCTCCGCCAGTTCCGCCTTGATGCTCTCCTCCACGTGCCTACTACTTGAAGCTGGTCCTCTAACCCTCCCGCCCTCACCCTTGGACATCTCACGGTCGCACTCTGCCTCACTTAGTTCCCCGAGAATCTGAGAAGGCTGAGGGAGGGTGGAGGGGTCGAGGTGGGGTGAGGGAAGAACCATCGCTCGAGGACGACTCACTGCGAGCTCTGTGGATGGATACGACCTGCCTTAACACACCTTAACACTGACGGCGCGAGATTTAAGCTACTTATCCAATACTTCATCACTATATATATACTGTATATCTTTTCTCACTTCAGGGGACTGCACCACCAATGTATACTGAATACTTAGGCGTGGCAGCATGAAATTTGATCAGACTAAGTTATGAAGTAGGAATGAGTCTCCTTGGTTACTGGCCAGATCGACTTTCCACTAGTTCTGCATCTATCACCTGCGCTGAAAGGAGTTAAGGATCTTCGTCGGGTTAGAATAAACACACTAGAACATATTATAATACGTGATAATAATACTAAGCAATGTCTGAACTTAACAATATCACACACAAGTTAATATCTGGTGTGCTATGAGTCTCAAAATTACTGTAATCAAAATCTTGATTCTGTCAAATCGTGTATTTTATTAATTTAACGACAAGGTGCTAAAGAAGTATTGTACATGCTTGGGAGACTTCGTAACACCTTTTGCTTGGTGAATTATTGCTAGCAGTACGAATTATATGTACTCGTATATCCTCGTTCGTGCTATATATAAACTTTAGTGTCGACATACTTTGCTTCAGTCGCGCACAAAATTATAAAAATACGTAATAGGTAAAATAAGTCGCATAAGAAGAGGCATTAAGAATTATCTAAGGTGACAAGCAATACAGTCCTGTGTCTCAGATCTAATATTGTAAACAAAAAATCTCTGTAAGGTAATCAAGAGGCGTGACAGCTTATGACCTAAAATAAAGGGGACAGTCTGAGAGACAAGGGAATGATGCAACGGTCATAAAACCTCTCCCTTAGCGATTTATTTTGCACATTTTATCCCACTGTTCTCTTATATACCGTTAAAATAAACTTTGTCGTTAATAAAAAATCATAAATAACACGTACGAAAATATTTGTATGCAGAATAAGTTGCTCAGGAAGAGGTGCTACAAAGCCTCTTAAAACTGAGAACAGGAGGGTGTGGACATGCCATTAGTTCTCTGTGATAATTTCCAAAGCATATGATTTTCTTTCTACGAACAGGAGGGAAAAATCTAACTTTTCTTTATTTTTGCAGGGTGCCTCTGTTATGTGGGATGCAGGCTAATTATAAATACCAATTTATAGATATTCCACAAATCATCGCCAGAAACTGGTGACTTGCATACACCACTGAACTGTAAGGTTAAATCCTGAGGCGTATTTATTATTATTATTATTATTATTATTATTATTATTATTATCATTATTATTTTCATTACTACTACTACTGCTACTACCATTATTATTATTATTATTATTATTATTATTATTATTTCTCATACGTTCAGACAATTCTTCAAACTCTGCCTCTCGCATTGATGGAGTTAATGAATTTTATATCTAACCCATCTAGTTAGAAAAATATCCTTCTCGAAAACTCTGAAAAAAAAATTGTCTATAAGTAACAAGGATAAAGTAAATGATACGTAGTGGGAGTGAGGTTTATAATATCAGTGGCTGTGGGATGAGGAAGTAAAATAGTTTCCTTGCATGCCAGAGGGTGGGGAAGGCAGGGCTACTGGAGTGAAACCAAAAACATGAG
>NC_137019.1:36588134-36658134 GCF_032717465.1 Coenobita brevimanus
TGAATTTAATGCGTTTTTATTATCAACGTCTCTTTTAGCTGATCCTCTGGTGTGGCTCGAAACTGGAAAAGACAGCAAACTCCACACTGAAATATATATCAAACACTTACAGCCAGGACCCCGCATTGCCCTCTGATTGTATAATCCACGAGTTTTATTACTACATAGATTCGTAACCACCATCGGTACCAACAAAGTGACTCTCTCTCTCTCTCTCTCTCTCTCTCTCTCTCTCTCTCTCTCTCATTATATACATTTCCTGAACACCAACAGACCGGGTGCGCCTTTCCTGCGTCGGTTCAGCAATGGCCGACAGAGGCTGATGGAAGCTGGCCTGATGAAGCACTGGATGGACGACGTGATCAACACCAGAGTGAGGGAGACACGACGGGAGGAGGGCACGAAACACCAAGCAAATAATCTCCCTGTGTCCATCGCTGGTGTAAGCAGGATCTATTGTTTTCTCTTGCCGACACAACCTCAGCGAGTCTCACAGCAGTCGTAGGACGAGAGAAAAGTATGAATCTCTCTCTCTCTCTCTCTTGTCCGAGTATGGGTATAATAGTCCAGTCCCCGAGGCTAGCAGACCTTATACACGTACATGACAAGAAACATCTTCACTCACCATCACTTCGCCACTAATGCCATCTATTAAATACACCCTTGGTCTGTCATGCCGGGCTGGTGTGATGGAATTAGAGAGAGAGATGATAGGCAATACCATGCAATATCCATCTGTAACGTGCGCCAAGCGGGTTGACGCATTTTTCACTATGTTTTTGCCCTCCCCTGATGATATTGGGCTTAGTCGAGACCCTTTACATTGACGCGGCAGGAGGATGGTGGAATCAGGGTCGCAATAAATACCAGTGATAGAAGCCAGTGCATTAAAAATTTCCACTCTTAGCCCTTTTAGCTTGGGAATGTCAAATTATATCCCCCATTACTAAGAGACCCGCTAAATCAGGCTACGATTAATGTCAATAATCGTGTGGCACTGTAACAGGATTGGTAAATGGTAGATGAAGAATACACGAGGTGGACTCTACAGTTTATTCCTGACTAGATTACACTTGCATATCTTCATGGAAGCTAGTCTTGAGATTAAACTTCTACTACACCCTATGTATTCTTCAAAGACCCTCAATAAGTAACAGCTAGAGGAGGCAAGGAGGTATGAAACTGACCACCTTACAATTTTCAGTGATGAATAGGAAAAGCGAAAGAATGAGTAAATACAAAGAGCGTCAGATAACAAAAAGGAATGTGACTCTAAGGTAGAAAAAGTTATAACGGCAGAAAGAAGAAGTGATTAATATTAAAAGGTTAAACGGAGGTGAGTGGAGTCTGGAAAAATAATGCCTGTCAACTGTACAGTCATTCAGTCACATAACCACCAATGCAGTTGTTCCTAAACTGTAGAAGATGGATCCTTCAAGGGAGCTATGGAGCATTATCAGCGATCCATGGGGTAATCTCAGTTATCTTAAGTCACTGGTGGTAGAGTTTTAGTAATTTTCTGGAGGTCAAATTCTGAGGACTGAAACCTCTCATCTTTGAGACCTGAAATCTCTCAACCACAATTTCCAGATAATCTTGCTGTTCCTCAAACGTTCGTCCCGTAACAAGAACATCGAATCCAGGTGGATGCAGATCCCTAGGAAAAACTTACAACACCTGCTCCATGACTGAAAAATGGCAGGGAGTGGGAGGGGGGAAATTCCAGATGGTAGACGGGTGAACCTCTTCAATTCCCGTGGAGTATTTACTGTCTAAAAGTCCCTGCATTCCTCTATTACTTCTGTCTGATGATAAACGTGAGCTGCAAATCTAACATGATGAACATCTGTCCTCCTGCCACCTTAGCAAAACTATTCCCCAATATGTGGAAACGTGAGGATCTTCCTGCAGAAAACTGGTTAATTCGTGACTTTGAAATGTTCACAGGCATGCACAGGACCCATCAGACTTAGGTACACAAACAAAGGTGTTGCCCAGTCCACTAAAACTGTACACATTCTGATTTTCTGTATTTCCTTATTTACTGCATCCCTTGTAAAGCAATGGGTACCTTCCTAGCCTTGTGAAGCTTAGGGAGAACTCCTTCCTTTAGGTAAAGTCTTAAGCTTTACATCCTTTTAGATGTCCCTTGGCTCCTCTGAAGACTTGACATCTGACAGACAACGTGTCACTTCAGAAAGAGGTACTTGATGCTCCCTCCTTATAGCTACTCAGCCACTCATGGCACCTTCCATTGTACCAGCTCAGGTGCTTTTATCCATGGAGTTTCAGATGTGAATGTTACTCCCTTCTGTCGGTATCAAACATATTGAGATTGTATAAATAATGTTAGGAGATTACAGTTTTATGATTTAAAAGGCAAAAATGACCTTTTCTGCTTGGCTTCTATAGGTAAGCTAGACCACAATCTAAGACGATCAGTGATAAAACAATCAACACCGTCCCTTTTCTATTCTCATCAAAGCTCTTTTTTACTTCTTTTAATATTATGCTGGAAGTCACAGTCATGCATTTCTCAATCCTGAACTGCCTTTTTGTTTTATCATGCTACTTGTGCTGTAAAGTTTTGCAGTTATGTACTGTTCTGACCAAAGTTTTTTCTTCTTCGATTCTGTTCTATATTTCTCCGTCACGGATTCAGGGCAAATATTTTCTTCGTATACACAGCCTCTGTTTTGGTTGTGCATTAGCTTTCCGCCATACCTCTGATTTCTTCAGTTTTGTTCACGTTAAACTTCATACATCTTTTTTTATTCTTCTTGATGGTTTTCTTGATCTTCGTTCATGTGCTTCAGTATGATCTCTATAACTTAATAATCATGCTCATTTTCTTTGTAAAAAGTTTGAGTCTATTGTCAGACTTGCTGATCTTTGAAGTTTTCATTCTTTTGCTCTGTTTCGATATAAATATCATCCGTCAGCTGCGAGCAATATATTCTGAAATAGTAAACTAAAAAGTAACCTCTACTGCCATCTCTTTAACATTTATAAAGTTTGGCAGTCTCCTCAATCTCTCTCTCTCTCTCTCTCTCTCTCTCTCTCTCTCTCTCTCTCTCTCTCTCCAGGTTGGTTCCTACATTAACTTCCTTCAGAACCGTTACAGTTTTCACCACACAAGTATGTTATTTGTCAGTGAATTTAAGATTTTAATTGTTTCATGTTGGTTTATTTGAAGTCGACCTCGTTCGTTTTATCTTTTGGAAGATGTCACCCTAGGACTGTCCCTTTTTGCAGATTTCATTTTTTTTTTTTCTGTTTTAAAAATGAATACCCACTCCAAAATGCCCTACTGCAGTCCCACGTACCCTTTTCTTGCTTACTTATGCACTGAAGGCTCACCTCGCAGATATGATGCGAGACTTCACTGGAGGAATTCAGTGGCAGGAATTCGTTATTGTAAGTTGTTTTCGTTGTTCCCACGCCACCGTCAGAATTTATTATTTTCTCAAACCGCAGTAATTCCTCCTATTTGTCAAGGGGGTTAGTGTAAAGTACATCTGACCCCTACAATTTGAAATGTCTCTTATGCTGATTGAAATCGTACCGAGACAACAAGAAGTGCAAAATACGTCGCGTTTTGAGACTTAGCCATTTGACAGGCAGGATTTCCAGGTGGAGAGAGAGAGAGAGAGAGAGAGAGAGAGAGAGAGAGAGAGAGAGAGAGAGAGATAAAATCACCTGGCATCATTCTGAATTTAATATCCGTTGGTACATAAGGAAAAGGATTAACTGAAACATCATGGCAGAATATCTTTGTCATGGAACGTTTTATCGCTTCTTGGGCCACGTAGACTCAAGGCTTAATTTTCTTCGTTAGATTTAAAAAGAGCACAGTACATCCAGGTGAATAATGTATAGACGGAGGCAGTGAATAACCCAAACTTTCTCTCTACATATCCTCTCTCAGCTGTGTCCCTCCACCGACTCCTTCTACACACCCTCTCACACTCCTAACCTCACCTTTTCCCGCCAAACACACCCAGTTAGCTGCCATTCATTCGCTATGAAGTTTCTATTGTAATTAATATTTTTCCTACCATGAAAACAGTTACATCAAAAACTCTCAAAGAAATACACTAATATTTTACACAAATATCAATACTCGTACATAAAGCTATACTTTTAACATAATACGATATTTTAAAAATCGAAACGATTCACAGTTCAAATTCGAAATCTTGTTCAGCCTAGAAAATGCATGAATAACCCACACCACCATACAGAAAAGCAAAACATTACATATCCTAATAATATAACGTACGAATACACAAAGACAAAAACAGTGGTAATAAAAGTAACAGGAAAATTATATAAAAAACACGAACAAAATTACCGCAGACTTGAAAAGAGGCTTGCTTTGAATACAGTTCCGAATACTTCATGACTGGCAAAACTGAACCTCAAATGAAGGAGCTTTCTTTGGCTCTAGCTGTCAACCGATCAATTTATGGCGAATGTGACGATCTTCCAGTTATATAAAATCGTCTAATGCTAGCCAGACGGAATACCAAATTTCATCCATGTCAGCGAAAAAGCACAGTCACTCATAAAAGAAAGTACTCCCCCTGTGCGAGAGGCCTCGTAGCTGGCGGCATTCAGGTTTGGTAACATTGCACCTGACGCCAGGGATAGGGGTGAGGAGTGGCGTCTTGGAGGTGCGGGGGAGCTAATCTGCGCCAAACACTGCAGTGTTTCAGACCGTGTATTGAACGGCTTTGATCTGTAATTCAGCAGTATAAATAGTACATTATAAGGTACTGTATTATGTCATAGATGTAATCACGTTTACCCATAGGAAGAAGTCTATAGTGAGTTATTTGCAAAACGAAACAGAGTGGCTGCAACCGTGCTGAACCCTGGTTCGAAGGAGCGCGTTTTGGGGGGGAGGAGGGGGGGGAGATGAAGTAGTTTCGTGCAACCCAGCTCCCCTGCACCCTGCAGACGCCACTCCTCACCCCCATACCCGGCGTCAGGTAAACTGTTACCAAACCTGAATAGCCGCGAGTTACAAAGCCTCTCGCACGGGGGGGGGGGGGAGGTGGATGGTTCTCTCATGAATGACTGTACTATTACACAGAAAAGTACCCTTACGATGTTGTTGGCAATGAAAATGTAGGCAGGGGTCATGGAAACTGTTGGTAATCCTGAGTATCCACTAATTATGGTTTTGCGTGAGCTGAGGGAAGTATTTCCTGTTATTTAATATACTAAACGCATACATATGGATGTATACAGTTGAATAAATACAGTAAAATACAATATAAATACAGTTGTAGAAATATAAACGACTCGACCATCCATATCGAATCCGAAGCACACCTGAAAATTTACGTGACAATTTTTGAGACACGTGCGAATCCTCTTCAGACATAATTATGATAAATAATAGTATGGCCGTGTTGTGTTTTATTCTCAAAGGTGGTGCCGTAGACCTTTGTCAAACGTATTATAATAATCACGTTTACAGTCATGGATGGTGGTTTTCGAATACGGTGGTTTATGACTACTGCAAATGTTTTTCCAGCGTCCTAGATGTTACCTTTAATACACAAAGGATATAATATTTGTGTCTATTATTCACAGTCTACATATCACCGTTTGTTTGGGTTATTTCTGTAAGGCAACCATCGATTCTTACATGGCATCTCCTCCCATGACCTAATTGCCGTCATTCTCATAGTGTTTTAAGCATCCTGTGTAATGATGAATATAATATTTTCATACTAGTAAAATCATTATAATATTATGACTGCAGCCCATAGAAAGTCGAGCTACAAGATAACTATCGTCTTTATAATGGCAGATACGTCTTCTGCGCTCGAGCACCAACCCTTCCGAGGCTGCAGTCACCGTAGTGTTCCTTGTCGTATCCATCAGACCCCGAGTAAGGATACTTTTCTGGGTCACTGTACATGCTACTTCCCCTGCAGGACGGTGTGGATGAGCCTGTGGTGCTGGGGCTTCATCACCTTCAGGGCGCCTTCATCTTGCTGCTACTGGGCCATGGACTCGGTTGCCTCGCTTTCCTCGCTGAACAACGCCATCGATCCTAATCTAACCTCATCTTGTGCACCCTAACCTAGCCTATCCCAATTTAATTCAGTCGGAAATGATGCAGTCTGGCTGCTTACCTAACCAAGCCTGATCCAACTTACTTTGATCCAATGAACTCCAACCTGTGTTAAACGTGAATTTATACACCCTACCCTAACATAACCTTACTTGATGCATCCAAACTTAAGTTTGTCTATAATAAGTTAACTCAGTGTACCAGTCTTAACCCAGCCTAAACTAACCTCATCTCATGCATGCTAACCTTTAATATTGTGTATCTAAACAACGCTAAACAGTATTATAAGCATCCTAACAATACCTAGCTTTATTTTGTTGGTGCTGGAGATGGGCGCCTTCATGTGGTGGCACTGATATAACCAAGCTGCTCCACTGTCCAGTTATACAGGCGTCCCTCAATTCCCCTATTCCCCGAGAGAGGATTTTATTATCCTAGTAATACTTACCTTTTTTCTGTGTATCATGACGTTTCCGACTGTTATTAGTCCTAACAAAACCAACAAGTCTTATCCTAGGTTAAGCTAATCTCACGTAACTAAAATTTAACCTTATCTTTTCTAATTTAATCTAGTCTACAAGTAGCTAACCCACTTATATTTCATCCACATTAACACATTCTAAGAAGCTTAACGTACTCTAGTTATTCTTACCTTTACCACTGACATCATAACGACAGATTTATAAACAGGGAGACATTTACTTAGCACAACAAAACTCATAGTAATAAACCTTGTCCTGCATTTTCATTTTTTCATATTCTATTATAAACCGAAAAATAATTACCAGATACATAATCCAGTCTTTATAATTCATGCAGTACAATGACATTTCTCCTTAATTCTTCCTACAACTGGAGTGGCCGATGTAGAACAAACAACGTTATGGCGACTTATTCAGAAATTTCTGAGGAGATTGTAAGGACTTCATCATACCTTTAACTTTAGATATTAAGACTTAAATAATAGGGATACTGACCCCATGTGGAACAGACATGAGTGCTAAGGAGGTCTGGTGTGTTGAAAAGGTAGAAGTATCATTATCATTATTATTATTATTATGATGATGATGATGATGATGAGCCAAGAAAGAATTGAATGACGATAACAAACTGACGTAATCTATCGACCTATCACATTAATCGCTGTTTCCTTGATACCAGCAACGATTATCATGTTCTTAAGCTTTAAGTAAGACAACTTTATATATTACTTCAATTTTGTGTTGTCTCTTGTAATTTTATTGTTGTCCTGAAATTAGAAATATTTGATTACATCATGATTTTTTCTGTGACCTCACATCCTTTTGTATGTCGTTTTCATCAAGTTTCGAAGGTCTGTTTCCGTTAAGTGGCAGTACAGTTATACTCTTGGAGCTTCAAACTAACGAAGTGAAATTACAGCTCATTTGTTTTTTATTAATTTTGCAAGATCTTGTAAACTGAGTCATACATGCGAGATGATGTAAAAGATCGGTTTACTGCAGCTATATGGTTCCAGTAGAGTAGTCCTTCCCAAGTCTGACGTTTCGATGTGATGAAGCTTTGCTCAAAACCAATTGATTATTGCTGGCGAGACCAGTAGCGATGGTTATACATACTACTGGTCTGGCTGTGACGATGGCGTCCAGCTTGGAGGTGATGATGTGGCAATTGCTGCTCACTTTCTCTCTTGTTTGACAGGCTCACTCCCGCTGATAAACGTATAATGCTGGTGAGGTTGAAGCATTCCTTGAGCTTCATTTCTCTTTTTGCCATGTATGCTCCAACCAAGATGAGAGATCTTGAAGAGAAGGAGCTGTTTAAGTTAAAACATACTCAGTTGTGAAACACTGCTCCTCGTGGGATACACTTTTGGTCCTGGCCAGTGGCGTCCCTGAGGGAGGGGGGGGAGAGGGCTGCTTGAAACTGCTCCCCAGCTGAAGGGGGGCCCCAAAAAGCCTTAAAAATTTATAAGGTTTTTTTAATTACTATTTAAAAATGTATATATTTATCATACCGTCAAGCCCGGCTAAGATATTAGATAAGTTTTGAGAATTAGAGGGGCTGGGTTCTTTGCGGGGCCTCCCTCATGGAGGGGGGGCCCCACAAAGAATCTAGCCCTCCGAGCCCCCAAATCTCTAGGTACGCTCCCGGTCCTGGGTAACTTCAGTGCAGTTACTGGGACTGAGACGGAAGGCTTCGAGAAATGTGTATGTCCCCATGGCTCTGGAACCGAGGATTCCAACAGTTCTTACCCTCTGGATTTTGCAGTCACATAAGTTCAGAATTTCTGGATCTTGGTTCCAGCTGCAAGAACTTTACTGCTGGACTTGGTATTCCAGTATCAGAAGAGTTGCAAAGGAGACTGACCATATCCTCGTTAGTATCTGATGGAGGGTCCTTCGGACCTGCAGGATTTTCAGGAGTGGAGAGCTCTTTGTACTGATTACACTCTTGTTGCCACTCTGAGGCTACAAATCAAATATGAGAGAAGCTCAAGATGCTAACAAAACTGTTCTCTCTTGAGAAACACAGGGATAAGCAATGTGCTTATGAGTCTGCAGTGGCTGTCTCGAATCGGTTAGTAGTAGTCAATATTGTCGAAGACTATGCTGAACGATGGGATACCTTTAAGCATGCTACCCTGGCACTAGCTGATCACTGCTTGGGAGAGCACCCGAGATTAAGGAAAGGTTTTATTTCGCAGGGAACACTGACCACAGCTGCGGAGAGTTGTGCTGCTGGGGATCGAGGGCAGCACAGACTTCTATCTTCACAGGAATGAGTTTTGCTGAGAAGATACAAAGAGAGGTATGTCCATGAAATCGTTGCGAAGTTGGAAGACCGTTTTCATGCAAATGACCCTCAACCTGCTTCCCAAGCCCTGAAGAGGCTCTATTCCAGACTCACCTCTAGGGTTATCTTTGTTTGGACAGCAGATGGATGGATAGTGTTAGGGGCTTGTGAGTATAGGGCTCGTTGGACAGTACTTTCAGCAGCTTTACCCGCATGTGGCTGAACTCCCAGTGGAGAGCATCCGTCACGTGGTGTACAGCCACTGACAGGTCTCCTGCCAGCTAAAATTCCGTGCCATCTCTTAAAGGAAATAAAAAAGGCAGTGGATTGGTTGAAAAATGGTGTTTGTGGCATCCCAGCAGAACTTATCAAATCTGGAGGTGAAGCCATGATCAGGGCATTACATGCAATCATTTGGAGGACTGGTATCTTTCCTTTTGATCGGACAAGGGGTTTGGTCACAGCTATCTGGAAAGGGAAAGGAGACCAACGTGGCTGTATTTATTACCATGGTATTACAATGTTTAGTGTGCCAAGCAAGGTTCTTGCTCACATTTTCCTGAGACATCTGGGACCATTTGCTAAAACTTCAGAGGTTTGATCAATCTGGATTCACGACCAAAGAAGTCTAGTTGACTGCATCCTATCTCTTCGAGCTCTCGTGAAATGCCACCTTGAGTTCAGTAACGTCTGCCTACAGCCTATGTGTATCTCAAGAAGACGTTTGAATGAGTAAACTGGGATTTTCTACTGGAACTTCTGTGACTCCATGGGATCCCAGCAGAGATAATCCAATTGACTGTTGGCCTTCATTCAAGCACTGAGAGCGTTGTCAAGCGTGGGGAAGAAATATGTGACTTTTTCCCAGTAAGTACTGGAGTAAGACAGGCACAAGTCCTTGCTCCCAGGCTTTTAAGCACGTGCATTGGCCGGGCTGTGAGTCAAAGTCACTGTGGAGTATCAACTGGCATTTTCAGGGTAACTAATCTTGACTTGGCTGGAGATACACCTAAGTGCAAGCCATTGGGATCAATGGTGTCCTGGGCAAAGACCAAAGTCCAGGCATTTGGTGGCTTGTTGGGTGAAGCAGTTCAGTCTGTCCAAGCATGTGGTTAGAACGTGAGTCATTGAAGGATTTACTTATCGTGGTTGTGTAGTAAATAACACGGAAAGTCAGATGATAAAATTTCTCCCTGCACTAGTCTGGCTTACAGAGTTATGAATTCACTCGGCTCGGGTATTAGCTGTTGTTATTTGTCTAGAAGAACGAAAAGTTGCATCTTCAAGGCAGTGGCTCTCCTTGTATTACTCTATGGCTACGATACACGGACACTACAGAGTGACCTGAAGTGGATGATTGACTCATTTGGTACTAAGTGCCTTCGCAGGATCATGGGGTATCACTAGTATGACCGGATACATAACGAGTGACTATTCCATGAGCCTGGGTCAAGGCCCATTTCCCACATAATACATCAGTGCCAACTCAAGTTATATGGGCACGTTACCAGTATTCCTGAGGTTGACCCTGCCCACAGGGTGACCTCTGAGAGTTAACCTGGCGTGGAGACCAGGAGACCAAGGGGAAGGCCTCGGAACTCATGGCTGGAGCAGGTTGATCATGTATGTCAAGAGATACTTTGAGGGAGAAAAGAATCACTGCCTGAAGACTTGCACAAAGGGGCCTTTTGTGGGTGGAATCGGAGGGTGAGTGAGACTATGCACCCCCTGCATCTGCCTCACATGATGATGATGATATCTGTCAGTCCATCTGCCTGGAGGAAAACGCCTTAATCCTAGAAGAGATGGCCATAGATGAAGCACTTCCATGTCACCAAATTTAATTTAAAAAATATCAGAAGGATCAATAAAGAACTAGCACCAAGCCAGAAAGGGCACTAAGGCAGAAGGTAGCAGAGTCGACGTTGATAGGTACGGCGTTGGCAAAGTCGATGTTGATAGACTTGGCGTTGGCAGAGTCGGCATCAATAGAGTCGGCATTGGTAGAGTTAATATCGATAGATTCGCCGTTTATAGAGTCGAAGTTCATAACGTCGGCATTGGCAGAGTTAGCATCGATAGAGCCAGCGTTGGCAGAGTCAATGTTATTAAAGTCGACATTGAAAGAACTGGTGTTGGCAGGGTCAGCATTGATAGAGCCGGCGGGCTTGACCCTTCCCGAAAGGAGGAAGAGTCAATGTCAATGGGAGGCCGTTAAACTATCCATGCCATGAAACCAAATGATGAACCTGAAAGGAGGGTAAGTAAAGGTGGAAAGAAATATGGACTGTGCAAGAAGAGAGTGTGAACAGAAGAGATGAAGAGGACAGTAATGAGAGAATGACTGAAGACAAAAGGCCCTTTTAGTCGCCTCTGACGACAAGCAGGGATACTGGGGAAGTATTCTTACCCCCCCCTCCCCAAGGGGACAAAAAATTTTGGGTTATATTGTTAGCACACACACACACACACACACACACACACACACACACACACACACGCCGATCAAAACAAAACTCCGCAATCTCTTCATGAACAATGGTGTGAAAAATGTCCTCAACCAGATCTAGTGAACAACTGCAGACATAAATACTGATCTACCTCATACCAACTAATGATGTGACAGTGACCAATAACTTTAGAAACCCAATGACGTGATCTTGGGAGCCTAGCAAACTTTTCAGAATAGTCTAAGAGTTCCAGTTGCTGCTTAACTGAGATATGGAACAATACTATTGTCTGCAGCTGTGGTCAGTAGGTTAATAAAACCATATCATGCATTCACAGGTAAATTAGATTTTCTCTGCTGAAATGGGTGGAATGTTTATTGTAACTGTGCGGTGCATATTCTTTATAATGTACATCGAATCAGAAAATATGACAACATATAAACATACACAACTTTATACCATACTCCATAATTTACATTCTTGCTTACCTTCATATACAACGAGTAACATTACATCAAATAACACAGCCATGAAATACTACTGTATGTTGAGGCGCAGAGTGTAACGGCAGAAGTTTCAGTGTGTTTGTGTGTAAGAGTGAGTCATATATCCTGGGTTGTTATATACAAGTTTTCACAATGGATAGCTGTTCCTTATGTTACGTGAATGGACTTCTTACAGTCTGGGATAAAATTTCGCCTAACATTTCACCTCTTCTGCTTTTCACTTTCCTCCGCTGGCTACTTTTCTTAATATGATAAGGGCTTCCAATGCTTCTTAGCCCAAGCATGGTGTCCTTTGGTACGAAACGCCAGAGAGGAAAAGACGGACATGCCGTACGTAAAATTAATATGAAGCAGATGCAGAGGGTTAGTTGGCGAACTGTTGTCTCTTACAGTACCAATTTATGTGTCTTTTGCGACAGACTTTGTTATAATCATAATTTAACTCTCATGACATTTTTTTTTCCTAAGTTCTTGCTATGTTGAAGCTTCTATTCAGCTTTGTTGAAATTATTCGAACTGAATGGTTTAAATATAGTTCTCATTAATCCCTTCATTACCAGAGTTCTTTTTTCCCTAATTCAGAAAACACAGTCACCATATTCTAGGAGCTAAGGCCCATATTCTCCTCAGTTATGGAAGCTCCGCAACACCACTTCCTTAGCGATTTATTTCTGGATGTGGAGAGTAATTATCCGTTCATATGTTATTTATGCTGAGTATGGCGATATATGGAGGATAATAAAAACGGAAGAGGACAATACGGCGCAATAAACAAAATACGTAGCTTAGGAAAATGTGTTAGGAGTTTCCTTCCCAGACGAGAATAGGGCGCAAGTTAATGAAGCCCAAGGGATTTACATCCATTTATTTAGCAACCCAATTCTTTTGCGCTGAGAGGACGTCTCAGTCAGCATTTCGGATGTTTCCCCTACTTGTTTTTCTCTTTCCAGAAACCATTTTCATTTTTGTAACACTTTTTTTTTACAACCATTGACTGCCTGCCTGACTAATAATGTCATAATGAAGGCATAATGTCTCCGACCCTCAAAAATTTAGACTGAACCGTCCCTGCAACATGCAAGACTAGAGAGCACAATGTACACTTTTCCACACAGGAACCTGGGAGAATGTCTGTGTGAACGGGAGGTCTATGAGTAACAACAAACTCCGACGTTCACGCATCACAGTTATGCGGTCAGTTCATCCACTCTTTGACATCTCCACTCATTCATGCCGGTATCACCAACAAACGTGCTATTAGGTCAAGACTTTCAGTGTACCAAATGCTAGACTTCTACTACACGTTGATGGCGTACCGGTTCATATGTAGTCAATTGTACGTTCACTAGAGAACCCCAAAAGCTAAACAAGCCTCGCCAAACCCGGATATGAGCCCAGAATCCTTTCTGGTCGAGGTTCACCCTAACATTCAAGAGCAACGCACACACGAGCACCTGCTATGAACCATCCGAGGCTTCATAAAAGCCAATTGTGTTTTCACGTATTTCACCATGTTAAACAAATGCCTGCCTAAAAAACGATAATGATATGCTCTAAGTATAATACTGTGTTTAAGCTCCATGGATAGCCTTCGAACAGTTGGAGAGGAATGATGGCTCAGAACTTTAAAGTGGAAACTAAAGTGACACTTCTGAACACCTGCTCGAGATTCACAGTGTTTGACCAAAGGTGTAGCTGTGGTTGGACGAGAACCCTGTCTTTTGTGTGGACAAGCGTCTCATATCATTCATCTCCGTCGTTTTAGAATTAGTAATGTTTGGATATGAGGAGATATGTTTGTTACACACAGTTTATGCTAAAATATCCTAATTTGATAATTACTAATCAAATCCTTGTTCACGCAGCCTTATGAGTCGTTTGTATCGTGAACTTATCTATATCTATATCTATTTATTTGTCTATCTATCTATCCATATTGATAAATAAAGATATATATTTATACGTACGGATTTTTATATAAATACACTAGATAAATTAAAATATATGATAAAATAAAATATAAATAAATTAAGTGAATTTATATATTTATATATATATCGATATAAATATAAATATGCTAAATAAAGAAATAAACATTCCTTATACAAAATGCGACACCCTGATAATGAAATAACAGCCGGGTATATTTCGTACAATTATTGATCCTATTTAAAAAAAAAAAAAAATAGTGATTGGTTACGAGGCCTTAGAAGGTTCAAAACGAGTATCCGTGTGTGATTTACTCTTGATGGTTTGGGTGACTCTTCGTCCAGAAAAGACCCGGGCTTCGTCTCTGGGTCGGCTGGGATGGATCAGTTTTTAGGGCCCCTCGAGTGTACAGTCAACATCAAATGTTCTGTCGCCTGTCTCGCCCCTCTCTCTACACATTTTAATATGCATGTGCTGATCTGCAGCAAACGTCTCTCATGACATTAATCAAAAGCCAAGTCATCAGCATCGGTGGCTGCGGATTCACCACACTAAATATCAAAGTCCGTGGAAAGGGAGGCAGGAAAGAAAACAGGATTTTTTTATGGTGACT
The DNA here is from genome assembly GCF_032717465.1 of Coenobita brevimanus. NCBI lineage: Eukaryota > Metazoa > Arthropoda > Malacostraca > Decapoda > Coenobitidae > Coenobita > Coenobita brevimanus. The sequence goes on from NC_137019.1 coordinate 36,602,499, forward strand.
GTACCCATCCAGTATATTGGTATGGTGTCAGTGGCGGGGAGGGAACCGTAAGGGAAATGGTATATTTATCAGCATTGCTATACGTTGATAGTGTAGGGGTTGCCATTCTCCGGCGGTCGTTGTTTTTCCTGGTGCTGCTGCTGCCTGTTTTCTTCCTGTCGCTTTTGCTGGTGCTCATAGCGTTGAAGCAGCTCCGCCAGTTCTGCCTTGATGCTCTCCTCCACGTGCCTACTACTTGAAGCTGGTCCTCTAACCCTCCCGCCCTCACCCTTGGACATCTCACGGTCGCACTCTGCCTCACTTAGTTCCCGAGAATCTGAGAAGGCTGAGGGAGGGTGGAGGGGTCGAGGTGGGGTGAGGGAAGAACCATCGCTCGAGGACGACTCACTGCGAGCTCTGTGGATGGAAACGACCTGCCTTAACACACCTTAACACTGACGGTGCGAGATTTAAGCTACTTATCCAATACTTCATCACTATATATATACTGTATATCTTTTCTCACTTCAGGGGACTGCACCACCCATGTATACTGAATACTTAGGCGCGGCTGCATGAAATTTGATCAGACTAAGTTATGAAGTAGGAATGAGTCTCCTTGGTTACTGGCCAGATCGACTTCCACTAATTCTGCATCTATCACCCGCGCTGAAAGGAGTTAAGGATCTTCGTCGGGTTAGAATAAACACACTAGAACGTGCTGAATATAGTTAATGAATTTACATATTATAATACATGATAATAATACTAATCACTGTCTGAACTTAACAATATTACACACAAGTTAATATCTGGTGTGCTATGAGTTTCAAAATTACTGTAATCAAAATCTTGATTCTGTCAAATCGTGTATTTTATTAATTTAACAACAAGGTGCTAAAGAAGTATTGTACATGCTTGGGAGACTTCGTAACACCTTTTGCTTGGTGAATTATTGCTAGCAGTACGAATTATATGTACTCGTATATCCTCGTTCATGCTATACATAAATTATAGTGTCGACATACGTTGCTTCGTCGCGCACAAAATTATAAAAATACGTAATAGGTAAAATAAGTCGCATAAGAAGAGGCATTAAGAAATATCTAAGGTGACAAGCAATACAGTCCTGTGTCTCAGATCTAATACTGTAAAAAAAAAATCTCTGTGAGGTAATCAAGAGGCGTGAGAGCTTATGACCTAAAATAAAGGAGACAGCCAGAGAGACAAGGGAATGGTGCAACGGTCATAAAACCTCTCCCTTAGCGATTTATTCTGCACATTTTATCTCAGTGTTCTCTTACATACCGTTAAAATAAACTTTGTCGTTATTAAAAAACATAAATAACACGTACGAAAATATTTGTATGCAGAATAAGTTGCTCAGGAAGAGGTGCTACGAAGCCTCTTAAAACTGAGAACAGGAGGGTGTGGACATGCCATTAGTTCTCTGTGATAATTTCCAAAGCATATGATTTTTTTTTTACGAACAGGAGGGAAAAATCTAACTTTTCTTTATTTTTGCAGGGTGCACTCTGTTATGTGGGATGCAGGCTAATTATAAATACCAAATTATAGATATTCCACAAATCATCGCCAGAAACTGGTGACTTGCATACACCACTGAACTGTAAGGTTAAATCCTGAGGCGTATTTATTATTATTATTATTATTATTATTATTATTATTATCATTATTATTTTCATTACTACTACTACTGCTACTACCATTATTATTATTATTATTATTATTATTATTATTATTTCCTTGCTACGTTCAGACAATTTTTCAAACTTGCCTCTCGCATTGATGGAGTTAATGAATTCTATATCTAACCCATCTAGTTAGAAAAATATCCTTCGAAAACTCTGAAAAAAAATTGTCTATAAGTAACAAGGATAAAGTAAATGATACGTAGTGGGAGTGAGGTTTATAATATCAGTGGCTGTGGGATGAGGAAGTAAATAGTTTCCTTGCATGCCAGAGGGTGGGGAAGGCAGGGGCTGAGGAAACCAAAAACATGAGCTGGCCAGTGCGAGTGGAAGCGAGGGAAGTGACGGAGCGTTGTGGTGTGGATGTGATATGATAGAAAGCGTCAGGAGAAATACACTGAGGTGGTTTGGCCATGTGGAGAGTGAGGGATTAACTAAAAGAAGTCGAGAGGGGGGGGGGAGAGGGAGGAAGACACCGAGAATGAGATGGGGGGATGTAGTGGAGAGGTAAATGAGGGAGGGGGATGCATGTTGGGGGGGAGGGCTGAGAAATTGCAGGGGACAGGGCGACATGAAGGCGATTTGTATGTGCACATCTCTTACAGGATTAAAGCTTCTGGCTATACATAGGCAGATATATATATATAGATAGATAGATAGATAGATATATATATATATATATATATATATATATATATATATATATTTATATATATATATATATATATATATATATATAGAGAGAGAGAGAGAGAGAGAGAGAGAGAGAGAGAGAGAGAGAGAGAGAGAGAGAGAGAGAGAGAGAGTATATAGATAGATAGATAGATAGATAGAGAGTATATAGATAGATAGATAGATAGATAGAGAGTATATAGATAGATCGATAGATAGATAGACATAGATAGAGAGACAGTGCGAGCGATAAAGGAAGTGATCTGCTGCCTTAAATGGTGTTAACTCGATCCCAAGCTGGGGAAAGAGACAGTTCGATTATCTGATTTTCGTTAGAACGGACTTTACCGAGACATATAATCCACCAGTATATCACAAAGCCATCCAGGTCGATACCATTACACCGAGGCCGAATGAGACAGACCTAGCTTCTCTCAAGCACTGATGGTGGGTATTAGATCCAAAGTGATGAAATGTGAAGGTATGCGACACTTCGGGGACCTCAGGGCTGACAAATCTATGCCCAGACTCAAACACACGAAGAAAATGGAGAGCGTAATAAAAATGGCCACAGATGAGGTGACTGTGTGAGACGTGAGATGAAAAATTTTCCCACAGGGCAAGAGGATGTCTTTTTTATTCTTTTTCCTTATTCCATTCTTGTCCTCTTCTAAGGTTTTATTATGACAGGACAGATCTTTCGAAACAGAGGTATAGCATTAGCATACTCAGTCAATACGAGTACCCTTTCATAAGTTAAAATTCCTTTGTAGCAGGAGAAAACTAAAAAGACTAAAAAAGACCTGATGCAGAGGATATGCAGGGTGTGGGTGCAGGGGAAATGGCCGATGGAATGGATATTGGCCTAACTACACATGCAAAGGGTAGACAATACACCCTTCCTCCCATGATGTAATTTTCCCTCAGTCTTGCTAGTTTCAGGCGCTTTTATTAGCTTAAGAGAGATTTAATATCTAGAGGAGTTAGTTATAGCCTTCTTTAACGCTTCGGTAAGATGCATGAAGAAACGGAAAATAATGTCACTGGACTGATGAGATTTAAGGACGATACATAAAAAAGCTACTCTAATGAACTGTATATCTTGGGAAGAATATATTATATATATATATATATATATATATATATATATATATATATATATATATATATATATGCGAATAAGAAGAAACCAAAGGCCAGGAGCCCGCAAACAATTCCTTCCAAGAAAAAAAAAAACAATATAAAAGTGAGTCAAATTCAAGATCTGTCCATTTCGAGATGCCTGGACACATTGCGTTTGAAAGTATGTGTAGTCTGAAGTAGGAAATACAGACAGGAGACAGTTCCAGAGTTGACCCGTTGCATAAATGAAGGACTGGGAGTAACAGTTAACTCTTGCATATGAGAGTTGGACAGAAAAGGGATGATAGTTTATCGCTTGACGAGTGCTACGCGCCCGTCGTAGAGGTGGAGGGATGCAAGCAGACAGTTCAGAGAAGCAGTGACCATGGGAGTTGCGATGGAAAAGAGATAAAGAGGCAACCGTGCGGTGAAGAGACAAAGTTTGAAGGGAGCCAGTAAGAGGAGGAGAGTTAATGAGACAAAAAGCCTTTGAATCCACCCTATTGAAAAAAGCTGTATGTGGGGAGCCTCCCCACACATGAGAGTTGTACTCTACACAGGAAAAACCAGTGTATAAAGTCAACTACTGTGCAGGGGTAAAGAAGGTACGGAGTCGGCTTAGCACACCTAATCGCTTGGAAGCTGATATTACAAGAGATGTAATACGATCTTTCGAAGATAAATCCCGAGTGAATGAAACCCAAAACATGTTCAAGGATGATGCAGGCTTGAGCTGGATATTATTAAACATTAGTGGGTGCTCCTCTCTCTCTCTCTCTCTCTCTTTATATATATATATATATATATATATATATATATATATATATATATATATATATATATATATATATATATATATATATAATCTCGTCAGCCGTTTGAGTGTCCACTGCAGGACAGGCCTATCCCGACCGAAGTGGGGACGATACAGCCAATGTATCTCTACCAAGTGGCTTAGGCTGTCTAGTAGAGATTGTAAGTAGGGTGAGAAGTGCTTGTAAGTGTAACTGTAGTGTGGTAGTGGGTTTGGATGTGTGTGTGGTCTGTGAACCAAGTGTAATCGGCCCGCACAAGCCGACTGGGTGCAAGCATACTTTTTAGTAAGCGACACTGGTTCAACCACAGCACCCTGATGTCCGCCAAGAAGTACGTGGCCAGAAGAACGCTCCCAAAGTTTATTACCCCGGCGGGGCGCGAACCCTCGTTCTTCAGTGTACGAAAACGCACACTTTACCAAAGAGGCTTCATATATATATATATATATATATATATATATATATATATATATATATATATATATATATATATATATATATATATATATATATATATATATATTGTATGTGAAGTGCAACACAAATTATAAACTAAAATCTTCAAAGTCTTTTCCACATTTCTGTATGTATTATGTAACAATGGTGAAGGCTATATCTACAGGGTGGTCCTTATACTGCTCTCTTCAGTAATTTCTGGCAGGGTGGCACGCGACAATATTTTGGCTGCTTCATAAAATTACAAATCAATAATGTACTCAGTACACGTAAAAAGAAAGAAAGAAAAAAAAAGACACCATGAATCAGGAAGCGTTGTGAGAAGTTTAATTGATGCAGGGTAGACACTGATAAAGATGACGGAGCCATCCCCGAAATTCAAGGAAACTGGGTTGTGAGAGGTGCGGATTAGAAGCACTTTGAGCATAAGGCTAATTCTGTTTAGAGGCATTGTTACATACATACATTCATATATCAATAGGCTGCAGACATATACTACAAATACCGTAAAACATAAAAGGTTCCATTGCATTTTTCATTAAAAAAAAAAAAAATATATACTACTTGCTGTCATTGTATTACTGGGGGCCTCTCCCATGCTTAGGGCCTCATTAGCATCCATGTAAATCAGCTCCTGGGTTGTATAGTGTATGGCCCACCCTATATTGATTCAAAAAAATTTCATCTTCATTCGAGGGTGCCCCCTTTCCATAAACTTCGGATTCGTTTGTGATAAAAACACACACACACATTTGAGCATTTCCATCTGACGTTACTTATCAACGCTAAAGAAAAGAGCTGGAGGATGCACTGCGTCTATTACAGGGATTTTTAGTCACTTTTTTTTTTTTTTAATTTCATTCAGCTGAGGAATGAAAAAACTTAATACCACTATAAAATATAGTACCACACAATTTTTAATGCGCATGAATTACCTGAGCTAGGGAGGAAGGACTGTGTGCTAAGATGAAAGACAAAATAAAAGTTGGACAAGAACACAGGAAGAGGAATAGAGCCAACGGGAGTGAGAGCAAAAGAGGTGGTTAAGTGCGTGGCAAGGAATGGGAAAGTAAAGGGTCGTCTACACGATCAGTGGGCACCTTTGGTTTTGCAGTATTTTAATGGAGAATGCATGAAAAGCGATCGTGTGGACGTGATCAGCTGAAGCACCCTCCCTGCTGCTAATCCCCTGGTTATAGAGTGCTACACCACCATGCTTAGAAACTGATGAGTAGCGTGCTTGGTCACAGCTGCCCACTAATCGTGTGGAAAGGCTTTATGTGGAAAATGTGTTTGGCGGGAAGTGGTGGGCTGCAGCAGCCAGGCTCCACCTACATAGCGCAGCCTCCACTACCTGAGACTACCTGGCATGGCGGACAGGCGGCAGCGGATGGGGGGCCACGCGCCCTCCTGCCGCAGCAGCAGCTGCTACTGCTGCTGTTACTGCTGCTTGCTGCTGGTGCTGGTATCGACGAGGCTGCTGTACTGGTGAGCTGGCATCATTACTCTCCGTGCTCGAGTCTTGGTCACCACCGGGAGTGTCCGCTGCAGTCCGGTAAAGAAAACCAGAATTATTACAGTTCCGGAAAGTAAAGTCTTAATCAGAGTTCCCCACCGAACGTAAAGACCTGTTAACCAGTTCGCATAGACACTGGTGCAGTCTACTTAAACTCTGAAATACTAGCTGCATGTGTTCATTCTGTGGGAGTTTGAGGCTTCGACAGACTAAACGTGGAGCAGTTTATGAAGTCCACAATATTTTCAAACTACCAGCAGCAGGTCTTCATTCTGTGTGGAACCGTGACTATGACTTTCTTGTAGCCAGGGGTGGGGACAAAGGGTAGGCGGGTACTGTCTGCAGTATGTATGAGTAGTAGTAGTAGCTGCCGTCCCAAGTTCATGAACATGGACCCAAGGGACTGTAGGCTGAAGTTGCCCTCGTGCAGTCTATCCTTCTCCTTTGGGGGAAAGGGAGGGAAGTGAGGAACGTTTGTATAACCAGGCAGTGGTGCCACCTAATAACACCGATACCACCACGTGAAGGCATCCCTCTCAAGCACTGGCCATATAAGTAAATATGAGTGACAGAAGGAGTAAGCAAGCCCTTAAGTCTGGCAGTCATGGAACATCAGTAAAGTAATTGTTAGACTCAATCAGCCAGCATCCTACACTGCAGAGTGGAGTAAACAGCAAAGATCACATGTGTTCTATCATCATCGAATCGTTCCAGAAATGTATTAAAAAATGACGGTTTGTTCACACCTAAACGGTCACAACGTTATAAACTGGCTCACGACTTTTTTTTTTTTATGCAAGGAAGGAGGAACCAAAGGCCAAAAGCATGCAAGATTGTCCCTCCAAGAAATAATAAAGACAACTGAGAGCCAAATTCAACATCCATTACAGTAGGGGAAAAAAATTCGTCTAATATTTAACCTCTTATACTTATCACTATCCTCTGCGAACTAATAATTCTAAACTGGGAGAGGCTTGGTATTTATCTCTGGCCACAAATGCAAGGACTGATCCATAAATATATCTCAGGTGTTGCTCATATCATTTTCCAAAGTAATAAGGGTTCAACATCCCCTCGCTCTGGGTCAGCTGAGTAACATTTGTCAGCAAGGATGATTTATGTGGAAGAAATAAACACAATAACCACTTAAAGATGCATCATATACAAGGACGGTACTGGATACTAAGTGTGAAAAACCAAGAGTGTTGACAGGACAGAATAGGCAACACCCCTGGATCCCCCATGAAATGATTCTCTTTGATATGATGCATCTGAAGGGAACATTCAAGACTTGCCCTGAGTTTGGAGACGCAGCGGAATGGTAGGCCAAGTTTTAAATTCTCGTGGTGTTTGGCTTTTTGACATCCTCTTCCTTACTCAAATATATCTTGATATGTTAATTTTCGCTTGTATTATTTATGTAAACCATTTGCATTTTAAAAGAAATTAAACAATATAATAAATAACTAAGGAAGAGGTGCCAGAGATCCCCCTAAACATACGAGAATAAGGTCCTAACTTTCGTCCTTGGGTTGAGAGTCACAAAGACACAAGAGCAACACCCTTGCGTAACTCAGATTTGCTTTTGAAGGAAGGACATGGAGATTGAAGAAGCAAGGACAAGAAGAATGAATTAGTAGTAGCAGCAGCAGTAGCATTATTATTATTATGATTATTATTATTATGATGATGATGATGATGATGATGATGATTATTATTAGTAGTAGTAGTAGTAATAGTAGTAGTAGTAGTAGTACTAGAAGGAGTAGTAGCCCCAAGTTCATCTGAAGCGTGAACCCACTGGACTGAGGGATGAAGCTGCCATCCTCCTGTAGCTCTCCATCCTCCTTTCAGGGGATGGAGAAGTAGGTGAGAGACGTCTCCATCACCTAGCTATATAAGTGCCACCACGTGAAGGTGCCCATCTACCTCACAACAGGGGGAATACAGAATCATCCAGTGTCTCTTCTTCTTTCTTGGGTACGTGAGGATAACTATAGTAGGCCTGTATTATATGTTATTTTATTGAGGCAGGAGAAAGGAAAAAGAGAGCTGAAACTTCCCATGTCTCGTGTTTCCCTGCAAAATGGGATCTAAGTTACGACAGGGAATCCATCATAAACCTACTGGAGAATCTCACCCTTGGATGGCAACGTTTGGTGCTTGAAAGGGTACAACAAGGAAGAGAGGTTGCTGGTTCCTTGAAAGCAGTGATAAAAAACAGGGAAGTGAGCATGGAAATGAAAAAGCTACTACATGACAGTATTGTGATACCAACTCTAACGTATGAAAGTGAAGCTTGGACCTTGTTGGAGGGACAGAAGTCGAGAGTGAGAGTAGCGGAAATGAGTTATTTGAGAGGAGCATGTGGAGTCACATGGAGAGACAGACTGACGAATGAGAATGTGAAGGAGCGTTGTGGTGTAGATGTGGATGTCATAGAAAGCATTAGGAGAAACACACTGAGGTGGTTTGGCCATGTGAAGAGGATGGAGAGTGAGAGACTGACGATGAGAGTGAATGCGAGTGAGGTGGACGGGGCGGAGAGGGAGAGGGGGCCAAGGATGAGATGGAGGGATGGAGTGGAGAGGTATATGAGAGAGGGGGTTGTGAGCTGGGAGCAGGTCAGTGAAATGGCGGGGGACAGGGCGAATTGGAGGCGATTTGTTTGTGGCCACCCCTTACGGGATTAAGGCACCTGGCAATAGATAGACAGATAGACGACGCCTCACTGCTTTAAGAAAAGGTAGATTCTATCTATCTATCTATTGCCAGACGCCTCAATCCCGTTTGGGGTGGCCACAAACAAATCGCCTCCAAGTCGCCCTGTCCCCCGCCATTTGACTACCCTGCTCAGAACTCTGCCCCCTCTCTCATATACCTCTCCACCCCATCCCTCCATCTCATCCTCGGTCTCCCCCTCCCTCTTCCACCCTCCACCTCACTCACATACACTCTCTTCGTCAGTCTTTCACCCTCCATCCTCTCCACATGGCCAAACCACCTCAGTGTGTTCCTCACAACGCTTCCTATCACATCCACATCAACACCACAACGCTCCTTTATATCCTCATTCGTCAGCCTGTCTCTCCACGTGACTCCACAAGCTCCTCTTAAATTGATTTTATATATTCTAGAGTACAGTTTTATATTCCTATTTAATGCTAAATGATTTTCTAAACCTGAACGAGTCTAACAGTTTTAAGGTGAAGTACTAAACTCCAAATGTTGAGATAGTATACATCAAGACCACACACGTTTTCGCTAATACTTAAATCGAATGGTATAAATGTGTCCCGATGGGTGAATTATGTGATAAGAGGCCAGATAAGCCAGACTGTGATTAGGCGATATTAACTCCCATGGCCTCCTTTGACTTACGTTCAGCTAGGCCTAAATAAAAATCATCTGACATCATTTTAAAAAAACATTTCTTACACAATCAGCTTCGAAATACAATAACTGTATGTTAATCAGTTTTCTACACCTTTTCAACACACTCATGATCTACCAACATTAAAACCAAAATAGCCAACCGATAATCATAAGTTATCCAAATTTTGTAAGAAAATTAACAAGCATGGATAACTGTGCATCATCTCACCATGGCAGGAGATTTGATGAAATCTGGCTAGGAAATACGAATGGAAGCATCTATCTGTCCATATACGCAACCTGCTTCCCCCGCAAAAAGGGGGGTAGCAGAGACAGGAAAACACACTTCCAATTTACTCATCCACACCACACATTTACTCGTATCTTAGCCCCAAGGGGAGAAGGACAGATCATTAATGCACGACACAGCACGAGGGTCACCTGAGCAGCTTATTCAGCAACATCTGAAGCAGGGCCCAACAGCAGATCTGGTTTACCCCTGCCACATCATAATGGACCCATTCCCTTACTTGCACCTGACCTGATCAGCTGATCAGACCAAATGCCTGAGAATATCCCCTCTGAGCAGCCTTACCATTTAATCATTCACAATTTCTCTCCAATCATCTCTATCACGCTCAGCCACTCTTCCTTGCTCAACAGACATCCCTCTCGCATCTATCGCTCTCTGCACGCTGTCCATCCATCCTGTTCGTGGTCTTCCTCTCAGCCTTACACCTTTCACATCAGATCTAGTTATCTTTTTCACCAACCAGTCTTCATCCATTCTCTCCATATGCCCAAACCATCGCAACACCCTCTGCTCAACTCAATCAGCCATCTTCCGCTTAACTCCAGACCTCTTTCGCACTTCATCATTTCTCACTTGCTCCATTCGCGTCACTCCACACATACTCCTCAGACACTTCATCTCCATTACATTCAAACTCTTCCTCTCTACCATACCCATATTCCATGTTTCAGACCCATAAAATGCAGCCAGTGCCACAACACCCTCATACAGCCTTCTCTTTACATCCATTCTAAGTGAACGACGTCGAAACACTTTTTTCATTCCTCCCAGCACCTTTCCTACTTCATTCATACTAAACTTCACCTCTACATCTATTCTTCCATCCATAGCAACATGTGACCCTAAATACTTAAAATACTCTACCTTCCCAAACAACACACCATTCAAAACTACAATAATTATCCCCCTACCTTCTACCAACCTCGTGCACTGAATCACTTTACTCTTATTCTCATTTTCTCTCAATTTACTCCTTTAACACACCCTTCCAAACTCCTCTACCAACTGTCTCAATCTCTCCTCTGAATCAGCAACCAGTGCAGTATCATCTGCAAACAGCAGCTGATTCAGATTCCACTCTCTACCATCAGCATTCACCAAGCTCAAACCTCCATCTAACACTCTCGCATTCATCTCCCTTACAATGAGAATGAAAGACTAAGAGGGTGTATGTAGGTGAAGTGGAGGGAGGAAGAGGGAGGGGAAGACCAAGGATGAGGTGGACGGATGGAGTTGAGAGCTATATGAGGGAGGGGGAAGTGAGCTGGGGAGAGGGCAGTCAAATGGTGGATGACAGAGCGACTTGGAGGCTTTTTGTCTGCGACCACCCTTTGCTGGATTAGGGCGTCGGGCTATAGACAGATAGATGGACAGGGACAAACACAAACTTTATCGTGCTGTGGTAGAAAAAATAACTACATCGTTGGTGGTTATAACAACATTACAATGGTTTGGTGGTTGCAGGAACACTATAACTTTTTTCCTCAACTGTACCTCTGGAGCGGCTCTTGGGACGGTGGTGGCGGCCCCTGGTGTCCTTCCTGGCATCCTCTGGCCACGCCCTCTGCTGGTCCTGGGCGGCGGCGGGGGCACTCTGGCCTCCACTGGGCACTGATTTAGGTCGACTTCCGTACTCCGCACCTCGGCTGATGTACGCGATCTCTGTTGCAGTAAAACAGAGGTTAGTGGGCAAATTATCTATGACTCCTACCCATTATATAAACGTCCCATGATTCTTTCCCTATCCCCCAAAAGGAGTCTGATTAATTGTAGGGTCAAACTTATAATCATTATTTGTTTTCACCTGACGAAACTGGGCCACTCACACACCTTGAATACTATGTTGTGTTGATATGAAATTCATGAAGCTTTAGTCATGAGGTAGGAAAGAGACTCCTTGGTTACTAGTCAAATCAACCCTCCAGTCTGACTACACCTGGCTGTCAATTAAGCTAAAAGGGGCTAAGGATCATCATCATGTTAGAACAAATGTGCTATGGCTGTCGAATTACATGATAACATCTAGCCTTACTCTGGTACGCATTCTCGTTGGACTGGAAGCTTTCTAGTACACCAATCCTTATTTCTTTATTATTATTATTACATCTATTTTCTTGTATGATACAGCATTTGTTTTACAGCATTTGTTTTGCATACACCTTTACATTCTTTATACAACATTCTGCACTGGAAGATATTAGTTACCATATGCCCAGACTCACTCGATGTAGTGCTGCTGTCGGGTGTCTGCCCTTTTCTCTCCTCCATCCTTCTTTCCTTCCGTCCTCTTCTGTCTTTCTTTCCTTCATTCTTTCCTTGTCCTTCTGCCCACGGGTGACTTTACACTCCCTCTTCTGTCTTTCTTTCCTTCATTCTTTCCTCTTCCTTCTGCCTGTGGATGACTCTACACTGAGTGACATGCCAAATGGTTTCCTGAACACCAGGAAACCATTTACTACGCTGGGTGGTAACCATATAACCAAATTTTGGCGCCTGGTGGTGTAGTGGGTAATTATTGCACTCCAATCGGATTGAGCCGGTGAAGATTTATATCCAAGGGATGGTTGGGATTGATTGCTCATGTAATGCCACTCAGGGATGAGTGAGGCTGGTCGCTCTCATCTGAAATGTCGGGACCAACTGCCTAGCCCTGGGCTTCTACGCTCCTCATGGGGCACTGTGGGATTGGATGATGGATGGATGGATATTCTCTACATGCAGTGTTTTGCAGCAGTCAAGTCAGGGGTTCACCAACTATTCCACTGCGTCTGCTTTACATACTGGGAACGTCCATCGCTTTCCTCTCTGACGCATCACATCAAAGAGCGTCATCCATGGGCTGCGACACCAATGGTGGTATTCTCGTCGGTTAAGGAAGCTCCCTAACACCTCTTCCTAAGCGATTTATTTGGCTTATTACATCTTACCGTCCTCTTATGCGTTATACAAATACTTCTAATATCGCCATACTCTGCATAAATAGCATACAAAAGGATATTAACCAGCCAAATCCAAAAACAAATCGCTAAGGAAGAGGTGGTAGGGAGCTTCCTTAACCGACGTGAATACGGACCCAGTTCTCCCTCAGTTTAGGAAGATTAACTGGGAGAGGAAAATGAAAGAGGGGGAATGTTGGAATATTATGCGAAGTATTGTCACACTGAGGTGGTTTGGCCATGTGGAGAGGATGGAGGGTGAAAGACTGACGAAGAGAGTGTATGTGAGTGAGGTGGAGGGGGGAAGAGGGAGGGGGAGGCCGAGGATGAGATGGAGGGATGGGGTGGAGAGGTATATGAGAGAGGGGTGTGTGAGTTGGGAGCAGGGCAGTGAAATGGCGGGGGACAGGGCGACCTGGAGGCGATTTGTTTGTGGCCACCCCAAACGGGATTGAGGCGTCTGGCAATAGATAGATAGATAGATTGTCTCTGCGATAATATACAGTATCTTTAATATGATTCGATTTTTCAGTTAAATTAGTTTCTCTTATCCACTGAGTCTGATGATGTTTATATCTACCTAAACCTGCCTCACCCTTGCCTCAACCTCGCCAGCCTACCTACACCTGCCTCACCCCTGCCTCAACCTCACCGGCCAACCTACACCAGCCTCACCCCTGCCTCAACCTCACCGGCCAACATACACCGCCTCATCCTTGCCTCAAATTCACCAATTTACCTAAACCTGCCTCACCCCAGTCTCACCATCGCCAGCCTACCTACATCTGCCTAACCCCTGCCTCTCCTCCACCAACCTACCTACGCCTGCCTCATCCTTGCCTCATCATTACCAGCCTACCTACATCTTGCTCACCCCTCCCTGGCCCTAGCAAGGTTACCCACATCTCTCTCACTCTACCTAACCCTCACCTACCTATTTACACCTACCTCACCCCTGCCTCAACCTCGCCAGCCTACCTACACCTGCCTCACCTGTCTCCTTGTAGTGTGACTGGGAGCGCTGCCTTCCGACCTGACCGTAGACTGGCGACTGCTGGGCTGGGTGTCGGTCACTGGGATGAAGAACAGGAGCATCGAGGCAGTCACGAGGGGTCAGTGCGTGCAGGGACAGACCGTACTCTAAGGTGCCTTCCGAACTACCCACGCTAGTGCAACAAAATGGCATGGCAGAGAAGAGAGAGAGAGAGAGAGAGAGAGAGAGAGAGAGAGAGAGAGAGAGAGAGAGAGAGAGAGAGAGAGAGAGAGAGAGAGAGAGAGAGAGAGAATAAGGAGATGAAAGAGAGAAAAGTCAAGTTGAAAGCCTAAACGTAAAGGCCTGCCTGTCATACAATATCCCTATTTTACACCAAATAACCAGGTAATTATGTCTTTCACACAGGAATAACGAAGATAAGAACATAGATGCTGATATTAGACATCAAAATGTTATTATACTGCATTATTTAAGACTTCCCATCAGGAAAACATTCACAATATATTCAGTACTAAGCACGGTTCTTCTAGGTCCAAGCATGATTAATTTTTGTAGACATCAGTATTTTTTTTGTTAATTGAATGTTAATATTTGTAAAATCTGTAAAGTTTGTAAGCTTAAACTCTTAGCTCTGGTGATGCATTTTATTAAGCTTAATCTTACTACCACCAGAGGATTTTATTCAGTTTGTGAAGGTTCTGTATCGATGAAGTGGTCAAGGAAGGTCTTGTCTAACACATCATATCTGAAAAGTCTTATGCTGAGTAAAATCGTCTGGAGATAGAATAATAAAGAAATAAGTCATCCAAATTATGGGATCAGATTGCAATGTACAGCTGGCAACATATGAACGTAGGTCAGCTTCAATGTGTAGCAGAGGTCTAGCATTTGGTACACCTGACAAACATGACGTAATCATATATTGTTGGTGGCACTGACATGAATGAAGGGAGGCGTCAAATGTAAACCGAAACGAGCAAGTAACTGTGGTGCCTGAATGTTGGAAATTGCAGCCAGACCTCCTCTTCACACAGACACTATACCAGGGTCATGTGTGGCCAACTGTACGATGTCCACTTAGATTCAGTGTACCGTGTCAGTGTATGGGGACTGTGATGCAGATTAATTATGTGCTTTTCGAATAGCATCGTAAATAACTTCTGTTCTTTAGCTACGAAAATGATACTTAAAATCTGTTTCATATACATACACTCAGCATCACAAAGTCCTACCCCCTCTCCCACTTTTCTCTCCATGGACTTTCGGAATCAGTCCAGTGAATCGATGTTGGCTGCTACGGATTCATCACACCGATTTTCAAAGGTCATGGAGACAGAAATAGGAGTGACAACAAAACTTTTAATGCAGACTGTACAGTACTCTTTAGTTCAGCGTAGGAGACTGATTTCAAGTTTTAAGTAATTTATTTAAATCCAAAAACCTGTGTACCAATATTGCCCTTCTTGCGAGCCGGTAAGGTAATCGCCTGCCTCTGTGTGTGTGTGTGTGTGTGTGTGTGTGTGTGTGTGTGTGAGTTCCCAAAATATCTCAAAATCAAGTGGGCAAACTGTATCCAAACTTTGTGGGCAGTATCCCGGGACATATGGCTTGTTTGTTAATAACTAGGGTGAAGCTGTGATGATATGCTCCGATTACCAGAAGATTTTGCAAGAAAAAAATACCATCTAACGTTCTCTTTTATCTTGCCATTATTCATCATTTTCTATCGCACCCACAACGAAGAAATCGGCTTTTTCAAGGGTAACGATGAGAAATTCTTTAAATCCCTGTTATACTCAATGACCTTCACCAACATAATATCCTGAATTCAGGTTTCTGAATGCTAGATTGACATTTAACTTGGTAGGAGTAAACAATGAAATCTTAACTTTTTTTTTTTTTTTTTTTCCAATTTTGACAAGGCTGTGATAACACCGGTATGCCTCTAACTGCTAGATGATTATTGATCTAGTTTTTAGTGATGGCTGGTGATACACATTCTTGGGCAAATGCTTTGACTTTAATTCGTATGTGTTGCTCAGTCTCCAGAAAAAACAGATCCTTACAAATACAAGCAAATTCAGTGTTGTTTGCCATAGTGTTCGAAGCTTGAATCTGCATGTACTCTGGAGAAGGAAACTGCACTGACGTCAGTTCAGACTATTCTTGACTATTCTGTGCATATCCGGCACTGTAATATTATTATGGTGTAAAGGTGAGTGAGATGGTCCAGATGGAGGAGGTGGTGGGGAGGGTGAGACTGGGAGAGAGGTTGAAGCATAAGATGGAAAGCTTAATGCATAAAGCTGGTGTGAGTTGGAGGAAAGGCAGTCTGACAGCAGATGAAAATATGACACAGATGCAATCTGTTTTAGGCCACCTCTTCCTGGTATAAGGCTTCTGGCTATGGATAGGATGGTTGATAGAGTTGACTGACTAACTGACTGATAAATGTTACCTGAAGATGGCACAGGAACATACCTGATACATTAATGAAGTAAAAAACAACGACCACCTTCCCATTTCCGTCTGAAGAAAATTTACAACCGGCAAAAAGCAATGAAAAATCCAATCTTTACTAGTTCTTGTTTCAGATGGTATAATTTTTTCTGCTATGAATTCGTCATATTTTGGGAAGATACGTGTGTCTTTGTACATTCAGATCCTTCAAACTATTGTGGGCTTTTCTGTGTGTATGATGCATGAGACCCTACGTAATGATAATGATGGAATAAAGATGACTGTTTGTTGCCTGAAGCTGGCATAGGGCAATATCTCTTATGTAACTGTACATTCAAGTCACTCAAAGTATTGTTGACTATTTTGTGAACATAATCAAGTCTCTGTATATTACACTCGTGGAATAAAGTTAATTGATTAATTGTTACCTGAAGGTGGCATAGGGGCAAATCTCATATGAGTCTGTGGCATCTTCCTGCGTCTTTAGAGAGGCGAGGGACCCACGGGGCTTCTTGGTCGGCGTGGGAGAGTACAGGTGTCCCCCACGGGTTAGTTCACAGTTTCTGGCGTTGTCGTCCTCACCGCTCCCGCCCTTCTGCTCTACACTCTTGCTCTGGCTACTGGTCGGGAAATGGGGTTGTTTATACCCTCTCTACTTGAAATTGACCTAAATCTGTTATCTATCGGTCTTTGAGGCTAATTTGCAATAAGAGATTAACACATGAACACAGCCCTACTGACACAGAAGTGTTATGGAAATGCTGTATAATCAGCCTTAAACTGTCTTATTCTGCCACTGAACTATGGGAAATACGCTGCAAATGGACGAAACTGCAAAAGTTTAAGTGGAAGAACTACAATTAGCTTAGTCTGGATAATTTCTGGTAACTATGAGATACTTTTTCATTACTAATAATTATAAATGAATATCAATTAGTCAGTCCCACAACAGTCACCTATATAGCACATGAGAGGATAGAGAGAAAAGGAAAAATAAAACAGAGGGGAAAAGAAGAACATTATGACTAATAACCAGGGAAACAGCAGAAGTGAACCAATATTAGAAAGTTGTTGACGAATAATGATCCATCACAACAAATATTTCGCCATCAGCTCCCTGCCCACTGTACCGATGGAATGTGTTACCATGTTATATGAAGTATTATTACGTGATAGCAATATATAACACTGAACAAAAAAGTATGGGACAGAAGTGTATTATCTGACATTAGAAGAGAAAATAAAATACAGAAGGCCAGACCCAATGCCGACAGGGAATTGATGTCTCACTTTTTCTCGTGACAGGAAGCTACAAGTAATCACCTCCTATCATCTCGTCTCCCTAAACACAGATCCTCCATTTCAGATGTAACATTCTTAGGCATCTTATAATGGACTTAAGTTGATTCCTGACCATCCTTTGTTGACCATTCGTGGGGAGAACCTTGTTCTTGGAGGTCCTCGGCATTTATTTCCTATATCTGCGATGTTAACATTCTTCCTCTTCAGTCTGAGGATACACATACGTTTTTGTTTTTGTCTGACTTTGCTAATGCTTTTTTTAACTTAGGGGAGACTATTCAACTGGAAGGGTTAGACATAAACTCCATTAACTCATTTGTTGGTATAGGATGTTCCTGTGGCATATAATAAAACTCATGTCGGAGATGTCTGAATTATATATAATTATAAAAAAATCTGTGACTAAAGAAGGGTGGCAGTGGTGTCATGGAAAGCATACTCAGAAGACAAACGAGTAGTCCTGTGTTTGATTCACTGGCCGACCACGAGACCTTTGGGTAGAGTCCTTTCCCAGTGAGTTCGCATCTAGAGGTAAAACAGGGACCTGGATATGTAAAGCGACGGATGGGTGACGTAAGTTTGGACACTGTTTGTTGGATACTTTTTATTCACAGCTGGCTGAGGAGGTTTAGTGAAAAATTGTTATATCTGCAGTTTTTTGTTGTTGTGACTCCAGACTTGTTTGGACGTGAACCCGAAGGACTGCAGGTTAAAGCTGTCTTTCTACAGTAAGCCATCCTCTTAACGGGAGATAGGAATGCAGCTGAGAAGTTTGTGTACTTAGGCAATAGCATCACCCAGTTATATGGATGCCACCACGTGAGGGCGTCTTTTTCCAGCAGCCTTATCTCAGCTAGGACGTTAGCTCACCTATATCCTCCGTATTTTCTCCTCCTGACGGCCACACAGACACAGATGATGAAGGCTGTGGCGAGGAGTAAGGCGCTAACCACCCCGGCAACAATATGCGCGTCCAGCCAGACGTCCACACTCCCCGTCACGCTCTGAGCCACCTCCTGCACCGACTCCGCCATCACGAACCCTGGGTGATATGGAGAGGATGTAGAGCTCCAGCCTTGTCTTATTCTGCCACTGAGCTACGTAAACAAAGCTGCAGAAGGACAATAATCTGAGTCAAAATAAGGTGATGGAACCATAGTTAAATCTACCCTTCTAACAGGCTTCAGCGTGGCATCATATGAACCTAGAGGGGTCAGGGATCTTCATCAGATAAAATGAAGGAGGAGGAGGAGGAGGAGGAGAAAAACGAGCTATGGTCTATCTAACAGCAGTATTCTAAGTGACTCCGGAGGCTTCGCAGTATTGTTCTCTTGGCGACTTATTCTGCATCTTACACCTTCACATTCTCTTGTATATTGTTTTTATATCAATTATACGGCGGTTTCCATCAGTAACACTCAAGGATAGTTAGATGTACTGTTGAGACTAAATCAGTAATACAGAAGTGTTGAAAAATGTTCATAATTTGCTCTAACCACTGAATTCGCAGTTTCAGTCAAGCTTATTCTATTTCCTTCTAATTTACCTAACCTTACCTAACTCACCTGGACCAACCTAACTAACCTGACGCCACTAACCTGGACTAACCTAACTAATCTGGCCTAATTAAACTAACCTAACTAGGAGACTGAGGAGCGTATGTCTCCATAACTTATTATAACGAAGAGGGAGGGGATGGATAGAATGGCGGTCACGCTTGTACAGACTTTATCCAAGTACTGATCCCCTTTCCCCCACCATCTCTCTCTCTCTCTCTCTCACACACACACACACACACACACACACACACACACACACACACACAAAATCTTTATCCAAGTACTGATTTCCCCTCCTCCCCACCGTCTCTCTCTCTCTCTCTCTCTCACACACACACACACACACACACACACACACACAAAACTATCCACGTACTGATTTCCCCCATCCCCCACTATCTCTCTCTCTTTCTCTCTCTCTCTTTCTCTCTCTCTCTCTCTCTCTCTCTCTCTCTCTCTCTCTCTCTCACCTCCTTCGTTGTCTGTGGTGGCGACCCTGTAAACAACGGTGGTGTCCCCAGCAGTAGAGGCGGCTGTAATCCTCAGAAGGTGCCAGGAAGCCGAGGTCAGGTCACACACAGCCAGGTCACTCGTATCGCGGGTCACGTGGGAGTTTAGCGGCGTCCACCCGGCCTTGGAGATATCGGTACCTTGCTCGACCTGGTGAAGAGACACGGGTTCGTATTCTCGCTGGATAAGAAAGCTCCCTAACACCTCTTACTTAGCGATTTATTTTTTATTATAGCTGGTCAGCCTGGCGAAGAGGCGGGTTCATATTCTCGTCGGTTAAGCCAGTGCCCTAACACCTCATCCTTAGCGATTTATTTTTTTATTATCGCTGGTCAACCTGACGAAGAGGTGAGCTCGTATTCTTGTCGGTTAAGAAGCTCCCTAACACCTCTTCCTTAGCGATTTATTTCTGATTATGGTTGGTTAATATCCTTTTGTATTTTATGCTGAATATGGCGATGCTGGGAGGCTTTACATAACAGAATAGGACAGCATGGCGTAATAAAGAAAATAAATCGCTTAGGAAAAGTTGTTACGGAGCTTTCTTACTCGACGATAATACGGGCCAGGGAGACAAGTATCGCCCTAGAAAAGTCTGAGGAATACATACCTGGAAATTCGACTCACCTGAAACACACGTCACAATGCTCTGTTCACTTTACCTTGGCCTAAAATTGCCATCTCTTCATCTTGACTTCTGACTAGTAGCAATAAATTAACACTAGAACATGATGCTAGTCACGAAGAAGTGCCATAGAGGTGTGGGGCCGAATCATTGTCTTTTTACGCATTGAACTACGTGAAATAGGAGACAAAAGGATGAAAATCTGGCCAAATTAAAGTGACTGGACTATAGGATTGTCATCGTATTTCACCAGTTGTAAATTTTCTTCAAAGGGAACTGGGAAGATGGTTGTGGCTTTGACTGTGCAAATTAACTCAGTAATCTAAGAGGAATAGGAGGCTTCGTAGTACTTGTTCGTTAGTGATTTGTTTTGCATATTACGCCTTCACGTTATCTTGTACGTTACTTATATCGTTTTACTATCGACACAGCTTGCATCAGTAACATACATAAGAATACTGAGACAGAATTTGGTGAAGAAACTACTAAGAGATGCTATAAGATCCCCAGGGTCACTAGAAATATGGCCCTCAGACAAAAAAAATAAAAAAATAAATAAATAAAAAAGAAATATGGGGATTCCCAAAGCGATGCCATAATCACCCTCATCACAAGTCTCACGTGGGTTAGGTATGATCACCTTGGAGGATATGACTGACATAACTGACCGTATTGAGGATGACGAAGTTACATTATAACCACAATTCCCGTCGTCTTCCACGGCTCTCCAGCACTTCCTAGAAGTATAATTTCTGTACCTTGTAGGTTCATAAATCTATATAATATGTGTAATCAGTCCATTTGACATACATATGACATAAATAACAGTAAGCTACATTATGCAAAACAATCGCTGTGGAAGTGTTAGGAACTTCCTATGCTGAAGAAAATGGAAGTCACTTTTGCTTTTGTGAACCCAGGTCCACCTGGACATCAACACACAAGAGTGCGGTCTGAAGTTGTCCTTTCTCGGCAGTCCACCACTGTCCTTTCTGGGGACAGGGGAGCGAGCTGAGGGACATTTGTTTAACAGCGCAGCGGAAGTGCCATGTTATATCAGTGCCACCGTGTGCAGGCGTCCCTCCCCAGCATCTAGTAGCCATTACCTTCCAGTGGGTGACGGGGCAGCCAGTCTCAGGCCAGGTGTACAGTCGGAGTGTGACGCAGGTAGAGTTGACTTCCACCAGCTGGGCAGGGTCGGGGCGTCCAGGTGCTGCAAAAGATGAATTAAGATTTAGTGGCGTATTCTTAGTGGCACAGGAGGTTTTGTTTCACCTCTTTGTTAGCGATATTTTGTATATTATACCTTAACATCTTGTATGTTATTCATACTTTGAATCTTGACAGAAGTGCACAAATACCATACTGTAGTAGTAGTAGTAGTAGCAGTAGTAGTAGTAGTAGTAGTAGTAGTAGTAGTAGTAGAAGTAGTAGTAGTAGTAGTAGTAGTAGTAGTAGTAGTAGTAGTAGTAGTAGTAGTCGAAAAGTAATAGTAGTGACAGTATTCCGACTCCTGGCTCATCAGAATGTGAACCCGATGGACTGCTGGTTAAAGTTACCTTCCTTCTGTAGTCCACCAATTTCATTTTGGGTGGTAGGGAGCAAACTTAGGGAAGTTTGTATAGCCTGAGAAGTTAAGCCGACCGGTTATATCAATACCACCGCGAGAAGGAGTCCCTCTCCATCACCAGATTGTATAAATACCTTACAAGAACATATTAACGTGATATATACAGACATAAATTATAGGTCTTTTACACCAACTTGGTCCAAATTTTCTTCCATTTTATTTCACATTCCTCACTGGAGAAAAAGACAATGCTATGGCTATACATTCTTTCCATAGCACTTCTTCATCACCAGCATCCTATTCAAGTGTTGACCTATTCCTACAACTCAGCATTTAAGATGGAGAGATGATCATTCTGGGCCAAGTTAGAGTAAAAAGGGTATAGCAAGGAAAAGGTGCTGGGGAAGCCTCCTTAACATGACTACGGGGCTAGGACTTTGCAAAATTTAAACTGTGGCGTACTGACCCTCGTGTAGTAGATAGGTCTTAATCTACACCTGTTTCTTCTTCTGTTACTGTAGTTCTTTCACCTTAACTTGAGCCTGATTTTTGTCCTCTTGAAACCAACTCCATGCAGCTCAAAGGCAAACTAACACGATACTATGGTTCTACATCATTTCCACAGCACCTCTTCGTGACTAGCATCATATTCTAGTTTTAATCTATTGTTCAAACTCACGATTCATGATGGAGGGATGGCAATTTTAGGCCAGGTTAGAGTAAAATGGGTATAGTCTTCAACTTTCTGTGCGAGTGTCCAATGAGCAACATGCTCTTTTTATACGTGGATCATAACAGAGAAGTTGCAAAGGTATACTCGTTTCATCCTAACTTGTCCAAAAGCTGACATCTATCCATCTTGACTGCTGTGCTGTAACAAAAGCTCTTAACACAAGAACTTAGCACTACTCGCGAAGTGCTATAGATACGACGTAGAGCCGTTGCATTGTCTTTTAATGCCTCTGAGACGATATACAGAACTGTAATAGGACAAAAATCTGAGCTAGGTAGAAGTGAAAGAGCTATAGTCTATCGTTCGGAGGCTTCAGTTAGTGAGGAAATATCTCTTCCACAATAGTGCCGTCTGTATGTAAAGATGAGATATAGCAAAGAATTCACGACAGATGCTTAAGAACACATTGACAACAAAGTCCTGTCACCTTTCCTGATTTATTTCTCCATTAGCTTTGAAAGTTGATTTGGTGAATCTGAAGGAAAACGACTCCGATGCCTGCTAACTGTGGCTAAGTAAAGTCACTAGTCCTGATTACTGTGAATGGATGAAACTGTCAAAGTCCATGCAGAAAGATGCAGGAGAGGAGACAGAACCTTTGTTTCTGACTGTGTGCCACAGGCTTCGCACCGCTTTGTAGGTTTAAGTTTCAAGCAATATATATGAATTACGAAAATGAGTTTATTTTCAGATCTGTGTACTGTAGATTCAATGGCTTGTCCTATAAACAGGTCCATCTAGTCGAATAAAACCAAAGACATTGCTCCCATATCAGATGAAACTTGGCGTGTGCCTGTAAGCGCGGAACTGGAAGGAAGGAAGGAAAATAGGAAGGAAGGAACGAATAATGAAGAACTAGCACCAAGCCATCAATTGGCTATATGGAACTAAGGCTGGCGATGAAGTGGTGATGAAATGGTTTGGCTTTGGTGATGAAGCGGCGTGGTGATGAAATGATTTGGCGTTAAAGCACAGAAAGGAAGGGTCAGTGTCAATGGGAGGTCCTTAAACTATTCATGTCATAAAACCAAGTATCTAAACTGGTAGTAGAAGAAAAATAAAGGCCGGAAGAAACAAGGAAATATCAAGAAAAGAGGTGGGACAGAAGAGAAGAAGACCACAGGAAAAAAAAAAAGTGATGAGGAATGCTTTGAGACACAATCACTATCAAAAGTTCACCATCACTTTTCTACGGGACATGGCTAGGGAAACTGTTACATGAATGAATGTGAGAGCAATATTATGCACACATCAAAACGAAATAGGTAGGAATGACATTATATTACTTTCGGAGTGGAATTAAGAAGTATGGAAGGCTGGACACACTGTTCAGAGGTGACCTTCGGAAAACTTTGCTCGTGTGACAAATGTAAACCAGCACTTCCATTGCATCTTCATTAAACTTTGGGCATGTCCCCCACTTTTCTCTCCGAGGTGTCATATCTTTCCGCAGCGAAATATACTAAGTCTCTCTTTGCTTGGAAATATTAGCTAGCAGAGATTATTCAGAAACAATATTAGAGCATCTTTTGTTGCTGGTTGTACTTACGGCTGCCTAGTGTGGTGGCCAAGAGGACGGGACTGGGTGAACTGGTGCCCTGACTGTTCCAAGCGGTGAGGTAGAGGTGGTGAGGGGCTCCACAGGGCAGGCCTCTCACCACTGCACCGGTACCGCCCCTGTCAACCCGTACCTCAACCCACTCACCTGCCCTGACTCGGTGGTGCACGGTGTACCCTGATGGAGTGATGTTATAGTTAGAAAAGACATTGAAAAGATGCTAGAATTACAAGAGACATTAGGCAGACATATTAGAATTACCAAAGATGCAATACCAGCGACATTCAAAACTCTGGAATTACAAGAGAGGCATTAGAGTACCTTTAGAACTACAAGAAGCATTAGAATAACAAGACATTAAAGGGAAACAGAAATACAAGAGGGTCTATAGGGTAGGTGTCTCACTATTGTTGCTCTGTCCCATTTGTCAACACCCGCCTCTACCCACTCACCCGCCATTACCCGGTGGTGTCTCTCTCTCTCTCTCTCAGCACACACACACACACACACACACACGCACACAAGAGGTAGAAAAATACATACAGTATAAGTAGCTAGATATACATACATACAAACAAACAGACAAACAGACAGGCAAGACAGACAGCTGAATGGACGGACAGATAGATACAGATCGATAGATAAACTGAGACACTGATAGATAAACAGATAGACAGAAAGACAAATAGAGGTTCAACAGATACCGGGTATGTAGGGAGACAGACATCGATATCAGATAGAGGGATAAGTAGCCAGAGAAAGAGAAACAGAGAAGATGGCCAGACAGATGGATACACTGATAGACAGCTTACCAAGAATGGGTGCCCCTCCATCGCCAGTGGGTGTGATGGTGAGGTTGAGGGTGTGGTGGGTGGCGTGTGCCAGGGCCAGGGTGGGTGGTGGTGGTGGCGTGAGGGAGACAACCTGGTGTGTCAAACTGTCCTCGCCCACACTGTTGCGAACCCAGCAGGTGTAGTTCTCTGTCTCCCTCACAGCTGTGGGTAATAATACTAATAATACTAATACTAATACTAATACTAATACTACTACTACTACTACTAATAATAATAATAATAATATAATATAATAATAACAACAACAATAAATAATAATAATAATAATAATAATAATAATAATAATAATAATAATAATAATCCATCCATCCATCGTCCAACCCTATGTCGCCCCGCAGGGGAGCGTAGGAACCCGGGGATTGGCAAGTTGGTTCTGACATTTAATATGAGAATGACCAGCCTCACTCATCCCTGAGTGGCACTATATGAGCAATAACCCCAACCACCCCTTGGATATAATAATAATAATAATAATAATAATAATAATATTGATGATGATGGTGATGGTGGTGGTGATGGTGATGGTAATGGTGGTGATGATAGTGATGGCGATGATGGTGGTGATGGTGATGGCGATAATATGGTGATGGTGATGATGGTGGTGGTGATGATGATGGCGACGGAGAATTTTTTTTCTTCAAAGTCCCACCTCTAAAGAATTAACTGGCTACGAAAACTTCCCAACAACATGACTATCAGTACCTAAGTAGTACTGCATCAGAACACTGGTCGTTCAGATGACAGTTGCTTTCCTACGTTCTCTTTCGCCTTACCTTTACCAAAAAGCCATCTCCTCAACCTGGATGCTCAGTTGTAACAATAGATTAACACCAGAATATCATGTTATACTCTATTTCAATATTCTTGGGCCTATAATAACCATATTTCCATCTTGAATGAACTGTTGTAACAAGAGATTGGTAATAGAATATGAAGCTATAGTCGGTTTGTTTTTGCCTGACAAATAGGCCGCTCTTAGAATTTGAATAGCAACTTGTGGCTACATGAGAATCAATGAACCTTAAGCATGAGGAAAGAATAAATCCCCCATCTTAAACTGGCCATGTCAACCCTCTCAGTCTAACTGCACTTGGTCATCAGCTGAAATGAAAGGGGTTAGGGACATTTCACTTTAAATTACTCTCTTTCCATCTTCAATGATCAGTGGTAAAAACAGATAAGCATTAGATGATGCTAGTAACGAAGAAGTGATGTGAAAAGGATGTGGAGCCGCATCCTTACCTCCTTCTGCCATTGAGCCACTCAAAATAATTTCCAAAAGACGAAAATCTGAGGCAAGTTAAGGTGAAAGAACTACAGACACTGGTAATACTTACAGACAGGGACAACAGCTTGCCTACTGTTCCACTGCATCTAATTCTCGCTTTGGATATCCCCCTCACTTTCCTCCCTGAAGTATTATATAGGAGAGAAATATATGTTTTCTGTTCTTCATTGTCACACCGACCCTAGTTCAGGTAATGGTAGGCCTATCTTTTACCCTCTAAGTCTAATTACGTCTATGTACAGTTTATACTTGCCACATCCATCCGATTTTGCTCAGCTTAGGGAAGGGTCTCGTACTGAATGTGTTATAGAAGGCAATTTTCAAACTCTCCAGTTCAATAAATCTCTTAGCAATGTTAGGTCGTCTGCTGACAGGAAGATAAAAAAAAAAAAGCACGTCAGGACACTGAAGAGGTTAAATATACTGAATTATAGTAGCCTTTCCTTGGACCCCTACACCTCAGACGGGAGTAATATAGGATTATTTTTTCATAATCCACTTGTGAGATGGAGATATCCCCCGACAGTAGTTGTGAAAGTTGGCTGCTCTTCACTGTTTCTCTGACTCGCGTCCAGGTGGCGGTAAGTTGCCCTCATCCTTTAAATGTACTGGACTACGGTAATTTAGCCTCGTACCCCTACATCTTGATAGGGGTAATAGGAGTATGAAACTGGCTGTTATAAGACTGTGGGAAAAAAAAAAAAAACTACCCACCCACCTACGCGCTAGAGGTTTGCCCTGGGAGTGGTTAGGCTGGAGGCTCTGTGCTGTAACAGTGACTCACGCCCATGTAACGGTGGGGGGTGGCGATCCTTATATGAACTGGTCTACGTTAGCCTAGACTCTGATCTCTAAGTTTCAATAGCGGGTAATGTAGGATTGATTGTTACTAAACTACGAGAAGAATAGAGGACTGGCTGTTACTACTCTTCGGGAAAAAGACGAGTTGGCTGTTAGTATACTTCGAGAAAAAGGCATGGATAGCCACCAACCCGTGAGATGAAGGTCTCCTCCTGGCAGTGGCTGTGTAAGTTGGCTGCTCTTCACTGCCACTCCAGCTCGCGTCCAAGTGACAGTGGGGGGTGGGGCTCCCAGACCCCGACACCCAAGGGTCACTCCTGATCCTGCACTGACCCTCCACGTCCTGCCCCCTCCCACAGCCACGGGGGAGTATCTTGTTTTGGGGGAGGGCAGGGCGGTCAGTTTGGGTGAGGAGCTACCTTCACCTGCTGATGTCGTGGCCGTCACCCAGACCTGCAAGGGAAAGACTTCTCGGTCATCTATGAGTCGTATTATTAAAACTGAGTGTGGCAAGGTATAAGCAAGCCCTCTGATTTTTAACTATCATTTATACAACACCAATAATTGCCAGGAGTTATGTTCACTTGCTACTGGTCGTGACCCACACCTACAGTAGGAAGACTTCTAGGTCGTCTGAGGTCAGTATTGGTATTGGAAAGGGACGCCTTTACAGAGTGGCATCTGTATAACAAGGTGGTTCTTTCAGCTTCCTTTCTATCTTCCGAAAGAAGGATGGTAGACTGCAGAAGAATGGCAATTTCAGCCTGCAGTCCACCTGATTCACGTTCAGATGAGCCAGGAGCCACTGCTGGGTCATATTATTAAAACTGAGTGCGTGGCGGCGTAAGCAGACCTCTACCTTTTGAAGATCATTTTCGGAACACAAGCAACTTCTTGATGTAATAAGGCAGCATTCCACAATACAAAGCGTAATTAGTAACGATGCACATAGGTCAGTTTTGTTCTATCATCATATTGTTTATAAAACATAATATAATATGACCTTGCCCACTAGAGCTGCTTTAAGACATGTGTTTGAGCCAGATAAGGGTAAAGTTCGCCAACTGTCCCATTGCGTCTGCTTCACAATTAGGGAACATCCGTCATTCTCCTCCATCATGCATGACTAACGGGTAGAGAGTCATATCAAGCCTCTTTCGGCATAGGTATATTATCTAGCAGAAGAAAGTGAGAATTAAAGGAAAATTTGTATGAAAATCATGCATGGGGCCATAAATGTAAGAGGCCACTCTCAGTTTAGGAATATTAGGGTGAATTTACATCTGGCGAACGAACGTGGACAAACAAAGCCGAAAAAGCATTCACGAACGTTCGCGTATAATGACAGCACCCCCCTCCTCCTCCGCGAGCATTCGTTCATGTCCCGGGACTTTCGATGTAGAAGTAAGTTTCAATATCCCCACTACAATGACTCACATATTAGAATGACATGGGAAGAGGAGACAGTTGCATGGGACTATTGAATGAGGTGAAGACGATCCGACGCTCATTCGAACATTAATAATAAGCACCTTCAGGATGGATTATGCTCGCCAGATCGGCCACGCAAGCACACTACCTACGTTCTCGTGTTTTGTTTACACTCGTTCGCCGGGTGTAACTCCATCCTTAACCAGCAAAGAAAAGTGAGAAGTAAATGAGTACGAACTCTTGTCCCTGACTGAATCGCAGAGACAAATTTTGGATCACCTGAAGCAGCATTACCCACCATAGATAACCGCATGATTAAGAAAAAAAGAAAAAAAGAAAAACTGAGTATTTAAGGGCTGCGTATCATTACTGATGATGTAACCTCTTTAGTACAAAAGTTTTTTTCCTAAATTGTCTGGAGCCTTCAATAACAACAACAACAGCAACAACAACAATAATAATAATAATAATAATAACAATAATAATAATAATAATAATAATAATACTGTGTAACCGACACTGTAGCATAGAGGTGCAATTCCTAAGCATTTTATTAATGAACGAGTCTCTAATAATTTAGGTTTAACTTTGCGAGAAGAAAGAGACCAGGCGCCGTAATCCCGTTGGTGAAAGAAGCTCCCTAACACCTCTTCTTTAGCGATTAATTTTTGGCTATGGCTGATTATTATCCTTTTGTACGTCATTTATGTAGAGTATGGCGATAGTGGATGAATATACGACAACAGAAAAGGACAGCGAGGAGTAATAAACAAAATAAATCGTTTAGGAAAAGCTGTTAGGGAGCTTCCTCAACCGACGAGAATAAGGGGCTAAGGATGATTCTGCACTCTCTTTTCCTTGCTCTTCCTGCAGAAAAAAATAATGATAAAACCTACGATAATTTTCCTCTCGTGGCCAAGATTTGCTTTCCTAGACTGAGGGGGGAGACAGGGAAGGACTGTGCACTTTCTCATCTAAAAAAAAAAAAAAAAATAATTGTGTGTGTGTGTGTGTGTGTGTGTGTGTGTGTGTGTGTGTGACCTGACCTGAACTCTGGATCCTTGGGTGAGGCCGCTCAGTTCCCTCCACGTTGCCTCCGAGCCTCCAGCGCCGACCACGTGCCTCACTGCCACCTGTAAATACACATCACTAATTACTCCACACCTCATTTCCTGTCTACCTGTTACCTCACTAGATATTTTGTTTACTTTAACCTGATCACTCCATACTTCATTTACTCTCTACTTCCTACCTCACTGAATATTCTGTGTACTTTTACCTAATCTAAAATTGCCATCTTTTCATCTTCACTGTGATTTGTAATGAGAGGTTGTTGTAGTGGCTCCTGGCTCATCTGAACGTGATCTCAGTGGACTGTAGGCTACAACTGCTCTGCAGCGGAACCAACAGAAAATATCAGTGCCACCGCATGAAGGCGTCCCTCTGTAGCGCCAACAAGAGATTAACATAATACCCATGTATGGTGCTTGTCACCTAGATGCGTTATGGAAAGTATTTACAGTCTTTCCTTTTATTCTGTCATTTAGCCACGGGAAATAAGCTGCAACTGGAGGAACATCATCGCCAAGTTGAGGTGGATGAACTATAACAGCAATAAGAGGGATAGAAGGTGACTTGGACGGCTGACTTGTTCTTCCTTGCAGCATGACTGGGAGTAAGAGAGAAACTGGGGAGGAAGACTGATTGGAAAGACTAAATGGGGAGAGAGACTGGCAAAGGAGGGTGAAACTGACAGCTCAGGCAGAATGACAGAGTCGGAAATTGAAGGGGAGAAAGGATGATGAGAGGGAGAGAGAGAGAGAGAGAGAGAGAGAGAGAGAGAGAGAGAGGTTGCCTAGGGAGAGACTGACTGGGAGTGAGATATTAACCTGGAAGTGAGAGACTGGCTGGATAAGACAAACCCTCACTCGGTACTCAATGCCCCATAACTGGATGTGAACATTACCATACAGTTGCCAGCATGTGGAAGATATATATATAGATATATATATATATATATATATATATATATATATATATCTATATATAGATATAAAACACACACACACACACACACACACACACACACACACAAGTACTGGGTAATTTTTGACTGACACGAAACAGTGGGGGGAGTAGTGGAAGGGTAGTAGGTAAGGGTAGTAGGAAATAAAGGTGCAATACTCACTTCACTCTTATTTGGCCTAAATTTACCATCTCTCCTGTTCATTGCCGAGCTACAACAGGGGGTGAATACTAGAACATGGTACTAGTCACGAATGACACCATATAAACGATGCAGGACCGAAGTAATACCATATCCTCCTTCTCCCCCTCTGCCCCCGCACCTCACTCTCATACAGTACACTGTCCTAGTTAATCTCCCATTCTTCATTCTCTCCACATGGCCAAATAATCTCAAGGAACATCTAACACATCCCAGCGCATCCACATCTATATAACTATCCTTCTTAACTTCATCTGTTTGTTTGCCTCTCCATGTAACTCGATATGCCCTTCTTACATAACTCATTTCCAGTCCTCTCGCTCTTGGCTGATATCCTCTGCGTCGAGTCGTAAGCTCCAGCTCCATATTCATATAAGAAAAAAGATATATAATCGGATGTTAGTATGGCTCTTTGTCTCATCTCCCATAATTTCCCTTCTCACCTGGTCATTCTTGGCGTAGTAAAGTGTGTAATGAAGGACGGTGCCTGTGGAGGGTCGTGGAGGAGACCAGGTGACTAGTACAGTAGTTGGCCCAGTTACCACCGCCCGGATGCCTTCTGGGGGTCCCGGCACTGAGGATAAGCATAGAAATACTAATTATGAATGATTAAGTGAATGAATTGTAGCATCCATCTCCCATGCGCCTGGCACTGGCAAATTACCAAACTCAATATGGTTTTCCTGACGGTAATGGGCCAGCCCCATATGGTGAATCCTAAGAAGTGTTTGTGAACGTCAGCTCTGTGGTGTTCATGAGTCACCTTGGTTACTAGTCAAATCGACCCTTCAGTCTGGATATCCTTTACCGTCGACTGAGATGGAAGGAGTTGGGGGTAACTGTCAGATTAGAACCAACGCTTATATGCACAACGAATTAGTGTTTCGTGACTCATGAGGAACACCTGATCACTAGGCCCCCCCTCCCCCAGAACACTGGAAACATAAATTAGGGAAATGTTATGCCGAGGATGATTATTAATTATGTCATTTCTGTAGTGTCCATCACAGTAGTCCCTTTAGTATACTAATTCTAAATACCTAGTCTCTGTCCGCATTAATAGGACTAAAAACAGCAATCTCTCCATCTCGACAGCTGACCTACACAGAAATAAACAGTAGACTATGGTGCTAGTCACAAAGTGCTACGGAAAGAATGCAGAGCTCTCGTATTGTCTTCATTTATTACTGAGCTGCATGAAATAAGCTGCAAAAGGGAAAAAAATGAAGCAAGTCAGGGCAAACGAGGTATACCTAACGATTTCCTCGTAATATCTGACTGGGGCAAGAAAAAGAACACTTGCTGATAAAACTGATGTGTAATGGCAAACTGGGGACAACATATGATGGTAACCAAGAATATAGACAAAATGAAACTGCCTTAATATCCTTCATTAGAGAGCAGTGGGGACGATGATGAATAAAAAGCTTAAGCCAATTAACAACAAACACAGTTCCTAATAAGAACAAAAGGATTTAATATTAGAGCCGTATTCTGGGTACATAGTAGGCTTTGTAGCACCTTTTCCCTTCCAATGAATTTTCCACACCGCTTTTATTGATTTCTCTTTAATGTTCAATATGTAGTTTTAACACACTGTCTGAATAAAATAATTGAAAGAAAATGAGGTTTAAAGTGCAAATAAATCGCAAAGGAAAAGGTGTTACGTAATCTCTGAGGCCACATGGAAGTTCGACGATGAGTTGACTTTGAGGGCCGTACTGAGAGTGGCTTGATCTCCTTCGTAACACCTCTTCCCTAGCGATTAATCTTACACATTTCACCTCATTTCTTTTTTCTCATATGAACTTAACCCACACTACGTCGAAATTTAAACGGGGTAAACAGTATTAAAGAGAACGCTAAGTATAATATGGGAAATAAATCGCTAAGGAGGAGGATACGAGGCCTGTACCACCTAAAAACTGCCACCAAAGCTGTTAATAGGTCCCTCACCATCGTCCTCGGTGCGACAGAAAACGGGATAGTTGGGGGCACTATAGCCAACATCATTAAAGGCCCTGACGGTGACGCTGATGTTGGCTGAGGGAGGCAGGGAGTCCAGGTTCTTCTCCAGGTTGGTTGTGTTCACCTCCCACACCCGACCTGGCCAACAGAAGAACAGATTAGAACAAAACAGAACACAACAGAGAACAGAATGGTATACATACAGAGGTAATAGAATAAATGGTTTAATGCCGTCTGTTTCTCATTTAGTATACATGGGTTGTTAGCGTCTTGATCCTTTTAGTCAGTGTGTGATGACCCAACTCACTTTGGGGTGAGAAAGATCTAGATGATAATAATGATGGTGATGATGAGAGAGAGAGAGAGAGAGAGAGAGAGAGAGAGAGAGAGAGAGAGAGAGAGAGAGAGAGAGAGAGAGAGAGAGAGAGAGAGAGCTGAAATTAAACTTGAGAATGTAAAGAAAACGGATGAGGCGATGCAAATGGGAACAGTAGAGCATATTTGTCAACTTGCATACAGAAAAAGAATTAACTTTCGCTCTGAACATGGAGACGCCATTCATACGACACACATCTAAAATGAGTGAATTCCAGAGCATAAAACTTATAAAAAATAAAAAATGACATATACAGTGTGTCATAGGAACTGTGACAAATTTCAGGACTGTTTTTAAACCGAAGTTTGGGTAAAAGAAAATATAATGTTATATCAACACCGGTCAGAGTCTCAGGCTATATGGAGCTGCAGTCACTCATGAACTAAGGGTTAATTCTGAGAGCAATTTCACTCATAAGGTCATCAGTACGTGTAGCTCTGTCACAGTTCAGACCTGGACCCGTGATGACAGTACGGTAGTTATTATTTAAAATTAACCCGAGGATAACCTGGAGATGTTTCTTGCACATATCCATGGACACTGTACGCTGGCAAAAAAAAAAAAAAAAAAAAAGATTACACAGGAAAGCAAATAGCAGCAGGAATATTGTCCTTTCGAGGCTGTCTGGTATAGGGTAGGTAATAACTAATACAGCTGTTCAGTGAGTCAAAGAAATTAACAGCAAAGCAGGATGGCAAAGCACTCACTACAATATATCCTTTTAACTCTAACCTGGCCTAAAATTGCCATCTCTTCACCCTAAATACTGAGTTGTAACAAGAGATTAACACAATATGATGTCAGACGCCAAGAAGCGTTGTGAAATGGATGTAGAGCCATATTATTTTATACTACCATAGAGCTACGTGAAATAAACTGCAAAAGGAAAAAAAGTCTGGACCAAGTTTAGGTAACAGGACTACAGTATAGGACGTTATGCATAAGACAATAGCTTGGGCACAGCTGTTGGGTGTAAGGGATTACCACATTCACACCCATATTCACGCCCACATCCACATCCAACATAGCATGACATAAATAATAGCTGGTAAAACGTATAATGTACAGCAAAAGCAAGCACTCACTGTCACCAGAAGGTTGTGCGTATGATGTAGGGGTGGCGGTGATGGTATAGCCGGCCACCGCAGCAAGGGCGCAGCTGTTGGGCGGGGGAGACCACCACACTCGCACCCCACCATGCCCAGACCCACGGCATGACACTCCAGCAGGCGGACATGAAGGCGCTATAGAGTGCAGAGATATGATTAGGGTCAGTGTTCTCGTTGGCTGAGGAGGCTGAAGAATGCTTGTTCCTTGCTGATTTCTTTTGCATAATTTTTTGTAATATATTCTGAACGCTGATTATTTTTTTCTGACATGGAGATATTTCCTGTTTTCACCACATACAGAAATGTAATTGTATGAATGGAGAATCTGACATCAGAACACAGGCCCAAGGTCGTACTAGTGGCAATGGAGATTTCTTACACACTCTCCTTAGCGATTTATTCTCCAAAATACATCTCAGTATCGTCCTGTACGCTACTGATGCACACTATGTCTATACTAAAAAGGTATATATAATATACAGGAGAATACCAAGGTATAATGAGCAAAATAAATTACTCAGGAAAATATGCTACGGAGTCCCCTATGCCACGCAAAATACATCCCGAATTTTTGAAATAAACTAGCGAGTGAGGAAGCGGATTCGTCAATTTGTTTTCCCCTGATGTAACAGGGTCACTTTCACACCTTGAATATTTAACAATGGTTGCATGAAATTCGATGAGCTTTACTTATATGTAGGGCATGATTCTCATTAATTACGAGTCAAATTCCCTCCAATCTGACAACACTTGGCCATTAAGTGATCTGGAAGGGTTGCTTACGGATCTTCGTCAGGTTAGAACACTGCACTGCAATTATTAGGTAGGAATAGGGACATGTACAGGTTAGGTTCAAAGTGGCTGACGACTGCCTCTCTGCCCTGCCGGTGACAAAGTGCCCTCCTAGACATTATCATCAGGCTGCTTTCGTAGTGACTGGCAACGAATGTGGTGCCCTTGTTTTAGTTGAGGCACCCGCCTCCCAAATAATATGTGCACGGCACTGAGTAGGAATGAGTTTCTTTAGATTCTAGTCAAATCTACCCTTCAGTCTGACTATACCTAGGCATCAACTGAGCTGAAATGGATTAGGGATGTTCATCAAGCTGATGTGCTGGAAATTGTCATAAGTTCCCTGAGATGGTTTGGCCATGTGGAGAGATTGGGGAATTAGACAATGTTGAGGAGTGTGTGAACAAGACGAGTGAGGTGGAGGGGGAGACCAAGGATAAGGAAGAGGGATGAGGTAGACAGGTACGGTATATGAATAAGGGTTATGTGAACTGGATGGTGAAGGACAAGGGAATGTAGAGATAATTTGTCTGAGATCACCCCTTGACTATAGATGAAGAGAGAGATATATATATGAAATTCGACGAGCAAGTTACGAGGTAAGAGATCATCTCCTTAGTTGCTAGGCAAATCCACCATCCAGTCTAACTATACACGGCCATCAACGAAGCCAAAACGGGTTATGAACCTTAGGTCTGAACAAATGCACCATAGTTATGAGGTAGGAATAAGTCTACTAAGTTACTAGTAAATCTACCCACCAGTCTGACTACACTTGGACATCAACTTTATAGATTATGGGCCTTCGTCAGGCTAGAACAAAATGTGCCAAAGAATCTGCCACCCACCGTCATGGCTGGTCGAGTCCACTATCCGGGGTGATGAGAGAGGCCCTGGTCCCGCCCTGGTGAAGGCTCGAACTGCGACTTCATATAGTGTGGCAGGCGTCAGTCCTCTCACCTCGTATTGCTCGACGCCATCTGGTTCTGTGGAGTAGATTGGATCTTATAACTACACGCTTTTCAAT
This sequence comes from Coenobita brevimanus, assembly GCF_032717465.1. Lineage (NCBI taxonomy): Eukaryota > Metazoa > Arthropoda > Malacostraca > Decapoda > Coenobitidae > Coenobita > Coenobita brevimanus. The sequence continues at coordinate 36,638,579 of NC_137019.1, forward strand.
TTAACTTGACCTAAAATTGTCTGGTGACGTAGTTAATGACTTTCTTTACCTGAAACTAATTTGGTGATGTAGGTAATGTATTTCTGGAACTTCTCTCTACCTGTGACTGACGATGTGAGAGAATTACAGTATCTACCTTTGACTGACCTGGTGATGCACATGATGGCAATTTCTAGCTTTGGCTGACCTGTGATGTGCATATTGACAGTTTCAACCCCTAATGGCCTCTCGATGCAGACAATAACATTTCCTATAACATGTGACTGTCCTGTGGGGTAGATAATGATGGTCTGTACATGTGACTAGGCTGGTAAAGTAGATGATGAGTCTCTACATGTGACGGCCCTAGTAGTCTGACAGTCTTTTACAAGTGAAAGGCCCCGTAAGGTAGATAAAACTAATATATAAATAAGACTGGTTGGGTGAGGTAGAGAATGACAGTGTTCAGCCATGACTGGTTTCGTGATGCAGATAATTGGTCCCTGGAAGTTCTCTCTACCTGTGACTGGCCTGGTGATGTACATAATGTGCCCAGATTCTCATTTCTCAGCAAGATTTATTTTTTCCCTCATGCAAAGAAGAATTAATAATGGGCTGTAAGCTGCTGCTCTTTTCAGGATAACGTGACACCAATTCAAAATCAGTTCGTTTTGAGATGCATGGACACCGCATTTAAAAGAATGGGGTCACAGGCGGAGAGAAAAATAACATCATGTAGATAATGACAGTTTCTACCTGTGACTGGCTTCGCGTAGATAATTAGCCTTTACCTGTGACTGGCCTGGTGATGTAGATAATTAGTCTTTACCTGTGACTGGCCTGGTGATGTACATAACGTCTCCCTGGAGGTTCTGACGTCTGACGGCGATGGTGTAGCCACGTAGGGCGCCGTGTGTGAGGAGGGGTTCAGGGGCGCTCCAGGTTACCAGTAGGCTGTGTGGTCCCCCAGCAGCTACACGAACGTCGCGAGGAGCTCCTGAAGGCGCTGGAAGAGGAAGCATCATTGAGTGGAAGGAGAATGTGACTCTATCGTATCCCATGTGGCTTTAGAGGTTTATTAGCACCTCTTCCTTGGCTATTTATTTTTCATATTACGTCTTAACACTCTCGTGCACTTTATGTATATATCGTAGAAATATCTTTAAACATGCCCTTAAAAATTATATACTTTAAACTATCAGTATGAGGACACTGCCCTTACTTAAGTCTGACGTTTCGCCTCATACAGGTTCTTTGATTTATGCTATTTTTATTGTTTTAATTTCGACACAGTTTGACAACATGAACGAGGATATTGAGGTGTAAAGTGCAAAATAAATCACGAAGAAAGAGGTAAAGCTTCCTACGTTACCTGGACTAAGATTTTTTACCCCTTCAGTTACTAGTAGGGAGCATCAACCCCCTCCAGGCACAAGGACGTGGTGGGCAGCTCCAGAGGGTAGTGAAACAGGAAGTACTTTTTATGGTCTAAGCTACTATATTATTAAACTCGGCTATGACTCACATAATCTTTCATCCTAACCACATCACCGTAACTAGGACTACCTCGGAATGGACTATAGAAGACACAGTTAGAGTGAAGGACATGGTCAGGTGTGGCAGGGCGTGAGTCGTATCCGAGTGCAATTAAAGTTAGAAAAATTAGAAACGGACTATAAGCAGAAAGTGCCTTGTGTTTTATTCTAAGTGGCCTAAGAGGCTTCATAGTATCGTTTCCTTGGTCATTTATTTTGCGTATTACAGCTTATTCTTTAGTATCTTATTTATATTGTCTTAATGATGTTGAAGTCGGTTTGCTTTGACCTGACAGGACTAGGCTATTTCCACAAATTTAATACTAAGTCGTAGATTGATCATACATGGCCATTAAGTAAAACAATTCATGGATCTTTGTCATATTAAAACAAAAGCGTCGTCGTAGTTTGTTATGCTTATTGAGGAAGGAGGACTAAAGGAGGCTGCCAGGAAATCAAAGACCTAAACGCGCCCAGACAGTTGGATGGTTGTCAGAAGGGAACGGCTAAATACAAGTCTGCCCTAATAATCTTCGGTGGTGATGAAAACAAATGTGGATGATGACTGTGAGATCGGTTTCATCATCAAAATCATTTTTTACTTTTCATCTTTTTTACAATGAACATGGATCAGAAATGTTCACGTGATAGCACTCCTCCGTCATGCTGTTTGATGTGCCTGCTCTTTAGTAATACCTCTAGAAGTAAGATCAGTATACACCACTTCCCATGCTCTTCTCAGTCTGCCTCTTCGTTAGTGGTCCGGTACCTCAATAGTTCTACATTTTCTCAATCAACTCTGCCACTGTACAACTACCAGAACGGAACGGAAAAGTAAAATCCTGAACTAACCTTCCTCGGTGGTGGTGAAGATACGTGTGGGTGATGGCTGCGACACTCCCAGGTCGTTGTGAGCCATCAGTCTGACCACGTAGGTGCTGTGAGGTGCCAGGCCTGTCAGCACGTGTGAGGCCGTCCACTGACCCACACTCACATTGCGACCGTGAACAGACCACGACTCCTCCTTCACCGCTGCAACAAAGGGAAGCACAGTAATTACTCAGTTAGTAATATATGAGAAGCAGACTATTATTATTACATTGCTGAGGTACAGGAAGGGAGGTCCAATATTAATACATCAAACACAACACGTCATACATAACACGGGAAACAGAGCAAGTCCACCACAACAAGTCAGACATAAGAAGCAGGCCACGACTCTCTCCACACGGCTGCAACACACGGAGGGAGGCACCAAGGAGCTTTAATAAAGGTTAAGCTAGGTTAGGTCTGGTTAGCTTGAGAAAGGTTCGGTATGTTGGGAAGGACTGTGTTCACTCAACTCGTCACACGTAATAAGAAAACGTAATATAACATGACAAGCACTGCACCCTTGAGCAGCCTACTCATTCTGTCTCTGCTGCAATAAAAGGGCCAGATTAATTAAAAACCTTGTGATCAGGTCCTTATGCTAACTTTGGTTTCTTTTGGCAGGAAAGACAAAGAAAAGGGAGTGCAGAGTGCTTTTCTCCTCCTCGTACGAAAAGAAAACTTTGATGCGAGACGATAATTATCGCAGCTGATGTCTGTTTTGTGAAGGAATATCAGAGAAATGTGATTGTATTATCTCGACGTGTCTAGCCCTCCCTAAAAGAAAAAAGAAAAATCAATGTTACGGCAAAGAATCGATCATAAACATGTGTGTGAATCCAGCCAACGGAAGGGAAACACAGTATTCGCACAATACGTCAAGCATAACAACCAGAGAGAAAAATCTTTCTATGAGATAATTCTAGGACCATAATAGAATGCACCAAGCCCACACCCACATTACGGTCGAGAACATACTGCAATTCCTTCACTACTAGAAAACAGAAGGGGTCAATATTAGCAGTTAATTCCATTTTGGTCCCGAGGCCAAGTGCATTTAAGGGTGGATTAAGCACCCTACTTCCCCTGATCGAAATCTCGAGTCTCTTCTTGGGAATCTACCCTATTCACGGCCGTCACATCGACTAGAGCGCTGTAACCATTAGACCACCAGGCCCCTACACTGAGAACACAGGAAGTTCTATATTCACTCACTACCTCAAGTATAACGCATCAAACATAGCAATTACATCATGGCTCCTCCTTCACTGTTGAAAACAGGACGGGAAGCACCAAGGAAGGATCAGTAAAGGTTAGGTTAAGGCAAATCAGGTTAGATGAAGTTAGGAAGAATATATTAGGAAGGAGAGTATTTAGTCAACAAGTCAAACATAACAGAGAAAAATTTTCCTCTAGATTATTCTAGGTTCAGAATATAGTGCATTAGACTTTTTTTTTCTTTTTACACACACGAAAGCGCGGTATGCTTATGTTTCGTTTGGTTTGTTTGTCTGTCCTTCAGTTTGCCATTCTACCTGTCTCTGTGTTGGCACGATTATGGAAAATGTATTACATGGACTTGCACCAATTTTGACATAGTGATTAAAGATTGCCCGAGGAAAAATTTATTTTTTATTGAAAAAAGGCAAGAACAAGTTTAACATATAGTTTTGATCCGACTTTGACCACACTCTGTGGAATGGTTCAGAGACAGGAAATTATGAAGTTATTCAGTAGTGTGAAAAATATGTTTGAGGTAAAGATCTCAGGCAAGGTCAAAGGTCTGCATCTTTAATTTATATAATTTTTATCTGAAAGAAGGTTCGCCAAAGATGAAATGATTCTATTTCCAAAACAACAGATCAAAGGTCAAGGTCACCTTAAACACTTCTGATCCGGTTTGGACCAAACTTGTTGAATGGGTTGGGGCTCAGGTAAGGACGAAGTAAATCAATACTGAGAAGAATCAGTTAGAGGTCAAGGGCACAGGGGAGGGTTTAATGTTTAGCCTTGATCTGATTGTCAAGCATGGGGTATTGCGTTCTCTGAGCTCTCCTTCATGCTCCATATCAAACAGAAGTCGAAATGTAGTGTGTGGTTTGCTTACTGGCAATTTATCTGGTGCAGTTATCTGACCCTAAAACTGTTTGAGCATGAAGACAGCGCGGCGGCTAGCTGAAGAGTCCATGACATCATCTTACCTATCATTCTAATTAGGGATAGTCTATAGCTACAGATGATGGAGTGCAGGCAGGCGTGGAAGCGTGCGAGTCGTGGCTGAATGCAATTCTGATTGGGAATGGACACCAGCTTACCCTTATACTGTATGGTGACGGCGGCGGGTTGAGGGAGAGTCCAAGACACCACTGCAGACCTACTGGTGACCTCACTGACAATCACGCCTGACGGGGCAGTGGGCGGTTCTGAAGAAAAGAAATGAATCAGGTGTATTGTTATTAGGTGTAGTGCTATTAGGTATATTATTAAGTAGAATTATATTATGAATTGTGTAATTAATTAAAGAGGTATTAAGTACATTGTTCTCAGGTTTAGTGACAATTGAATAACGTCATTAAATGTAGTGTTATGAAGCAGTTTTACCAGTACAGAATAGTGGTATTAGGTATACTCTTAATTGGTGAAGTGTTACTTGCTATTGCGTTACACGGCATGGTGTTACTAAGTATAATATCAGTAGAGTTAATATTGTTAGACGGAGAGTAGGATGATTCAGTATTGTTAGGCATAGTGTTAGTAGATTAGGTATTGTTAAGTATGGTGTTAGTAGATTTATAATGGTTAGATATGGTGTTAGAAGATTTAGTATCATTAAGCAGTTTATGTTATTAGGTAAACTTAGTAGGTCTCGTGTGATTAGGTATATTCTCATGCCTGACAATACAATAAGCGGCTCTTACAGGAAAAAAGTAAAAAATGTAAGTATAGAGCGTTTAGTTTCATCTGACAAAGACTCCCAGACCTTTTTTAGCTTAGGTGATGGCCAAATGTAATCAGATTGGTGGGTAAATTTGACTAGTAACCAAGGAGACTCATCCTATCCATCACTTAGACTCAAAAAATTCCACACAACCACGATTTAGTATCTAGAGTGTGGAAATGATTTAATTCTACCACATTAAAACAAACCAGCTATGAATACTGGGCTATATTCTTTGGACCCTGTTTTCGTCCACTTAAGTTTTCCATTTCCTCCCCATTATAATTCTTCATATCGCTCGTTAACATTCCTTTTTTGTGATATTTAAGTCTATCTGTCTATCTATAGCCCGTCGCCCTAATCCCGCAAAGGGTGGCCGCAGACAAAACGCCTCCAAGTCGCTCTGTCACCCACCATCCGACTACCCTCCCCCCAACTCACCCCCCCCTCCCTCATATACCTCTCAACTCCATCCCTCCACCTCATCCTCGGTCTACCTCTCCCTCTCCCTCCCCCCACCTCACCCACATACACCCTCTTAGTCAGTCTTTCATTCTCCATTCTCTCCACATGTCCAAACCACCTCAGTGTATTTCTCCTAATCTTCTCAACCACATCCACATCCACCCCACAGCGTTCCTTCAATTCTTCATTCGTCAACCTGTCCCTCCACGTCACTCCACATGCTCCTCTCAAGTAACTCATTTCCACTGCTCTCACTCTTGACTTGTTCCCCTCTTGTAAGGTCCATGCCTCGCTTCCATACGTCAGGGTAGGGATCACAATACTATCATGCAGTGACTTCTTAACTTCCATACTCACCTCCCTATTTCTCATCACTGCTCTCAGTGTACCAACAACCTTCCTTCCCTGCTGTACCCTTTCACGCACTTCATCCCCCAAAGTTCCATCCTTACTCATCACACTACCCAAGTATTGAATGCACTCACATTCTCCATATCCTCACCATCCAACCTCACTGTACATTCTGTGACTTCATTCCTCTCAAACACCATAACTTTACTTTTGTTTACATTAACTTTCAGATTCCTCCTCCTACACACTATCCCAAATTCATTCATCTGTTTATATTACTAACCCTAAATAACAAAGAAAAGAGTATTCGGTGTACTGTGCAAAATTAGGAGCTGAGGAAGAAGTGCTGGAAAATATTCTTAACTGACGAGAATACAATCGTAATGGCCGTATACTTAGATCTTAGATATCAAAGTAGAATGCACACTCCCAATTATTTTTTGACAGATTCTGAACTACAGTACATGACAAAGATGGAACACTTCTGGCCTCCCTATACGGCTGCTGACTGCATTCTGTAATATGGGATGCAGGCTAACTATACCTAAAAACCACAGGCGTTCCATAAAGGGTTGACAAAAAATCAGGGGTTTGCACTCCACTTTGCGATGTAATGTTTAAATATATGACCATAGTGGCATGCCCTGTGGCTGCGCAACACTATTTCATTGGCGAGTTATCTTCCATACCGAATTACTTGCTAAAAATTCTTGTATGTTATTTATTATGAGTATAGTTTGCATCAAGATCATACAATATGAAAAAAACGTACTATACAGAATAAATCACAATCTATGAGATGTTACGGAATCTTCAAAATTATTTAGTATACAACCCATAATCTGCGTCTCGATCATAAATTCTCATTAACTCGTGTGTTCATAATAATCAATTTATTTTTGTATTATACTGGGTCATGGAATAAGACATTAATAAAAAATACTTAAAAGAGCTTCACATTATTTCCTAATTTTAATATGATGACAATACTACTACTACTATTACTACTACTAATAAAGTTACTGTAAAAATTTAATCTGTGCAGAAGAAATGTATCCAGCCCTGGGTCTTAAAAAATTACTCAACTTCAAATTGTCACTCAGAACGCTATAGCAGGTCTCACCTCTAGTGACTGCATTGCAGGATCATAATCTGACTGACTATTTATTTACTTATAACTGCCCCATCCTATTATAAATTACTCACTTGGGCGTGTAGGGACCCAAGACTAGGCTATCGTACTCCAGTATATGTAAGGGTGGGTTGCCAGCCTACTCCCATTATTAGCATTGCATAATAAAAAATATACTCACCTCTCAGGAGTGAGCTTATCCAGTGTCATTATTACGACTGATGTGTTCTAATCACAATACCACAAGACACATTCTATCTATCTCTATCTATCCATCTATCTATCTGTCTGTCCGTCTTTCTCTCTATATATCTATACATCTATCTATCTGTCTTTCTATTTATCTATCTATCTGTATCCTGATCATGGGTAAGACTGCAATCTCCGGTCTCACAGTGTGGCACAGCAACATTATACCTACCTGTTGTTTCCGTAAAGCATTTATATTTATTACCATACGTTAATTATATTTGATTAATCTTATCGTGGCCCAGATTTCCATCCTTCTGCAGTAATTTTCTCGTGGTTCATTGGCAGAAAAAAGACAATGTAACGGCTCAGTATCTCTTCCTTGGCATTTCTTCGTGACTAACATATTATTTTGGTGTTAGCCTCTTGTTAATAACTCAGCATTGAAGATGAATGGATGGCAATTTTAGACGAAGTTAAGGTGAAAAGAACAGAGTGGTCACCTGACTTTGTTTTCACCTAATATCGTCACGTCAGACACCTTTGAGTGAGTTCTGTGTGGGTTGGTGGGTCTCCGGGTAAAAAGCCTAGTGTTGGCAGCAGTGTTTTATAGCAACCTGAGAGTGTTAGCTCATATAAACAGCCATTCTTAATTTGCTATCACCTGTCTGTGTCCTCACCTATTACCACTATGTCGATCACCTTTTGAGTGAGCTCCGTGGGAATCAGTAGCACGACAGGTATGTGAATTAGGGTAGTGTGAGTTGGACGAAGGGTCTCCTGATGCTGGAGGACAGGGTTACATGGGTGATAAGGAAGTGTAATATTAGTGGCCATCCCCTCTGAGATTAAGGCATTTGGTTATGAATATATATATTAATTACCATATTCTAATTATCACCTGGCTACTTGCTTACCCATGATAGCCATTTCGAACACCTGTGAATGAGCTCCGTGCTTTACTTGATTAAAACCATGGACTAATTAGGTATCACCTGGTTGTGTCCTCACCTATGATGGCCACGTCAAACACCTGTGAGTGGGCTCCGTGTGGGTTGGTGGCTCGGCAGGTATATGGCCCCGCGTCGGCAGCCGTGACTGACACCATTTCCAACACTGCTCTCACCACACCACCTCCCTCACTCTCACGAATCCTTACCCTGTGTGCGAAGAAAACGGAGGAGGGATAAGAATCATGCCTATCGGTTACGCGAGAGTCATTAACCCTTTGAATCACTCTCAATTATACGTCATTAGGGAAGTAGCTGATAAAATTTCCAACACTCCTTGAACCACACCATCTTACTCACTCTTCCGAATCATCACCCTGTGTATAAAGAAGTTATTTAGTTACAATACATTCTTGCCTATCCACTGTACAAAAGACATTTACCCCTTTATGCAAACTAATCTCTCAGCTGTCCTAAACAAAGCTCGAACCACACCGTTCCCCTTCACTCACGAATCCTTACCCTGTGTTTGAAGATGCATGAGCAACTGATAAGAACCCAGCAACATCCCTCCAAATTATGTACAAATCCAGGTTCTTATTTCAGTTCTAAATACAATCATGCAAGACTAAATGAGCCTCTACCTAAATTTCTCATACATTAAAAAGAATGCGTCGATTTATGCCAATTACCATGCTTATCATTAAGACCACACATACACCTCCTAGGAGTAAGGAGTGAAGATCAAGGAAAAATATCTAACCTTAAGTGTGTCCAGGTGAAATAAGTGCAGGGTAGCCAGATGAAGGTAGGTGTGAGTCGTGAGATCAGAGAGTGGTGTGAGATCAGAATGTAATGGTTATTCTGCTGACAGATCATAATGTGTAGCTGTGAGATTAGTGTGATATAAGGCTATGATATCAGTGTATTTGTGAGTGCAGGGAGTGAGTTGTAGAGAGCCGAGAGATGACGTAGGTGTAGTGAGAGAGATTATGAGAAGAGTAAGTGTTATTTGTGACATCAGAGAATGGTGTTTTAAGCTTATGTATGTGCAAGTGAAAAAGGTGCATGATGCAGAGGGAAAGTGAAGGTGACTGTGTGCTGTGAATCAGAGAATGGTCTTGTGAAATCAGAGAGCAATGCTGTGAGATCAGAGAGTAGAGCTGTGAGATGAGAGAATTTTGGTGTGAGATCAGCGTGTTGATAAGCGAGAGCAAAGTGGTGCAGTAAGATTAGAAAGGAGTGTTGTGAGGGCAGAATGTGGTTTTGTGACAGTAGAAAGTGTGGTTGTAACCTCAGTGAGTAGAACTATGAGAGCAGAGTAGTGTAAAGAGATCAGACAACACTGTGAGAGCTGACAGAGGAATTGTTGGCGTTATCCAGAGGAGTTGTAATTTAGTTATTAGAGCAGAAAGTTGTGGTATTGGCAGTAATGACAGGAGGTTCGTGAGCTTACGTGTGTCCAGGTGAAACAGGTGCATGGTGCCTTAGCCAGGTGAGGGTGAGGGGGTCGTCACCAGTGGCCTCACACGTCACCGTCACCACCTGCCCAGCGTGGCCCGTAACACGTCTACCCTCAGTCACCACGCGAGCTGGAGCTGTGACGGATACGGTGAGGTGAGGCATATCGTTTGTACTCTAACCTTTTTAGCGCCGTATTCTAAGCGGGATTGGATATATCGTAACACATCTCCTTTATGGATTTATTCGGCATATTACACTTCAGCCTTCACTAGTATGCCACTGATGCAAGCTGTGTATATGAAAAGGTGGCATAGATTACTTACAGCTCGATTCCAGACTAATTTATTTGTCTTATACCTCTTTCAGTCAGTCAGTTATTCTTCCTTCTCTTTCAGATTTTCAGAGTCAGTCTCAGTGCCTACTTTAATTTAAACAAACATCTTCCATTATGTGAATCTAAAAATAAGAAATGACTATGGTTCATTAAACTTATTTTTGCCAAAATTTTCGTTCTTTTGCTGCCTTTTTATGTAGCTCAGTGACAGAGGAGGATAATACTACGGATCTACATCCTTTCAGTAACAGTTTTTCATGACTCGCATCATATTTTAATGTTGTTGCGGCTCAAGATTCACGATGGAGATGTGGCAATGTTAGGCCAAGTTAAAGTGATTAGAGTAAGGCGTAACTGAAGATTTGGGGTTGGAAAGATGCCAGTTTAGACCAAATTAAAGTAAAAATGATACTTAACTGAAGACTTTAGCACTGGAGAGATGTCAATTACATGCCATGTGCAAGTGAGAGGAATATAGGCTAATTGAATGTCTTGGCGTTGTAGAATTGCTAACTGTCAATTTAATGGGAAAACAATATACTCGTATTTTAACAGACATTTTTGGTAACGAAGAGATGTTCATTTTAAGCCAAGTTAATGTGAACAGAGAATAGCCAAATGATGATCCTGGCGCATGAAAGACGTCAATTTTATGCCAGGTTAAGGTGAAAAGAGTATAGGCCACTGAATGTCATGGGGATGTCATTTAAGCCACACTAAACGAAAAGCGCACAGGCTTGCTGAAGATCTTGCAGTGGAGAGATGTCAATTGTAAGCCAAGTTAAAGTCAAAAGAGCACAGGTTAACTTAAGATTTTTGCGCTGGAGATATTTCAGTTTTTGGCCAAGTTAATGTGAAATGTACAGGTTAACTTGAAGATCATGGCGCTGGAAAAGAGTTAATTTTAAGACCAAGTTAAGGTGAAAATAGCACAGGCCAACTTAAGCTATTGGCCCTGGAGAGATGTCAGTTTTCTATCTATCTATATACCTAGGCTGCTTCCCCCAAGGAAAGGGAGGTAGCCGAGACAGGACGACACACTCCCCATTTACTCATCCATTCAAACACATTCATTCGCATCTTAGCCCCAAAGGGGAGAACGGACAGATCCTCACCGCACCACACTGCTCAAGGGTCAACTGCGCAATGCAATCAGTGACATCCGCAGCAGGGCCCGACAGCAGAACTAGTTTACTCCTGCCACATCATAACAGACCCATCCCCTTACCCGCACCTGACCTGACTAGCTGATCAGACCAAATGCGGGAGAATATCCCCTCAGGGCTGCGTCATCACTTATTCATTCACAATTTCTCTCCATTTATTTCTGTCACGCACAGCCACTCTTCCTTGCTCAACAGACATCCCTCTCGCATCCAACGCTCTCTTCACACTGTCCATCCATCCTATTCGTGGTCTTCCTCTCAGCCTTACTCCTCTCACATCAGATCTAGTTATCTTTTTCACCAATCGCTCATTATCCATTCTCTCCATATGCCCAAACCATCTTGGATCTAGAGAGATGCTAATTTTAGGTTAAGCTAAAGTGAAAAAAATAATGTTAGTGAATGCCTTGGCGCTGCAGAGATGTAAATTATAAGCCAAGTTAAACTGAAATGACTACAGGTCAAAATGAAGATCTTGGCACTCAACCTACCGTGCACAGTCAGTTGAACCACCTTGGAAATGGGTTTGCCAACGGAGTTCGCGGCTCGGCACAGATACCACCCAGCATCCGATGTCTTGGTCTCGTGAAGGATGAGAGAGCCGTTTGGTGCCTGTGAAGACCTCACCCCGTCCAGCACCAAATTCTGGAAGTCCCTCGCAGCCTCACCTAAACGAACAAAATTTCTTATCACGTAACTTACCAGCCAGTGTGGATGTTACTGTTGTCCTTGTGTCCCCAGGCTCATCTGAAAAGTGAACTCGGAGAACTGTAGACAAAAGTTATCCTTCTGGAGTCTACCATCCTCTTGCCGGGAGATTGGGAGGCTGAATGACATGTACATAACCGTACATCAGAGACCCTTATTAAATCAGTGCCACTACGTCAATGTGCTCTATCGGCGGCAACGTGGTAACAGAAGCAGATATATGGTTAATCTGAAAACTACTGGTATCATTAACTACATTCTTGTTCATGAGCGCAGTTGAGTCAGTTCGATATATCAAATCAAGGTAGAACTTTCTGAACATGAAAAGCATGAGGGCTAGTCCACGTGGAAATATGAGTAACCAAGGCGAACAGCAGTCCTTTCTGCCTGTCTTTTATATTTCTTACCTGGTGCCTTCAGCCATGAGAGGACTGGCTTCGGGTAACCACGAGCACTGCAGTCCATCACCACCGTTGATCCCACAAGAGCTGTACCTCCAGAGGGGTCCACCACCCACTTGGGAGACACCTGTTAAAACACATTGTTATTATTGTTGCCTCAGACTCATCCAAACGTGAACCAGTGGACTGATGACTGAACCTGCCTTTCTCCTAGTGTCCACCTACCTTCTATCGAGCGACAGGAAGAGAGTTGAAGGATGTTAGTCAAATCAAGCAGCAGAGCCGCCCTGTTATATAGGTGCCATCTCGTGATGGCATCCCTCTCCAGCTACTCACACACACACACACACACACACACACACACACACACACACACAACATTATAAATAATATAGTCATATTTTTTCATCTGAAGGAACTGGATCCCTCCCACAAATTCAATACTAAACTGTGATTGCATGAAATTCAATGGGCCTAAAAATTATATGAAATCTTCTATGTCACTTGGGAGACCGATATTATGTAAGGAGTAACAGTGAGTTTCCTTGGTTACTGATCGTATCGACCACCCAGTCTGACAACTCTTGGCCAACACCTGAGCTACAACTGGTTAGAGACCTTCGTCAGGTTAGAAAAAAGGTGCTACAGAAGACAGCAGCATGCATTTACACAACACCTGCACCTAAGCCAGGAAATGCAGATCGTACTACACCATGTAAGACGTATATAGCTTCTAGTCCAGTTCACCTGCACGAGCATTGTTTTTTTCGAAGTATGAAGGAAAAGTACGAGTAGCAGGTGTCGGAGAGGAAAATATTTCACTGCCTGTTTCTTTGTCAATAGACGTTTTATATCCCCGTGAAGTATGTACAATCAAGGGCAAAAAATCGCCTATCATTTCGTCTCATCTACTTCTCACTTTCAACTGCATGCTAATATTGCTACACTTATGGATGGTGAGTTTTCTGTACATACCTGACTCGCCCTGACACAGTATATGAGAAGGGAAGGTGATGGGGTGCCAAAAGTGAAGTTGATGCAGTCGATAATTAATGATCACATGAATCAGAGAATATACCGGCACACAGCCTGAGATGATGAAAACAGCCCACCCCTTTATCATACATTTTAACACCTTTTTTTATTCAGTACAGATAATGAGTGAAAGTATTCTTCTGAAGTTTTCTTAAGAATTTATGCCAAATATTAAAATTTCTGCAAGCTATACCACAACTAAACCATTGTGAGCGCACACTAGAGTGGGACTCTAAAGCTTATGTATGGTCGATATCTTGTATGTTAGGAAGAACTTGAGACACAGGAAGGTTCTGCACTTTCACTTCCTTGTTCATATCGTAGTCAAGAAATATAGTCAGCGATAATTTTCCGTTGAAACTAAGCTTTTCTTTTGTAAGCAGAACAAGATATAAGGTAATCCTTTGCATTCTCCCCTCCTTGACCATCCTGCAAGAAGAAATGATAATAAATACTCGAGAATCTGTCCTGAGGTGTGTGTCATGTGTCAAGCTGTGCCCACCAGTGAATATATTTGGGGCCAACTGTCATCCATTAAAGTAAAACCGCATTCTCTTCCTAATGGATCTTGGCAAAATTGTATTCAGAAAATCCCATCAATAATAATCAGAGCATCGGTATATGAGTATTACAGGTTACTGAGAGGTAAGAGATCTACGGTTATTTAATTTCTATATCTGTCTGTTTCTAAATGTCTGTCTATATTTACCTATCTATCTGTCTATCTACAGTATCTATCTATCAATTTATCAATCTATCTGCGTGTATGGATTTGCATATGTGTATAACTGTGTATATGTGGTTGTGTATGTATATTTGGCTGTGTGTGTGTGTGTGTGTGTATGTATATTTGGCTGTGTGTGTGTGTGTGTGTGTGTGTGTGTGTGTGTGTGTGTGTGTGTGTGTGTGTGTGTGTGTGTGTGTGTGTGTGTGTGTGTGTGTGTGTGTGTGTGTGTGTGTGTGTGTGTGTGTGTGTGTGTGTGTGTGTGTGTGTGTGTGTGTGTGTGTGTGTGTGTGTGTGTGTGTGTGTGTGTGTGTGTGTGTGTGTGTGTGTGTGTGTGTGTGTGTGTGTGTGTGTGTGTGTGTGTGTGTGTGTGTGTGTGTGTGTGTGTGTGTGTGTGTGTGTGTGTGTGTGTGTGTGTGTGTGTGTGTGTGTGTGTGTGTGTGTGTGTGTGTGTGTGTGTGTGTGTGTGTGTGTGTGTGTGTGTGTGTGTGTGTGTGTGTGTGTGTGTGTGTGTGTGTGTGTGTGTGTGTGTGTGTGTGTGTGTGTAGAGCCTCACCTTGACCCTAATGATGGCTGTTTTGTTGACGGAAGCAGCAGCGTTGGCAGCCTCACACGTATAGGCGCCTGAGTGATGCTCCTGTAGGCTCTTGAACACCAGCACCTGCAAGATGCAACAACTGAATCATCATCATCATCATCATCATCATCACTCCAGCATCTGTTTCCCACCAAAGAATCGGGTGAGGTAGGGTCCACAGAGCAAGAGAAAACCTGACAGAGGGAGACCGGTCAACAGCATGAACAGTCAGATGGGTCACACTCATTCACTCACCATCCACGTTCCTAAAAATCTGACTTCACCTCATAGGCACAACACGGACAATATGCATTGCAACTGCAATCCACAGCTGCAGTACACAACTGCAAATCAAAGCTGCAACGCTTAACAGATGCAATATGAAACTGCAATTCAAAACTGCAATGCACAGCTCCGATACACAACTGCAGTACACAACTGAAATTCACAGTTGTAATGCACAGCAGCCGTAATACAAAACTTTAGTAAACACCTTCAGTACGCATCTGCAATAAACAACTGAAAAACACAGCTGCAATTCAAAACTGCAATAAACAACTGCAATATATGCAATGCTAACAGGTGTAATGCACAACTGTAATTCACAGCTAATATGCAACAACTGTACTGTACTTTAATCAACTCTTACAACCTCCTGAACACCATCACCAGCAAATACACAGGATATGTAGCGAAATTTCCAAAGCCACTTGGAGTTCGATACTAAAACTGTTTCCTAAAAGCGAGATGGAATCAGACACACCACAAAGAATTAGATGATTTGTTTACTCTCTTTAGTATCTATACTCCATTTACTTTAGCTAGGCGTAAAATTGCCTTCTCTCCATCTTTAGTACTGAGCTATGACAAGAGATTAACATTGGAAGATCATGAAAGTCACGATGAGTACTATGGAAAGATGTAGTGCAGTAGCATCGTGTTATTCAACCACTGAGTTAAAGGAAAGAAGTTGCGACAGGATGAGAATCTCCGTCAAGTTAAAGTAAATGAGAGACAGGTAAATCGACCCTCTCATACCGAGCTGGAAGGGGTTAGGGGTCTTAGCTAGCACCAGTAAGCCAGATGGAAGGCACCCACCATAGAGAACTCGCTGGTCTGTTTACTCTCCACGTCCGGGTCATGCTGGAGATGGCGCCCGTCCTTCAGCCAATTGATGGTGATGGGCAGATCGCCGGCCGTAACCGTACACGCCAGCTGGGTCCGCCGTCCCTCCTCCAGACTCCGCCGCACGTTGAAATTATCGATCTCCGGCGGATCTGAGGAAAGTGATGCTTGTCAAAACAAAGGCGATACTGAGGAATTCGGTCAGCATCCTCGTCATCATCATAAAGCATTTCAGAGTCAATAATTGGAAGATGTTCAGTAAGGTCCAGACAAAGAGAAAGAGAGAGAGAGAGAGAGAGAGAGAGAGAGAGAGAGATACCAAAGCCCCAGGAATCCTGACTCCTCCGCACAGGCATAACCACTCCCACATATTTTTTGTATTTTTCTGCCCACTGAAGGTAAAGACTGAAACACCTGGTAGCAATCAGTTCTTTTAAATTGCTAAAACACAGTTCTAGGCTAACTAAGTCCTCATGATTTTTTACTTGATTTGACGGACCGCTTCCTACATCTCACGTTGTGCTCGTTGAAAAAAAAAAAAACAATAATAAATACAATAAATAAAGAATGAATAAAAAGAAAAGAAAAAATGATTTATCATGAAGAACGTTAATGACAATTAGTATTGTCGTTGATAGTGTTTGCAATGAAAACTGGGGAATTACAGTAGAGGTGATATGCAAAGACAGACCGTGATATCTGATTCAAATTCCAGTGACTAAAGAACCCTCCAAATGCACTGCAGTTTGCACAGGCGGATAAAGATTCTTGGTAAATACAAGTATGGTTAACTAAATTAGTTTTTGCCCATTCACTGCTTGAGGGTAATTAAGGAAGATAACTACTGAGTATATAAAATGAGAAGAGGGGAAGTTCGACAACCTCCACCTCCTTTTGACTCTGGTGAAAGGTACGGCACACACACACACACACACACACACACACACACACACACACACACACACACACATATTTAGGACATGGGGAAAGGTGTGTGGGGCTGCCGTCTGACTGTCTCTGTAATGTGTTCTACGTGATTTTGTACATTTCGTAACACATCTTAACCATTTATTCTGGGCATTACACCTCAATGCCTTCGTGTATGTTACAGATGAAAATTATGTCGACAGTAAACAATAAACTCAGCATGCAATATAATGATGAGGTGTGATATGCAAAATAAAATGCTGAGTAAGAGGTACCGGGAAACCTCGTATGCCACATTACTCCAATCCCATGTTCGTCAGTCACAATACAAGCCTGCGATCTGAGGAGGGTAAATTCTACGACCTCCTTTCGACTCGGATGAAACAAAGGCAGATGATGCAAGGAACAATAACTCACTGAGGACGTGCAGGAAGGTGTGTGAAGCCGCCGTTTGTCCCTGTCTTCCGGTCACAACACAGGAATATTGACCAGCGTCTTCGCGACCCGCATTCCTTACCACCAGCGTCCCGTTGCCCAGCACCTCCTGTCTGCAACACACGTCATGTTAGTATACTCTTTTCACATTAACTTGGTCTAAAACTGCCCGATCTCCATCTTCAATGCTGACTGGTTACTACGCTCTTTTATATTTAATGTGACTTAAAATTGCTATCTCTCCATTTTGAATACAGAGTGATTACTATGAGGGAGGTGTGAGTTGGAGAAAAGGTAGCCTGATGGCGAGGAACAGGTGACATGGAGGCTATTTATCTGTAGTTACCCATTCCGGGATTAAGGCAATTGGTCACGGGCAGGTAGATAAATACAGAAGTGGACAGCGTGACATGGAGACGATTTGTTTGTGGCCACCCCTTCCAGGATGAAAGCGTCTGGCCAGATAGACAGATACACAGATTGATAGATAAACAGATGGATAGATAGAAAGACAGAGACAGACAAACTGAAAGGCGGTTCGTTGTTTTCAAGTTACCTCAGTGAAGACGGTAGAGGGGCGCCACCTCTTCGCCAAGTGATGGTGGGGGCAGGATATCCCCCTGCGGGACACCACAGATGCACGTCTTCACCCGCCACTGAGGTCACGTTGGGCATGGCACGCACGAAGGGGGGTCCTGAGGGTGAGAGAAAAATCAGATGTCTGAAGTAGAAGTTGGTCCTGACGGTGAGAGTGAGAAATTTACTGTCTGAAGAAGGAGTTGGTCCTGATGGCGAGAGAGAGTATTTAGCTATCTGGTACGTTGATTGTGTACTATATATCCGAACGCAATAATCGGTGACTCCCCAGCACGCAAAGCCATGGATCAGTGAACGATCCAGTCACTCAACGATGAACCAAATCTCAAAATAAGGTGTGGGTAAATTGACACTAGAATCACTGGGAAAACAACCGAAATAACGGACATGACAGGCTCGTGGTGTTTGCCTGAATACCGATTATTACTTTTGTCTGTACTACTTTCACTTTAACTGGACATGAAATCGCCACCTCCCCATCTTGAATGCTGAATTATAACAAAAGCAGCACAAATATGATACACGAATATGTGCTATAAATGGACGTACAGCAGTAGCAACATCTTTCTGCCAACGAATTACGTGAAATAAGCAAAACAAGCACGAAAATCTGAGTGAAATTACGGTGAAAGAACGATGGTGGAATTGTTGTTTCTTTATACAACTGGGTCTCTGCCATAATTTGAATAGTAAGTCTCAATTGCATGGGATTCGATGGACCTCATTTCTGAAAAAGAGTCTCCTTGGTTACTATAGTTAATTTTTACGTAACAATTTGAAAACGCGTTCGCATGGAATTCAACTAGCTTTTTGTTATGAGGTAGGAACGAATCTCCTTCCTTTCTATAGTTATTTGTATTTTTTGTTACTTGATGGAACTGGGCTACCCTCACCATCCTAATACTAGGTCGTGGCTTAGGGTGCATGATTTAAGTTAGGTGTGATGGTGGTGGTGGTGGTGGTGGTGGTGGTGATGATGATGATGATGATGATGATGATGATGATGACGATGATGATGATGATGATGATGATGATGATGATGATGATGATGGATTCAAAGGATTAATGTGACTAAAATCACCAAGTATCAGGAAAGGCGCTGACCGTAGACGCTGAGTTGAGCTGAGTGGGCCACGGAGCTATGTGTGTTGTGTGTCGTGAGGGTTAGGTCAGGGAATGTACAGTAGGTTAGGATAGGTTAGGTTAGATTAGGTTATGTCATGCTAGATAAGGTTACGTTAGGGTAAGTTAAATTAGGTTCGATGATGATGATGATGATGATGATGATGATGATGATGATGATGATGATGATGATGATGATGATGACGACGGAATTCTAGGATCAACCTCAATAAAATAGTCCAGTGGCATCATTGGAACTGACCGCAGTCATTAGGCTGTGCGGAGTGGGCCACGGATCCATGGGTGCTGTATCTGGTGCAGATTAGGTTAGGTTAGGTCAGACTGAGGAAGGATAGGTTAGTAGGTTATGAGAGATCAGATTAGGTCAGGCTAAGTTAGGTTTCGATAGGTCAGATTAGATAGGTTGCTGCTGCTGATAAAGACGGGGTCAAAAGATCAGCCATAATAAAAGAGAGTATTAGCGTTGCTGACCGTATACGTTGAGCTGTGCAGAGTGAGCCACGGAGCCATG
>NC_137019.1:36660634-36673134 GCF_032717465.1 Coenobita brevimanus
CATAAATAGAGCCAATCCTGACGCTGCCACGTTAAAAAGGGGTGCCAAATCCCTGATCAGGTACTTCTTCTAACAACATTCATCCAGCCAGCTCGATCTCTTGTCAGTTCCTTAGCCTCACCCACTTCCATTCCTCTCTTCCTCACACACTCATCCACCATATCCCTCAACCTTCTCCTACCTCGCCTCCTCTCTCCTTCAAATTCGCTCAGATATACCTTTTTCACAACTATTGTTATCCTTTATCTCCATATAATAATAATAATAATAATAATAATAATAATAATAATAATAATAATAATACGAATAACAAGGAGGAGGAAGCCTCATTCATGGTGGCATTGGAAACTGTAGCATCTCTTCCCTGGCGATGTATTTTCCATTATTTAGCCTTTATGTTATTCTTTATGTTACATGGATTTTTATTAACATAGGTGCAGTTTGCATTTACGATACAGACGAGGAAACTGACGTGAAATGTACTTAATAAATTGTTAAGAATAAAGTGCTGAGAAATCTCCAGTCTTAATTAGAATGACTCCTTGGTCCGTATTTTCGTTGGTAAAGGAAATTCCCTAACACTTATTTTTCAGCGATTTTGTTTATTACACCTTACTGTCCTCTTCTGTGTACATAAATCTTTTCATTATTGCCATACTCTGCATAACTAACGTACAAAATGATATTAGCCTTCCGTATCCAAAAATAAGTCGCTAAGAAAGAGGTGTTAGGGAGCTTCCTTAACTGATAAGAATACAAGGCTTCGATTATTGCTTACTTCAGTGAATATAACAACAGCTGGCAGGTAAAGTGAGCTGCGGTCAGGAATATCGCTCCACTTTTTGGTCGAGGAATTACGAAACTCTTACGCAAATTTCTGAAATGTCTATTGGGTTTCGAAGGAAATATCACCAAGTTTCAGAAGTTGTCGTTCACTGTCTTGCTATTTATCGTAAGGCTGTGGATTGATATTAGAGTCTGCAATGGTTTATATCAGCGAATCCCGGGAGTTGACACACTAACTTGGGTGATTCTTGGGCTATTTTTTTTTTCTTCACTGCTGTATGAACATCCGTCTAATTCACAACCCTTTACAGATCTACAATAACTAATAACCTTATAGGTGAAAATAATCTACCTCACAAATCACTTTTAAGGAAACCAGTGCTTGAAGCTCCATAGCATTTGGGATTTGCACCTGAGTTGATATAGGATTTCTTGCTCAAACTTAGCCAGAGAAACACATGCCGAAGACAGGGCATCAAGAGAGACATCATGTAGATTTGTGAGATAGCCTGGATTGCGATTTCTCTTCCCTTGTGTTCTGAGCCCTGTCTCACCCCATCCTTGGGTGGGGTGGAGAGGTCAGGATGGTGATGATAAATGAATGAATGTAAGTATGAATAACTCTACTCATTTTAGAGATTTCAGCTTCATGCTATTATTTCTTAACCCCTTCTGTCCGATGTCATATTTATTTTTTATTTTTGCTATCACCAAAAGATTTCACTTAGCTAAGGAAAGAATTTTCAAACTGGGAGGGGGGGGGGAGTTATTTATAGCCTTAATTGACCAAAACAAAACTAGAGATCTTTCCCATATTACATTAAAACGTCTATAGTCATTTTACCTCAACTTGGCCCAGAGTTTTGCCCTGTTGCTGCTTATTTCACGTAGCTCAGTGGCAGAATAAGACAAATTATGGCTCTACATCCTTTCCATGCCAGTTCTTCTTGACTAACATCATATTCTAGTGCTGGTTTGTGGCTCCAACTCAGCATTCCAGATGGAGAGATGGTAATTTTAGGCCAAGTTACAGTAAACAGGGTATAGAAGTAGTCTGATCATAATGAAAGGCGTCTCCGTATTGAAGGGTGAAGGTAACACAAGATGAGCGTAGTAGTAGTAGTAGTAGTAGCAGCAGCAGCAGTAGTAGTAGTAGTAGTAGTAGTAGTAGTAGTTGTTGTTGTTGTTGTTGTTGTTGTTATTGTTGTTGTTGCCCCAGGTTCATCTGAAACGTGGACCCAGTGGATTGTAGGTTGAAGTTGCCCTCCTCCTGCAGTTCACCATTCACTTTTCAGGGCATAGGGAAGTAGGTGAGGGGCGACTGTATAGCTGGGCTGCTCCATCATCCAGTTACATCGGTGCCACCACGTGAAGGTGTCCCTCTCCTGCAGCAAGGAGGGCATACAATATATCGACTCGGGCTCACCTGGGGGAGAATAGAGCGAGAGGCCCAAGTCCCTGGAGGCTCGTCGCAGGCCCGTGCTGGATGAAGTTGGCACCTGACAAGAAGAAAACAAGTGATAGCCCGTTCCCTGAGCCCCAAGCACTTCACACATGCCACACACCTTTACATGTACCCACTTCTGCACTAATAACCACAGTCCATATTGACTACATGACAGGACTAGTGTTTTGATTTTAGCTGGGTGAGATGTGAAGATATGAAAACAGCTGCATGCATTTAATAGCTTCTTTAACTGGAAATAATTATTCTTTATCAATTTTGGCTGACTGGAGACTGATTGAGCCTTCTTCAGGTGTTTAGCTTTAATCACTTCACTGCGATGACGTCATTTTACTAGATACTGTACTTTACTAGACATTTATAGATATTTTATCAGATAATAACCAGATATTTACTAGATGTTTACCAGATATTAACCACATATTTACCAGATACATAACTAGATACTTAGCAAATATTAGCCAGATAATTACCAGAATTTAATAAGATTTTTTACCACATATTTACCACATAATTACCTGATATTAACCAGATATTTACTAGAGACTTACCAGATAATTACCACATATTTACCAGTTAATTACCAGATATTTTTCCAGATTTTTTTTTTGTTTTTTTCCACATATTTACCACATAAATACCTGATATTAACCATATATTTACTAGATATTAAGCAGATAATTGCCAGATATTTACTGCTAGGAGACGATTTCATTCAGCTTAGGAGAGCATCCAAACTACCTGCCTGTC
Source organism: Coenobita brevimanus (assembly GCF_032717465.1). NCBI lineage: Eukaryota > Metazoa > Arthropoda > Malacostraca > Decapoda > Coenobitidae > Coenobita > Coenobita brevimanus. Next base: position 36,663,636 of record NC_137019.1, read on the forward strand.
CATCTATAGCCAGAAACCTTAATCCTGGAGGTGATGGCAACATACAATTCCCTTCCATTTCTCTTTGTCCTTCTCCATCAAGCTGCCCTTTCTCCAACTCTCGCTACTCATTCATACCCTTCTTCACTACTAGATGATATTATACATGTTAGGAGAGCATGCTAGTAGTACAGGCGTTAGTGAAGGTTGTAATCTAACTCTTCTAGCTCAAAACGTCTTTCCTGATTTAAAGAAAATAATAGCTTGGTCGCCAAATTATAGGGTGCATTGGTAGTACCTTGTGTGTTGCAGGGACGGCTCACACTACTGGTGTGGGTGTGGGTGTGACACTGGGAGTAAGAAATGAAGAAATGACGCATGACAAGTATGGATAAAGGTGACTGAAGCCATCCCCTCACCACACACACAATCGCCCGGCTGAGTGGAAATGGAGGGTTATAAACAGGCCACTTTGTATATAAACTAAGCACGACATCATAGTGAGGAGATAACCCATAGGACCCTTGCCAAGTTCATTTTTGTTAGTTTATTTTAGTTCATTCTTGCTGATTCCAAACGATTTAATTAAAGTTGGGAAGACCCTCTTGAACTGAAGAGGTTTAGTGGCACCCGTCTAACAGCAAACTCTCATCCCTTTTCTGTCCAACTCTCTAATGCAAGAGTTAACCGTTACTCCCAGTCCTTCATTTATGCAACAGGTCAGCTCTGGAACTGTCTCCCTCTGTCTGCATTTCCTGCTTCCTATGATCTCCAGTCTTTCAATCGCAGTGTGTCCAGGCATCTCGAAATGATCGGATCTTGAATTTGGCTCTCTCTTGTATTTTGTTTTTCTCTTGGAAAGAACAATTTTGCGGGCTCGTTGCCTTTGGTTCCTTCTTCCTCACATTAAAAAAAAAAAGTCTTTATCTAACCCTCCCCCTCCAGTTTAAAGACTATCCAAAGCTGAATATAAACTGTGACAAAAATAAAGTGAAGAACACATCCCCGGGCACATAAGGCTGGAAGGATTACTGGAAAGGTGTCCTAACAGTAAGCCATCTGACGCTTTAGGATGCTGTCACACGATCAGTTTTCCCAGCAACGTTTTCCAGGCAATTCGATCTTGATGGAAACTTTTTCGGGGTTGGTGGCGACTTCTGAGGGGTTGCTGGCGAGTTTGGGGTTTGTCGGCGAGTTTCTGGGGTTGCAGGTGAGTTTTGGGAGTTGCTGGCGACTATCTGGGGGGTTGGTGATGACTTTTTTTTGAAGGTTGCTGGTGACTGGGGGATGCTAGCAACTTCTGGGGGTTGCTGGCAAGTTTTAGGGGGTTCCTGGATGTTTCGTTTGGATTGCTGGCGACTTTTACAGGGTTGCTGGCGAATTTCGAAGGGTGGCTGGCGAGTTTTCGGGGATGCTGGTGACTTATTCAGGGTTGCTAATGACTCTTCCTGACGACCGCGATTGCTATGGCCCACATCATTGTATTTTTTTTAATGGTTGCCAAGAAAATGTTACAATGATGGAGTTGCGAAAAAAAAAAAATTGCCCCCACCCCCCACCCATGAAAAAAAAAGAAAAAAAAAAAAATGATCATGTGACACCGCCTGTACACTGACTCTTGACCCCTATATTTCAGTGCCTTTATGTGTGTGTGTGTGTGTGTGTGTGTGTGTGTGTGTGTGTTGACCCCTATATTTCAGTGCCTTTGTGTGTGTGTGTGTGTGTGTGTGTGTGTGTGTGTGTGTGTGTGTGTGTGTGTGTGTGTGTGTGTGTGTGTGTGTGTGTGTGTGTGTGTGTGTGTGTGTGTGTGTGTGTGTGTGTGTGTGTGTGTGTGTGTGTGTGTGTGTGTGTGTGTGTGTGTGTGTGTGTGTGTGTGTGTGTGTGTGTGTGTGTGTGTGTGTGTGTGTGTGTGTGTGTGTGTGTGTGTGTGTGTGTGTGTGTGTGTGTGTGTGTGTGTGTGTGTGTGTGTGTGTGTGTGTGTGTGTGTGTGTGTGTGTGTGTGTGTGTGTGTGTGTGTGTGTGTGTGTGTGTGTGTGTGTGTGTGTGTGTGTGTGTGTGTGTGTGTGTGTGTGTGTGTGTGTGTGTGTGTGTGTGTGTGTGTGTGTGTGTGTGTGTGTGTGTGTGTGTGTGTGTGTGTGTAATCTTGCTACTTGTATAAGAACTTGCTAGTTCTGGAAAAAAAAAAAAATGTCATGATGGGGTAAAAAGCAGCCTCCATTAACCTCTTCACAACTTGATTTCTCTCCCGAAGCGGAAAAAGAAAAAAAACAACTGCAGCAAGAATAAAAATGTCATTAAACCGACATGCTGTAGGAAGGGAGGATAAGCTGTCTACCTACTTACCTGTCTATCTATCTGTCTCTCTGTCTATCAAATGACAATCGTCCTAAACACGAAGGGGTGCGTACATTCAGACTGCCTCTATTTCATCCCGGCCATTGCCATCAGTCTGCCCTCACCTCTAGCTTCACCACCCTCATTACTATAGCTCTCCACGTCATTCCTCCACCTCACTCTAGATCTCCCCTCTCCTCTCCGGCATTGCCACTCCAATTATTTATTTATTTATTTTTTTAACCGGATCTAGGCTTTTTACTCTGATCTATGAGTCTGGGAGATTTATCCACGAATTCAGGCAAATCCAATTTTTTTTCCATTCCTTTTAATACATGATACAATCGAAAATCGGGCGAATATTTGCAGTAATTCTTAATCAAGCTGAATGCGTGGCCACACTCCCTAGCCAGACATTTCTCGTTCCTTGTGAGTTCGTTTGGACACCTTCAAGTGCACTTACCTGCCACGTCAAAACTGGCAGGTGTCATCAACGTTACCTGGAGAGAACAAGCCATAGTGTACACCCACGAGCAAAAGTTCGCCGACAGTCCCTGCCAGGCATATGTTTCCAAATATAGCCCATAGAGGGATCAACGCTCGTCCACCAGAGTAAGGGAAAAGGGAGGAGACGGAGAGGGGGAGGGGGAGGGAGGCAACAAGACAGGAGGGAGAGGGAGGCAACAAGACAGGAGGGAGAGGGAGGCAACAAGACAGAGGAGGAAGAGAGTCTGTGGTGAAGACATGACACATATCGGGTGTTATATTATTACTATATTAATAATCATTAATATTATTACGATTATTATTAGTATTATTATGTATAAGTTTAAGAAGGATGTAACCCAGCGTTAGCCCTTAAAAAACGTCTGACATCTTTTGTATTTTTTATGACTAGTTGTATTGGATTTTTCCTGTGTGACGGAAACACTAGTGATGTCCAAAGGCTAAAAGTTTGATAAAGTCTAGCAACCCATAAACAACGGTCTGAATCTGATCCAGACGATCAAAGATGCCACAAGAAAATCCCCATCGTCTAAGGATGAAGGAAGTACAATATTAATTTAATCGTGTCAGGTAATGTGAAGGTAGACTGCGACGTAGAAGGGCGTTAACTAAGAGGCAAGGAAGGGAGGGGGGGAGAGAGAGGAGGGGGGGGGCAAGATGTTAGCAAGTGAAACACGTAAAGGGCAATGCCTAGTTTGGTGGCAAGTATTTGGGAATCATATTATTACATATTTCAGAAATGGGAGGGTGAAAGATGGTAGAATAATTATACTGTTGATAGACATTGTGTATTATTGTCACTCCGACTGAAGGGGATTGGTTGATCACATCGCAGCATGACAACACCATTGGTCGCATGAAGATGGTATATAAGTGTGTAACATCAGTAATGTTAAATGCAGCACTGGCCCTGCCTTTTCTTCATGAAAACAATAAGGATTATATTGTTTAGTATCTTGTAAAGTTATAAGTGTATTTCTCAGCGTCTGAAGTATGTAATTATATGATTCCCAGATACTGGCCACCAAACTAGGCATTGCCCTTTACGTGTTTCACTTGCTAACTTCTTGCCCCCCTCCTCCCCCTCCCCCCCCCTCCTTGCCTCTTAGTTTACGCCCTTCTACGTCGCAGTCTACCTTCACATTACCTGACACGATTAATTTAATATTTTACTTCCTTCATCCTTAGACGATGGGGATTTTCTTGTGGCGTCTTTCATCGTCTGGATCAGATTCAGACCGTTGTTTATGGGTTGCTAGACTTGATCAAACATTTAGCCTTTGGACATCACTAGTATTTCCGTCACACAGGAAAAATCCTCTACAACTATTCATAAAAAATACAAGAGATGTCAGCCGTTTTTTTAAGGACTAATGCTGGATTACATCCATCTCTCTTATACTTATGTATAATAATACTAATAATAATCGTATTAATAATAATAATAATAATAATAATAATAATAATAATAATAACAATAAAAATAGTTTAATAATAATAATAATAATAATAATAATAATAATAATAATAATAATGATAATAATAATAATAATAATAATAATAATAATAATAATAGTTTACTACTACTACTACTACTAATAATAAAACACCCGATATGTGTCATCTACCATCGCTACAGGCTCTCTTCCTCCCCTGTCTTGTTGCCTATCCCTTCCTCCCGTCTCGTTGCCTTCGTCCTACTCTCCCTCTCCGTCTCCTCCTTTCTCCGTTTCTCTGGTGGACGAGCGCTGCTCCCTCTATGGGCTATATTTGGAAACATATGCCTGACAAGGACTGTCGGTGAACTTTTGCTCGTGGGTGTACAAGCAGCTATTCAATTGCTATTGATTCCGTTGATGAGGCCCTCCAAGTGTTCCTACAATAATATCTTGTATAGCCAACGCTGGATGTATTCAAAATACCTTGCTTACTACAGGTAAAATTGATATTTATTATGGCTATGATATTTGACCAGCAATTCGTTGGTGTTTATTTTTTTCCAATCTAGGAGTTTTGGGGGGTCCCCCTCCCTTTTTGTTTCTTTGTTTCTTTTTTTTTTTTTTAAGTGGCCATCTGGGATTTCTTCTTTTTCATGAATGTCAACAAGGCGCTCACTCTCTCTCATTCTGACTCGCATACACTTTCCTAGTCAGTCTCTTAATCACCATTCTCTCCACTTAACCAGATCATTGCAGAGGATTCCTTACAGTTCCCCACACATCCACATCAATACCTCAACACTCCCAAACTTCCACCTTTGTCTGGGTGTCTCTCCACATAACTGCACAACCATCCACATATTCCTTTACTTTTTTCCATTTCTCTCAAGACTTTTAAGGGCTGGACAAGGGTCTTCATTGTACAGGCCCTACAAGGCTCGTGTTCTCGTCAGGTAAGGAAGCTCCCTAACGCCTCTTCCTTAGCGATTTATTTTTGGATGTGTCTGGTTAATATCCTTTTGTATGTTATTTATGAACAATATGGCGATATTGATTTATCTAACGTAGTAGAACAAGAAGGTGTAATAAGCAAAATAAATCACTTAGGAAAAAATGTTAGGTAGCTTCCTTAACCGACGAGAATACAGGCTCAAGCCACACCCACTTCATAATGATGATAATAATAATAATAATAATAATAATAATAATAATAAATTACATAGTTCACAATGCCGGACCCTCGATGCTTTGTTCAGTAAAGCCTTAGAAGATCCAAGAAAGGTCACAGTATGAATATCAGTTCATATTCATATAATCCTTAAAAACTAGCAACTTGAGAATCTTTGTAAATATATCGTAAGTCTTTTACTATGCGCTTTCACAAAAATACGCCTTAAACCAAAAAAGTGTATATAACGTAAGTCTTTTACTATGCGCTTTCACAAAAATACGCCTTAAACCAAAAAGTTTTTCTGAAAAGCCACTGTATGAGTTTGAGCTTAGTCATATTCATAAAGAATCCACAAGCATTTTTAATAAATTCATAGTAAGGATCAGAATCAGTGTGAATATGACTTAACTCCCCGGGAATTATGTGGGATCCTAGTAAGGCGCCTGTAACTATTCTGGAGGCTCTGAGCGGACGGTAAGGAGTTATTTTCAAGTTAGACTCAGTAAATCAGTAACTCGGTGATACTGGCTGTACTAGGTCATCCCATGGGAGGGTCCGGCGAAACAGAGAGAGAGAGAGAGAGAGAGAGAGGAAAGAAGTCTTGGAGGGAGAATGAACATAATAAAAAAAGGTATATAATTACGCCATTTGCTGAAGAGGACTAAGGAATGGATGGGGGACTCACCTTGGCATTATCTACACTGAAGCTGTCACCATTAGGGAACTCTTCACTGTACAAGTATTCCAAGCCATCCTGCTCCATGTCATAATCATCTAGGCCACGTCTGCTTTCGTGACCTCGTGACCTGTGACCTTTGGCCTGCTGACCACTAGATCCCTTGACTGTTGAAGACTGAGTGCTTGACCTCTGACCTCCCAATTCGTACTTGGCTCTGAGGGTAGTAGGGACAGTCTTGAGGTCCACCTTTTTGTTTTTAGTTTGCCTGGGGAAGAAATAAGCAGTTAGTTTCAGAGGAATAATAATAATAATAATAATAATAATAATAATAATAATAACAGAGGAGGCTTCTTGTTCGTATTATTAGTTAGTTGTTTTCCGGGAGGGGCGCTAACCCTCCGCCAACCCACTTGTTGTCACGTAGGGAACACGTGTTGGTTGGATATAAGGTTACCACACAGCGCTGTAAATGCTTTCCTGGTTTACCGGGAATCAGCTGGCTTGCCACTCAGTGTAGAGCTACCCTAAAAAAAACACTACACTACACTAAGAGGGTGGATGGCGGGAAAGTATTAAGAATATATGGAATAGATGTGAAGTTGTTGAATGCTGTGAAGAGTATGTATGAGGGTGCTAAGGCTGCAGTGTGCGTGGATTGTGAATTGAGTGAATTTTTCTACATGAAGGTTGGATGGAAACAGGGATGTGTCATGTCTCCATGGCTGTTCAATCTGTATATGGATGGGGTTATAAAAGAGATACAAAGTAGGGCAGTGGATGTTGGAGTGGCCCTAATAAGAGAGGGCAGTGGCTGGACACTCCCTATACTGTTGTTTGCAGATGATTTTGTGATGTTAAATGAAGACGAAGGGGAGCTGCAAGGCTTGGTAGATGAGTTTGGGAGAGTGTGTAAGAAAAGGAATCTAAAGGTGAATGTAGGGAAGAGTAAAGTTATGGTCTTCAAAAGAAGTGAAGTCACTGAATGTACAATGAGGTTGGATGAGGAAGAAATGGAAAACGTGAGTGCGTTTAAGTACTTGCGTAGTGTGATGAGTAAGGATGGAAATTTGGAGTGTGATGTGCTTGAAAGGGTGCAACAAGGAAGAAAGGTTGCTGGTTCCTTGAAAGTAGTGATAAGAAAAAGGGAAGTGAGCATGGACGTGAAAAAGTTACTACATGACAGTATTGTGATACCAACTCTAACGTATGGAAGTGAAGCTTGGATCTTGTTGGAGGGACAAAAGTCAAGAGTGAGAGCAGTGGAAATGAGTTATTTGAGAGGACCATGTAGAGTCACACAGAGAGACAGACTGACAAATAAGGATGTGAAGGGGCGTTGTGGTGTGGATGTGGATGTGATAGGAAGCGTTAGGAGATACACAGTGAGGTGGCTTGGCTATGTGGAGAGGATGGAAAGTGAGAGACTGTGGAGGAGAGTGTATGTGAGCGAGGTGGAGGGAAGGGAAGGAAGGGGGAGGCCAAGGATGAGATAGAGGGATGGAGTGGAGATGCATATGAGAGAGGGGGCGTGTGAGCTGGAAGCAGGGCAATGAAATGGCGGGGGACAGGGCGACATGGAGGCGATTTGTTTGTGGCTTCTCCTTACGGGATTGGGGCGTCTGGCAATAGATATAGATAGAATAAAGGAGGAGGAGGAGGAGGAGGAGGAGGAACTTACAGTAAATTCACACCTGTCATCTACACGAAGGTCACCACGACAGTGAGTTATTTCTAAGTCTCAGTCTTCCAACACAACACGAACCGCAGTGGCCAATGTTACACCCAGGTCCCCACTGATAATGCAAGGTGAAGAGGTACCATGGGAAAACAAACTGAGTCCACCAGTCTGATCAGCCGGAGAAACAAACTCTGGTTCTCCTAGTTGCGAGGTGGACGGGTTAACCACTGCACCTCCACCTCAACCTATGTTAAAGGTGTAGTATGAGTATTACCTCAGGATTCATGACTATTATCTTCACTCGTCCTTCTCTGCCTCTTCCCTGCTTTCAGTGTGGTAAGTCTGTCGTGTTCATGGATTTATATTTCTTTCGTTAACAGTGGCACTTGTAGTAAAAGAAACAGTAGCTGGAGCAGTAGTGATAGTGGTGGTGGTAGTAGTAGTAAGAGTGGTAGCTGAGTAACCAAGCTCTGTCTTGCCGAACAGACCCATCAACTGCAGGCAAAACAACCGCCCCTGCAGAGTCGTCTCGTACAGTAAATCATAGTTCCCTTGTGGTGGACAATGCCTCGCCGAACCGAGGCTGAGGGAAGGGTGTGGCTTCGTTCCTGACTTCACGAAACAAAGATTATCACGAAATGTTCTTCAGTTTACATAAGGTTATAATTATCACCACTACAATGAACAATAGAGTTTCGGTCGATGTGAAACCATTGCCATGACTTCCCTCCATCCAGCGGTAGGATAAAGAGGTGGATGGAAACGACCACCTTATTCTTTCATTACGATTGATGGAATGGTTTGTCTTGCATATATTATGAAGTTCTCCCCATTCCTCCCTCCCTCCCTCTCTCCCTCTCTCCTTCTCTCTCTCTCTCTGATGGACTTTGAAACCGTGAATGATGAGTGGACGCATATAGCCCATATGACTGGGTACTCTCTCAATAACTTTATTATATGTGTACTTTGATGCTTCAGTTATTCAGTTTTATTCTTTTCATTCTTTTTGGTGGTTCTTACTTTCCATCCAGCTACGCCCCAGCACCAAGGAGAACATAATCGAGAGAGAGAGAGAGAGAGAGAGAGAGAGAGAGAGAGAGAGAGAGAGAGAGAGAGAGAGAGAGAGAGAGAGAGAGAGAGAGAGAGAGAGAGAGAGAGAGAGAGAGAGATTGAGAGAGAGAGAGAGAGAGAGAGAGAGAGAGAGAGAGAGAGAGAGAGAGAGATCCATGCACCACCTAAATCATCTCATGTACGAAAGGAAATAAGGGAAGGAGAGAACAGAGGGTGATAAAGAAAAATAAATCACTGACAAAGATCAATGAATATTAATGTAGTATGTAAATGAGGTTAGCACGGATGAGAGCGAGGAGGAGGAGATGAGTAGAGGATTATTTGAAGATAGATGGACAGATAGATAGATAGAAAAATAGATAAAAAGATAGATGGGGGATAGAATAATGAAGATGCACAGTTGACAGGTAAAGATGTGAAGAACTAGGTAGACAGATAGACATATATATAAAGAGATAGATATAGATGTGAAAAGTTAGACACAGATATAAAGATGTGTATAGACAGACTGATAACAAGACAAACCAAATGATAGATGAAGGGACAGTTTAATAATATGCACAGCAGAGAGGAAGATAAAAAAGACGTGAGTAGAAAAATAGATAGACAGATCCACAGATAGACAGACAGATAGATAGGTA
>NC_137019.1:36678134-36720634 GCF_032717465.1 Coenobita brevimanus
GTGCTCACAAAGCGCATTTTACTGGCATCGCTGCCACCACGTGAAGGCGCCGCTCTGTATATCAATTTGATTCACGTTCCATTCATCGTATGCTTTTGTAAATCTGTGTGTTGTTTCGGTTGTTACAGTACGCCGGGGATGGGTCCAGCGTAGCATCACTAACTGCTGTGGCTGCATTCATCGGTAATTTATGGGGCAATAAGAAAGCCCATTACCCGGCACTAACGACACTCAAACTGCCATCAGCGGTCCTATTTATAAAGAATCCTAGCCAACTTTTACGATACAGATGTTTCCATAATACTGAGCTTTATCACAGATCGTTTTGTTCCCTTCGTTTTTTCGGCATAATGTTCACTACAGTTATACATCAAGTGTTTGGTAAGTGTACGAAGGAAGACAGAGTTATATACAAGCATTTTCACACACAAATTATGAGAGAGAGAGAGAGAGAGAGAGAGAGAGAGAGAGAGAGAGAGAGAGAGAGAGAGAGGGAATCTTTGTGCATTTTTTTTTTTTATGCAGCCTTGTTCATACTTTACATAAATCTGTAGCAGGGATCTGGATTGCACATTCGACGGTTGTCTGTAATAGTTTGAGAAAATTCTGGGATTCAGGCAAAAATTCAATCTCTGCAATCAGTCTAATGGGCAATTTCATCTTAAGAGTTTATATATACGGTGCAAGGGCTTGTGGTGCTAAATGTGTCTCAGGCTTCGCTCACGCCTGTCTGTGCTATCGTAACAAAGGGTTTTAAAGGGAGGTTCAAATATATCACGTATCTTCATTGTCGTGTGTTACTGGAACGGCTCAGTCAACATTACAATACTCTATTCCCGCTAAACTGGCTCATATTTTCGTCCTACTGTAGCTTATTTCACGCAGTTCAATGGCGCAAAAAGATCATACTACAACTCTACATTCCTTTCCACAGGACTTTTTCGTGACTAGCTCCATATGCTAGTGTATACTGATTGGATGCCGGAATACTAATGTAATAAAACCGTCTAAATGTCTGCACTCCACACACCGACAGAAGAAGCTGTTCCCGCAACACACAAGACAGAATACAGCAATTTACGGACCGCCCTGTACGTCCCCTAATAAGCGTGACAGATAAATACTTCGAGGTGATATAATTAGAACAAAAATATCGCTTGGCTTTTAGTGTCCTGTTTTCGTTGACGTAGGCGACTCCATACCAATCATCTCTTAGTTTCGAAGTCGTGGGAAGTAGAGGAGAGTGACAAGGTGAAATATTATGAGGCGAACTTCTATTCTCGACGGCACAATTAGGAGAGGGGATAAAAGGTGCAAAACGAAAAAGAAAAATGAAAATGGTCTCACGCTCTATCCTGCTGCCCTTCCTGCAATCCCGTCGCTGGCCACAAAGACTCACCAACACTGAAAACATCCAGGCCCCACGAGTGATCGATACGTAGCGGGTCGTATTTATAAATGATCCTACAAAGAAATTATTACGATACATGTCTCCACAACGGCTGGATATTGTCACTGATCTTTCTTTTGTATTTCTGAACTTTAACAAAATTCTGGTGTTAGTAAGGGACGCCTTCACGTGGCTAGGTAGCTCCACTGTCCAGTTATACAAACGTCCCTCAGTTCTCTCCTTATCCTACAGCAGGCCAGAAGGATGCTGAACTGCAGTAGAGGAGGAACTTCAGCATTCAGTCCACCGGGATCACACTTCAGACGAACCTAGGGCTACAACTACCACTACTACAACTATTACTCCTACGGTTCTACTATTACTACTACTATTACTTCTACTACTACTGCTACTACTACTACTATTACTACTACTACTACCACTGCTGCTACTACTACCATTACATGTACTACTGCTATTAAACTAGACTGTTACTAATACTGCTAGTACTACAACTAGCTTATTATTAGTTCTATTACTACCTCTACTACAACGGTACTAGTACTATGCACTGATTTACAGTGAAGTGTTTGGTAGGCGTATGAGTGAGGACAAACGTATAATTATACAAGCAATCTTAAATGCACCCTTATCCCTTCCATCCAGTGCCGTACACTTCCACTTAATTCTTACAAATGACAGGCGATTTTACTAAGCACAGGGTCATAAAAAGTGATGTTATTGGTGCCACAAAAACTTTTTCACTGCCTGTTCGTTTGTATCGTCCATATGATTTATAAAGGCTCTAACACGCTTGCATGCATCGGCCTTGGTCACCTAATAGCTGCTCTCCACGCTGCTCGATCTCTGGCAGCCTCCCCATTCAGTCCCTTATCCTTGAGGTCACACTTATGACCTCGTCCTAGGTTTTTCTCGGTTTGTCTCTCGCAACCCTACCCCAGACGCATGATTTTTTTTTTTTCTGTTGTCGTGATGAATATTTTGCTCACAGACATGAATGAACTCTTAACCACTTCAATATAAGACAGTTTTGCATATTTTATTTTGGTTACTGCAAGACAGTTTTAAAGATATTTCGAAAAGAGTTTTGGTATTTCCTCCACTGTCTTTTTTAGTAAAGGGGAGGTCTAAAAAAACTAATCAGAGTCGTCTGGAAGAAGAAACAAAAACAGTTGGGTATTCGTGGTAACTGTAACCCGAGGCTCATCTGCACGTGATCCCAGTGGACTGCAGGCTGAAGTTGGTCATCTCCTGCACCCCACCATCCTTCTTTGTGGGACAGGGAGAGAAATTGAGGAACGTTTGTACAGCCTGAGCCACCCAGTCATATCAGTGCCACCACGTGAAGGCTTCCTCTCATCGACTTAAGAGTTTAGGCTAAGAGAGTTTATAAATACGCCTAAGTGTCGCTTCTTGTCCAGGAATTTAGGCCACAATTAATACCGACATTAAAGGCGAGTTTGGCGTGGCGAGGGGTGGGATTCCGCCTTTACGCCGTGTTTTCCCACTAATATGAAGCCGGCGGAGTTTTTCATTTTTTTCCCCTGTTTTTTCCGCTCGTCATGTTGATCATAGTTGAATGGGGACATATTTTCCACTCGAAATGTGCCCTCAAGCCGCCATGAACGGTGCGGTTTTGTTGCCCACAGACGAGGCTTCTGAATGGCGAGGCTGCTCAATACTCAAGCGCTCTGTCTCTGTCTCTGTCTCTTTGTCTGTCTGTCTGTCTGTCTGTCTCTCATTTATCAGTACATCCCCCCCCCTCTCTCTCTCTCTCCGTTTATCTATCTGTCTATCTGTCCGTCTGTCTCTCAACACATTTCTCCTTTCTCTACCCCTGATTTCATATCCTTATCATACTGTCTCACTTTCTCGGGTCTTCTGTCTTTCACGAAACTGGTGGTGTATTGGTTAGCTCATGCAGACCATAAGTAAATAAACCCAAGTTCGATTTTTGGCCCTGTCAGACTGGTGGATGGAATTTTTATCCCTTTGCCCCTGTAAATAAAGAGGTTAATACGAGCTTTATTCAAGGAGAAGGTTTGGACTCAGCAGGTCTAACTAAGGTCCCTCCAATTTCCGGGTTGATATGTGTGGACGGGGAAGCATGAGAGATGGTGATGGAATGGTTAATGTTGGAGGAACTGGTGCTGAGATAGATAGATAGATAGACAGATAGATAGATAGACGGACAGGCGCAGACAGATTGATAGATAGAAAGATTGACGAATTGATAGATAGAGTAGTAGAGATAGACAAACGGATAGATAGACAGACAGATAGATAGACCGATGGACAGACAGGTAGACAAAGACAGATGAACAGATAAATAGACAGAGAGATAGACAGACGGACAGATATACAGATAAACAGATAGACGGAGACAGACAGATAGAGAGATAGATAGATAGACAGATAGATGGATAGGAAGACAGACAGCACTTGATATATAAATAGTCAGACACAGACAGATAAGTAGGTAAGTAGGTAGGTAGAGAGAGAGAGAGAGAGAGAGAGAGAGAGAGAGAGAGAGAGAGAGAGAGAAGAAAAATAACTCGGCGAGGAGATGAGTGTTGCGGGATAAAAGAGAGTGGCAAAGAGGATTAGTGGAAGAGGATTAACGAGGTTCTCTGGGCTAATAAAGTGGTGGGGTAAACAAGGAGATGGAGAGCCAGCTGGGTTCAAGAGGGAGATGGAGAGCCAGCTGGGTTCAAGAGGGAGATGGAGAGCCAGCTGGGTTCAAGAGGGAGATGGAGAGCCAGCTGGGTTCAAGAGGGAGATGGAGGGCCAGCTGGGTTCAAGAGGGAGATGGAGGGCCAGCTGGGTTCAAGAGGGAGATGGAGAGCCAGCTGGGTTCAAGAGGGAGATGGAGAGCCAGCTGGGTTCAAGAGGAAGATGGAGAGTCAGCTGGGTTCAAGAGGGAGATGGAGGTCCAGCTGGGTTCAAGAGGGAGATGGAGGACCAGCTGGGTTCAAGAGGGAGATGGAGAGCCAGCTGGGTTCAAGAGGGAGATGGAGAGAATGTGGGGGGATGCTGCAAGATTCTGCACAGGAGGAGAGAGAGAGATCATATTTGCTTCAGAAAATAAATGACGTTTGTTTTTCATGTGTTCGACTCTGAGGAAAGGCATAACAGCCCGTTCTCTGCGGCCCAGCAATCTTTCAGCGTGACCCACAGCTTCGCATGTCACCACTGCTGCACTAATACTCACCTTCCACATGGAATTCAATCTAGTGCTGTCCCATCCTCGTCTGTATCCTTCCTTTGCCAGTCACTCACTCCCATCGCCTTTTGTATATTGAAACCATCTTAGTACTTTCATCCAAACTATATACAGAAGAAGTAAGACTTTAATTTAAACCTATCGACTACACACGGCGTATTAGCCATTTCCGATAACTCATTTCACGCTTTATTCTAGCTACGGTACTGGAGAGAGGCGCCTGCATGTGATGGAACCGACATAACCAGGTGGCCCCGTAGCCTGGTTATACAGATGTCCCTCAGTTCCCTCGCTATCCCCCAAAAGGAAGCTGAAGGAATGTAGAAAAAGGGCAACTTCAGCCGGCAGTCCTCTGGGTACACATTCGCCTGTGGATGAAATTACTACTACTACTACTACTACTACTACTACTACTAATTCAACTACTATTACTGCCATTCTCGCTACCTCCAGACGATTCCATGCAGCCTAGGAGAGATGCTTCGACCTGGAGGGATTAGATAGTGTCTTCATTAAGCCCTCCACAACTAGGGCATTCTCTATATGCTGAACAAAATCGTCTGAGAGAAGCGAGAGAGAGAGAGAGAGAGAGAGAGAGAGAGAGAGAGAGAGAGAGAGAGAGAGAGTGCCTACCTGATATAGGGGGTTAAGTTAGAATTTCTTTTTCTAAGTCCTAATCTTCGCCTGCAACACGACCGGCGTTAGTGCTTCTGGGTGTACATGGAGAAGGGGGGAAACTGAGACCAGCAATCTTACCTGCCCGAGAATGGGAACTCGGGTTCGATCAGTTGAAAGTTGGATATGTCAACCACTGGGCCACCTGCTCCCCCCTACCACCTATAGTCGGTTTATTTTTACTTGGTGCATCTATGCAACCCTCATAACTCAGATATTTAATCGCGTTTAGTTGAAATTCGATGAACTTAAGCAATGTCGTAGGAAAGAGGATGCTTGTTTCCTATACTCGTTTTACTCTAAACTGGCCTAAAATTACCATCTCTCTGTACTGAATGCTGAGTTGCAAGGACAGACTGACACTAGATTAAATGCAAGTCACAAAGCAGTGCCAGGAAAGGATATCCAGCGGTAGCATTGTCTCTTGCTGCCTCAGAGCTACGTGAAATATACTGCAAATGGACGAAAATTTGGGCCAAGTTAGAGTAAGAATAGTACTACAGTCTAATTGATCTTATCATCAGACTATAAATAACAAATAACTGAGGTGAACGAGGTTAGGATTTTCGTCAGGTTAGATAAATACGGTGCATATTTATAGAATGTTCCAGGAGATGTGTGAGAAAATTCAGTGATTCTTGTGCTAATTTTGAGTAATGAATGCAATATCAAGAATTCCAACATAAGTCCAATTCTCAGCTGTAACAGAGCGACAATTACGAATGATGTTATGGGCAAGAAGGCTTTCCATATAATTTCCCTCATAAGGTCAACAGCAAATATAGCTTCGTCAGTGTTGAGAAGTACTAACAGTTAACCAAAAAATAACCTGCTAGAATATCGTCCATATTTCTCTGGGCACCCTTGTATATTTCCATTTCCATGCACTTAACGTCGTCCTCATGTTGCATTCCTTTGAGTATTTTGCGATTTCAGCATTTTCAACCCTTAATTTTCGCGTCAGTATTCGTCTTCTCCCCTCCTCGTCCATATCTCACCTCCTTTGTTGCTTCTCCCTCCTCTCCTCGCTTCCCCATGTCACCTGTCTCATCTCATTTATCAGTGCGTCCCTCTCACTCTCTCTCTCTCTCTCTCTCTCAAATCATCTGTTCTTCAATCTCCTTTCCAATAATTCTCCCTATGCTGAATTCAACTGTCCGGAGGTAGCAAGGCAAAAAAGAAAACAAAACAAAACAAGATGCAGTAGGTTTGGAATGGAGGTCGCTGTCCGGCTCATTCAGTTCGAAAATAGACTCATAATCTAGATTTTTATAAAGTCCATCAGAAATAAGAATACAAATTTAAAGGCGACTTCGTGCTGAGATAAATTCCTCTGAATCATTACACGTTTGCTTCCGCTTCCCAGGTATTATTTTTCCTACATTTCTGTTTTCGTCCTATCTTTTTCTTCCGTCATCACCTACAATGCCTATCCTCCTCTGTCCTTTTCTTTTTTAACTATTTCTGTTCCCCTTCCTCCTTTCCTTCTTGTTAACTTGCAACGTTCATTTTCCTCGGCTATTTTTCTTACTTTTCTTTCATGTCATCTCCCCATTTCCACTTTTCCTCTTGTTTCTTCCATCACTTCCCCTCCTTGACTGCTCTCTTTATTAGTTTTCCACATCATCGTCTTTCCCCTTCTTCCTCCCGGTCTCTTCTGACATTTCCTCTCCCTGCCTGTTCTTGTTCTTTCCTGTCATCTCCTTCGCTTTCCTTCCTCTCCTTCTGTCTTTCTTATTCCTTGTCTCTTCTTGTCCAGATTCACTTTCTTTCCCGTACTTCCAGTGGTTATTATCTACCATTTCTTTCTCTCTCTCTCTCTCTCTCTCTCTCTCTCTCTCGTTCTACGTCTATCTTTCTCTTTCTCTTCCTTCCCCTCCTTGCATTTTACCGATTCCCTTCCTCATCTCTTCTCTTTGTCATTCTTTCTTATCACCATTTTGCCTAAACAGACTCCGCATTCACTTTGGTGGAAGAGCCACTGTTTTAGCGAGAAAGATGGACCAGTAACTTAGCCCACTGATTACAAAGCTACATCTGTAAGGCCAAATCCAAGCAAGAAGGTCCTTGTTTTGATTCACAGAGAAACTGTGTTACCATTTTGCCCTGAAAAAAGCAAGCTCGAAAGGAGAAATGGATCTGATTCTGCTTGCTTTCCTCTGTACTCCCTCCACCACTGCATGCCAAGCCCTATGTCTACTGAGCGTTTATTTCAACGCCAACTCCCTCGTCACTACTCAGCACTCCACACCCGGGTCAAGTACTTCATCAATCTATCTATTTATTTATCTATAGGCAGACACCATAATCCTATATGGGGTGGCCATCTGACTTGGAGTTAGTTTTTTTACGGGGAGAGGCAACAACCCTCCGCCAACTCACATACAGAAAGGTGGGGAACACGTATGGTTGGTTAAATGATTACCACCCAGCGTTGTAAATGGTTTCCTCTCTTCATATACTGAGCATTTTACCCACACGTCAAACCCTTCGTCTACTGAGCATACCCCCACGTCAAGCCTTCATCTACTGAGCATTACACCCATGTCAAACTCTTTACTATCGAGAATTTTACACACACGTCAAACCTTTCATCTACTGAGCATTTCACCCACATGTCAAACCCTTCATCTATTGAGCATTTTACCTTCACGTCAAACCTTCATCTACTGAGCAAACACTCACGTCACACTCATCATCTACTGAGCATTTTACACCCATGTCAAGGCCATCATCTACTGAACACACACACACACACGTCACACTCTTCATCTACTAAGCATACCCCCAAGTCAAACCCTTAATCTACTGAGCATTTCACCCATGTCAAACTCTTTACTACTGAGCATTTGACACACACGTCAAACCTTTCATCTACTGAGCATTTCACCCACATGTAAACCCTTCATCTACTGAGCTTTTTACCCTCACGTCAAGCCTTCCTCTACTGAGCATACGCAAACGTCACACTCCTCATCTAATGAGCATTTTAGCCCCACGTCAAGGCCTTCATCGTCCCTTCCAACCCCATTTCAACCGTGTCGAATTCCATATAGCGTTGGAGTTTCCGTAACGCCTTCTCTTTAGCGACGTATTCTACACATTAACCCTAAGCACTGAATGTGAATAATGTAAAGTATGCAGATATTTAAGGTTTACAAATACCATACAAAAGAATATTAAGCGGTAATGTGCAAAATAAATAGCTTAGAAAGAGGTGCTAAGAATCCTAAATCATCTAAAATTCTGCCCTAAGGTACGAGAGGTGGAGCCAACCAGAGTCGTTTGGGAGTGATGGGAGGAAAAAAAAATCACTTCCCCAGCATTCAAAATGAGGACAGGTGCCAAAATTTCTACCTGAGCGTTAATCAAGCAAGTTTCATGTTTACGTAGCGGAAGAGTATGTTCATCTTCGCCTACTGTTTGTTCAATAAAGTGTTCATTTCCTTTTTTGGTCATTTCCGCGGTCATCTTATATTATTCCTCAAAGAATGTGTTTTGATCTGCACGGAAGACCAAAGTTTAAATACTGATGAATGAGCTGAAAGTAATGATGATGATGATATATACTGTATCTACTGTAGCTATCTATCAGTATCAATATCAATATCTATATCTATTCATCTATCCACTTATATTATCTATCTGTCTATCTACCTATATATATCTATCAATTTCAGAATCCATATATGTCGGCAAATGGTTTGAGCTGAACATCGAGCGCTACTGCCTGCCACAGCAACATGCATAAAAATATTGTTACTGAACGTGGCCCAAAGTTAAAACATTTCAGCATTTGTGGCAGGTGTGTATAGGTATGAAAACATTGACTGGAATGGGAGGGAGGGAAAAACAGGAAAAAGCCCAAGTCCTTTCCCATTCTATCCCCCTTTTCCCTCCCGGCCATGCGTATCGAAATGTCAAAATGAACTAGGTACGAAAAACAAAAAAACATGATATTTACTGAGCATGTAAGAATGTAAGAAACTGACATGCTAAATCTTTAATGACATGATGAGGTAATTACATTTTTACATACAACACTCAAGAAAAAAAGGGAATATGAGAGAGAGGGTTAACTTATATAATCGCAGAGGAATGAAAATAGTTGTATTCTCTTCTCCCTAACTCGACTTCATTTTGCCACCGTTCCATCTTAAATCCTTAGCTGTAATGAGAAATTTACCTAAGAACGACAAGACAGTCCCGAAGAAGGGCGATGGAAATAATGCAGAGCTGAAGTATTTCCTCATTCTTTCACCGAACTACGAGAAATAACGATATAAAATGGTAAAAATATCCGCCAGGTTAAAGTGAGCGAAGTGTAGAGATAAAGGGAAAGCCAAGAGTTAAATAATAAGCGAAGGAACCCCTCACTGGATGCCGGGTAATGAAAATGGACACATGATTGACAACAATTAGGAGGAGTAAAAAGGGCATAATCACAGACTGACGGGAGAGAGAGAGAGAGAGAGAGAGAGAGAGAGAGAGAGAGAGAGAGAGAGAGAGAGAGAGAGAGAGAAATATGACAAGTCTGAAATAGTGAGAGAATAAGAAGACAACTGAAAAGACTTAAACAAGAAGAGAAAGCTGTATAGGGAAATCTGTTTACGAGATGTATCAAAATAAAAATTACCAAAATCCGCAAGATAATATAGGACGGTTTGCACACAACTATAACAATAATATATTTCTGTGTCAATTACAATGATGACTGCTGGACACAAAATAACACAGAATCCGAAATTTGTGTCTGCTTGGTTTTTCTTTGGCCCTATCAAACTCTTTAAAAGACATAAATAAAATAATGATGTATTTGGCAGTATTTGGACAAGGAACAATGGTGGTTGGAAGCGAGGTAGTAAAGAAGTAAAGGAGTGACACCAAGCTGAAAAGACATGGGGGAAAAAAAAAAGGAGAGTGGATTTATTGGCAAAGTAACAGAAAGTGAAAAAAGAAATGATTGAAGGTTAAAACTAGAAAGGGACGATGAGAAGGATGATGAGGATGAGGATGAGGATGAGGATGAGGAGGATGTGGATGAGGAGGAGGAGGAAAGGAATGGGGGAAGTGATGAATACGGAGGGGGGAGATGGGAGAGGTGGAAGGAGGGAGGGAGAGAAAAAAAAGGGATGGAGGAAAGAGGGTAAGCTGGAGAAAGAGTGTGAGGAAGTAGGTAATAGAGGCTGAAAGAGAGAGAGAGAGAGAGAGAGAGAGAGAGAGAGAGAGAGAGAGAGAGAGAGAGAGAGAGAGAGAGAGAGAGAGAGAGATGAAGAATGCAGAGAAAATGGAAGAAACAGAGGCGAAAATGAGAGGGATGGAGAGGAAGGAGAGGGAAAATGGAAAGGATGGAGAGAAAGGAGAGGGAAAATGGGAGGGATGGAGGGAAAGGAAAGGGGAAATGGAAGGGATGGAGAGAAAGGAGAGGGGAAAATAGGAAGGCTGGAGAGAAAGGAGAGGGGAAGTGGAAGGGATGGAGAGATAGGAGAGGGAAAATGGGAGGGATGGAGGGAAAGGAGAGGAAAGGGAAGTATATCACGGAGCAGAGAGTCCCGTCACGTCTCACATAAATTGCTGGTACCATTTCTTATGTTGGGGTGAAGGAGAGGTAGATGGGAAGGGAGAGAAGGGAAGGGAAGGTAGATGGGAGGGGTAGATGGGAGAGGTAGACAGAAGAAGTAGATGGGAGGGGATAGGAAGGTAGGGGAAGGGGTAGGGAGAAAGATTTGAGGAAACAGAGAAGGACAGAAGAGGTAGATGGGAGGGGACAGGAGGAAAGGAGAGGTAATGAGAGAGGTAGAAAGAAGAGGCAGATGAGAGAGGTAGACAGAGGAGGTAGATGGGAGTGAGGAGGAGGGTAGGGGAAGGGGTTAGGAGAAAAGTTAGAGGAGAGAGAGGAAGGGAGAACAGGTGGTTGGAAGGGGAGAGGAAAGTGGAGGGAGGAAGAGGTTGAGGGAAGAGGCATAGGAAACAGAGGCAGATAGAAATCGTAAACAGACGAGAGAGAGGAGCGAAAGGAAGAGAGAAGAGGTAGATGGGAGAGGAGAGAGAAGTGGAGAGAGGAAGAGGAG
Organism: Coenobita brevimanus; assembly: GCF_032717465.1. NCBI lineage: Eukaryota > Metazoa > Arthropoda > Malacostraca > Decapoda > Coenobitidae > Coenobita > Coenobita brevimanus. Next base: position 36,689,515 of record NC_137019.1, read on the forward strand.
GTAGGGATGAAAGAAGTGGGAGAGACAGATGTTGTAGAAAAGAGACTGTTGAACTGTTGAATGGTAGAGAGAGAGAGAGAGAGAGAGAGAGAGAGAGAGAGAGAGAGAGAGAGAGAGAGAGAGAGAGAGAGAGAGAGAGAGAGAGAGAGATGCATAGGGCAATGGGAGAGAAAACAAAGAATGAAAGAAAAACATTTAGGAGCCGAATGCTAATCGCCCGCCAGAATATGCTGTTGGCCAAGTCCAAGATTTTGGCCATATGTTTTACCCTGTAGGTTTCATGTTGACAGCTCAAGCCGTTCATGAGATACAATGGTGCTAAAGGCGGGAGATAAAAACTAGTTGACCTCTGGCGGCCATTTTGGTGGCCTTGACCTTGATTCTAAGTGCCCATTTTCGAACTCGTCCAAGATTTTGGCCATGTCTTGATACCCTGAAGTTTTCATATTGATAGCTGAAGCCCTTCATGAAAGATAATAGGAACACACACACACACACACACACACACACACACACACACACACACACACACACACACAGCGGCAGGTAAAAAGCATCATCTCTCCGCCTTGCTAAACTGGGGGCGATAAAAATAGCCAAATAATTCGTACAACAAAATCCTGTCGAACAACGGGGAAAAAAATGTTTATTAAGAAGCAAGAGGAGCGTATAGAGGAAACGTAATCGCACTGGAATACCTTGGCTTAGAGGAGGAGAAATAGATGAACGTGGAAAGGGGAGAGCCAAGGATGCGCAGAGAGAGAGAGAGAGAGAGAGAGAGAGAGAGAGAGAACTGTGCACAACTGTCCTCATTACATTTCTTTCTTCTCTCATACAGCTACAGAATTCTTGACCGTGAAACTAAAGTCAATATTTTCGTGTAAAAAATAAAATTAATAAAGCAAAACAGATATGCAAATTGGTTACGTTCCTCAATGAGTAGGACCGCTGGACTTTCTTCATAAATTTTCTTAAGTTTATGTTAGGTGTAAGATTCTTTGTATATGGTCTTAACATCAGCCATATACTGTATTTACCGAGGGGTGGAATTCTCAAAGGTATTCACGATGCACTTCGGTTGTCTCTCAAGTTTGCTTCTGCAGGATGGTCAACGACAATAGATTTTTTCCTTGTCTTATGTTCTCTCGTTAAGAATACTTCCTGGTTACGAGAGGAAAACAGTAGAAATTTTCCATGTCTCCAGTTCGTCCTATAAAAAGCAAATCATGGGCCAGGATACACAAACATAGGATCAAAGGCCTGTAGTAACTGTGATTTGCTTTCCAGGAGGGACAAGGCCAGGGCAGAACCTTCCCCTGATCTAGAAAACCAATCTCTAAGGAAAGAAAAGCTTCGAAGGGAAGACAGGGAATGGAGAGGGGAAATGGAACGGATGGAGAGAAAGGAGAAAGGGAAATGGAAGGGATGGAGAGCAAGGACAGAGGGAAATGGGAGGGCTGAAGAGAAAGGAGAGAGGGAAATGGGAGGGACGGAGAGAAAGAAGAGAGGGAAAGGGGATGGATGGAGGGAAAGGAGAAGGGAAATGGGAGGGATGGGGGGAAATGAGAAGGGAAATGAATGCATCTTAGTTACGACGGGGAATCTATCGTATGTTCAAAAATCCCACCACTGGAATTCACAACGAAATCAGAGTGAATAACGTGAAAAACACAAGTGAAATCAATGATTCATAACAGCATTTATCCATTCCACTACACCGCCCTATTACTTATATCATCTTTGCTTCTTTCACATGACTGTACTGTGCCTTCGAGAGACTTTTTTTTTTTATATAGGAAATTGTTATACTCATTCTACCATAACTTGGCCTAAAATTGGCATCTCTCCATCTTAACTGCTGAGTTATAATCATATTTTAACAACAGAATATGATGCTGGTCATGAAGAAGGACTTTGGAAAGGATGTAGAGCCATATTAATGTCTTATTCTATCACAGTGTTTTGTGAAATAAGCTACAAGTGGACAAAAATCTGGGCCAAGTTAAGGTAAAAGAAGTATAGCATATAGCTTCACTAACCTTTTTCATACCAGATATCTGCCCTAAAATGACTAAAGACATCTGTTGCTAGAAAGACTAATGTATAAAGAATCATGAAACAGAATGGAGAAAATAAGTAGACCTGCGTATCCTTGAGACTGGTTAGTGTTTTTTATGGCTACAGCTCCAGTTCTCAGCGACAGAGAGGTGCTTGGAGGGGAGAGGAAGGGAAGGAGGAGGAGGAGGGGAGTGGAGAAGGTGAGGGAAGGAGGGAAGAAAATGAGAGGAGGGACAGTGAAGGATACAGGTGTTAGGGGAAGGAGAAGAAGGGAACAAGAGGTTAAGGGGAGCGGATGAGAGGAGTGGTGAGGAGAAAGGTGAGGGAGGGAGAGGTGAGAGGAGAGGAGGAGGGATGGAGGAAATGATGGAGGAGCGAGACTATTTGGGAGAGAGGGAGGGTGGCAGGAGAGGGCAGTGGGTGAGAGAAGGGGAAGGAAAAAGATGGAGTGTGAGAGAGGGAGGGAGAAAAGGAAGGATTGGAGAGTGAGGGGCGGAGGAATGAGAGGAATGGATGAGGGAAAGGAAGGTGGGTAAAGGATGAAGGAAAGAATGAAGGGAAGGGAAGGGTAAAAGGAGGGGAAACGGAGAGATAAAGACGTGAGGAAGGAGAGGGGGGATGATGGAAAGAGGAGAGGGTAGGGGAGTGAGAGAGGGAGGGCTGGGAGAACACAGGAGACTTGCGGTGATGGTTTCCTGACAGCTCATGAATATGTTTATTCAAGATTTCTCCTGTGGCGTCTTGCTCTGAGGGAATGTGTGGTGTGGCGGTGCTGGTGGGGAGGGTACACACACACACACACACACACACACACACACACACACACACACACACACACACACACACACACACACACACACACACACACACACACACACACACACACACATTAAAGAACGTTCTCCACATAGTTCTTACTAAAACCGTCTGAGAGTAGCAAGAACAAAATAAAGGATGTCCTCGTCTGAACAGCTTAAATCCTTATAATAAGTCTGCGTCTTATCCATTATATTTTTACTACAAAAGGAGGCTTACATTGAACTTACAGAGAACTTTTAGTACTGAGTGATATAATGTAGCCTATAATTCCATCGAGTAATGAATCTTAAATGAACTCCTTCTAGCTTGATTAAACTGTCCTAAGGTGAAGTAACTCACCTGATGACAGGAAGAATAAATTATAAACAGGGTCACTGTGAAGGTTAATAATTGATTTCATGATAAATTTGGGGCTGGGGGTGCCTTCGTGTGGTGGTCGAACGGTCGGCTCCACTGCCCAGCTATACAAATGTCACTCAAATTCCTCTTGGACATAATGAAGAAATTGAGCTACAGAAAAAAAGCGACTTCAGCCAGCAGTTCACCGGGTTCACACAACAAAAGTGACGGAATTACTGACTACGCCTCGTATTTTCGTCGGGTATGGAAGCTCCCTAGCACCTTTTCCTTAGCAATTTATTTTTGGCTATGGGTGGTTAATATCCTTTTGTACGTTATTTATGCAGAGTATGGGGACATAGGAAGGATTTGTGTGACACAGACTAGGGCAGTAAGGTGCAATAAGCAAAATAAATCGCTTAGAAAAAGATGTTAGGGAGCTTCTTGTGCCGGCCATCTTTCACTTCATGATGCCCGCTGACCTTTGGAGACTGGATAATCTTTCCCCAAGGTTGATTTATCTTTCTCTACAATCTTTGTGGTGAAACTGAGAAAGAATGAAAGGAAGACAGACAGACAAATACATAGATAGATTGATAAATACATAGATGGATGGATGGCTAGAGAGAGAGAGAGAGAGAGAGAGAGAGAACGAATGGAGAATACGAGAAAAATAACGTTAGACATTATGTACTGAATTTAGGGAAATATTAGAGTAATAAAATAATAATGGAAATAGATAGAGGAGGCAAATAAGAGATTAATGGAAAGGCAGTGTGTGGACGGACATAGTATAATAAAAAAATGAGGAAAGAAAATGAACAAAGAGAGGGAGAAGACGAGAGATGAAAACGAAATTAGTGTGCAGTCGAGGAAGGAAAAATAAGAGAAATGAACAAGGAAAAGGGGAGAATGAAGGGAAGAAGATGAGGGAGGGAAACGAGGAGGAGATCTGCGAGGATGGCGGAGCAAGATAAATCGCGATAAGATTACCGAGAGGAGATTGCATATAGAGGAAAAATGAAAGATAGCGATATTGATGACTGCGGTATGAGAGAGTCCAGTCCAGAGACGGCAAGGGAGAGCTGAAAAGACTCAAGACGGTATCAACCATTCTTCTTTTACCTTCCTTGAGGTGTGTGTAGGGCCAAAGATAAGCTCTCGTGGTCTTGTTCTTTTAAAGGCATGATAACAAGCCTACTTCCCTCCAGTCACTTCTTTGGCATCGAATCCAGAGTATACAAGGCCCTCCCTCCGACTGGGACGTTCTGATCACTAAGCTTCCTTCACTATAACTTGGCCAAAATTTTCACGCTTTTGCAGCTTATTTCACGTAGCTCAGTGTGAGAAAAAGACAATGTTGCGGCTCTTTCAGTAGCACTTCTTTGTGACTAGCATCATACTCTAGTGTTCAACTATTGCTGTTACTCAGCATTCAAGATGGAAGGATGGCAATTTTAGGCCAAAGTAAGTGAACAGAGTATAGTTCTTAATAATCTCTGTCTATCTCTTGCCAGACGCCTTAATCCCGTAAGGGGTGGCCACAAAAAAATCGCCTCCATGTCGCCCTGTCCCCCGCCATTTCGCTGCCCTGCTTCCAGCTCACACCCACCTCTCTCATATACCTCTCCATTCCATATCCCTCCATTTCATGCTTGGCCTCCCCCTCCCTCCACCTCACTCATACACTCTCTTAATATTGCCTATAAAAATGACCTTCACCGAATTTGATCGATGTTTTCACGGTGAGTGCTGCTCCTGTTGGCATTTTTTTTTTTCGTCAGATATATTTCTAAACTTGCTGTGTACTTCATATGGAAAATTTTGTCTTTAAGTTGTGCTGAAAGAAATGAAGCATACTATCAATCTATCTATCTATCTATCTTTCTGTTTAATTATCTATCTGCCTATCTATCCATCAGTCTGCTCAATTTTCTACCCATGTTTTTTTTTATTGTCACACATTTTTTTCTAAACGTGCTCTCTATTTCATATGCAAAATTCCAACTTTATAGTGTCTTAAATGAGGTATACTATCGGTCTATCTATCTATCTATTTATCTATCTGTCTGTCTGTCTAACTATTTATCCGTCTCACTGTCTATCTATCTATCTGTTTATACATCTATCTATATTTTTAATTCTCTATGTTTATTTGTCCATCTATCTATTTATTCATCAATCTAACTTCATCTACCCATCTGTTTCATTATCTATATTATCTATCTGTTTATCTATCTATCTATCTATCTGTCTATCTATCCATGTATCTATCATCAAGCATGCACATGAATAAAATGCCTATCTCTGTAACACGTCAAATAATTTCACCGAGTGCTTAAAATGAGAAGGAAGAAAAATTGAGGAGAAAGTTTGTGTCTGTCTATCTACCTATCTCTCCATCCACCCATCCATGTCTATCTACCTACCTACCTAATTACCTATCCACCTATCTATATGTCTACCAATTATCTCAATACTTGACCTATTTTTCTCTATCACCTATTTTCCGTCTGTCTTCCTCTCTATTGTGCCTATCAATCTATCTATCCGTCCTTCTATCTAACAATATTTCAGAGGCAAGAATGAGAAACGCAAATCGAAGAAAGACTGATTTTCACCCCAGCGAGACTGAGGCAAAGGGTGGTCGTGATGAGAGGGGAGGAGGGAAGCAGCACAAGGAAGGATTATGGAGGGGAGAGGCAGCAGAGAGGGAGAGGGAAGAGAAAGCAGGAAGGAGAACAGAGGAGAGATTGTGAAATGATATATATGTGTGTATTTTTGCAGTGTATAAGACTTCATGCTCCAGGGTAAAATAAAATATATATAACGTGAGACAGAGAAATAGATGGATGGACAGATAGATAGATAGTTACATAGTGATATAGATGGATCAAAGGACCATTTCGTCAAACCATATCACAAGGAGAAACTTTTTTTTTTTCTCTCGTTTTATGGTTGTGAGGAAATGATGTAAACAGAAATGGTACTGAATTAGAGGAGATACTGTTTACCTCCCTCTCTATACACTGTATCTCTCTCTCTCTCTCTCTCTCTCTCTCTCTCTCTCTCTCTCTCCGAACTCAGCTATCGCATCTCCGGAACACACCTCATTCAGGTAACAAGATTAGTTTCTGCTTCAGGAGTTCGTGTAGAGGAATTAAAAAGAAAAAAGAAAGGAAAATCACGAACGTCTTCCTCTTCTCTTCAGTAATCTTTGTTCTCCTCCCAGTCACTCTGGTCCTCATCTACCCTTCCATCTCTTCCTTCCCTCGCCCCTTCCTCCCTCCTTCTTTTCCCCTTCCTTTCACCTCCTCAATTTCTCCTCCTTCCCTTCTCCTACTTTCCTCTCTCTTTCTCACATCCTCCCTTCTTCCCCATCTTCCTTTTCTCCTCCTTCTCACTCTCTCTTGCATCTTTTCCTTTTAATTCCCTTCCTTCATCTGATATCCCACTCCCCCTCCTTCCCCTTCCTCTCACGTTCTCTTACTTATTCTTTCCTTTCCACTTCCTTTGAGCTCACCTTCCTGCCTCCTCTCATCTCTCTCAGAACTTCTCCCTTCCCCTCTCGCACGTTCTCTTTTTCCATCCTTCTCCATTTCACCTCTCCTCTCTCCCCTTCTCCTGCCCTTTTCTTCCCCTCGTCCATCACTTTCCCTCCCCACTTCCTCCCTCTCGTTTCTCATCATTTTCTCCACTCACCATCCTTCCCTTTCACTTCCCCATCTACTGTTCTTTCCTTCCTCTTCCCTTAATGTTGACCTCTTCCGATCCTCTCCTTTCTTCCCTCTTCATCGTCTTTCCCCCTTCCTTTCTTTATCCCCATTCTTCTCCCATCCCTTCCTTTTTCAATCCTTCTCCTACCCTGTCTTTTCTTCTCCTCTCCCTCTTCTCCTCGCTTCTTTCTCCTCCCCAAGTTTCTCTCCTCCTTTCCTCCGCCCTTCTTCCTCACCCCTATTCCTGTACGTTCTCCTCCTCCCACCTTTCTTTCCTTAGTCTCTGCCTCCTCTTCTTCCCTCTTCCTCCTCTTACTTCTTTCTTCCCCTCTCTCGGTGACTCTCTTCTCCCCCACCCTCTTTTATCCCCTCCCCTCCTCTTTTTTCCTTATCTACTTTGCCCCTCCTCTCTTCTCCATCCCTAGTTCTTCTTTCCACACCTCACTTTTCTTTACCTCCTTTTCTCCTCCTCTCTAACCCCCCTAGGTCCCTCCCCCTCAACTCTCTCTCTCTCTCTCTCTCTCTCTCTCTCCACTCCTGATGATATTAGCCATAATCAGCTTACAGGGTCTCCACCATCATCCTTTTGTCATCGTCCCTCTCCTACGCGCCTCTTTCTTCTTTTTTTCCTCTCTGTTCTCTCTCTCTCTCTCTCTCTCCTATTATACACCAAAATTAGCCATACTAGGACATGGAACGATTTAATGAGCTTAATATCGTAGTTCCACGGTAAATGACCAGTTGGTAATCGTCAAACTGTGAGACAAGTGGAAAAAAAAAAGATTAAAAAAAAAGTCACTGTTCGATATGGTCACAATGTTGCCTGCTTATATTTCTCACGTTAGATTCCTCCACTGTTCCTTCCCGAGCAGAATTTTCCTTTAACGGCGAGCGGTGATATTCTTTCTACGGATTTCAGCAACAGAAATTCACGCACATATCCACAGACAGGTTCCCAACAGCCCTCACAGATCTCCGCTTGGCCAATAGTGTCGACCTGTTTTCATCTGACAGAATTGGGTCACTTCCACAACACGAATAACATGTTGTGATTTCATATTTAATTAATCTTGGTTATGAGGCGTGAGTGAGTCTCCTTGGTTACTAGTCAAACTGATAATCGAGTTTGATACATCCACAACTCTAATACCAAGTCGTGATTTCATGATACTTAACTAGTCTTTGTTATGAGACGTGAATGAGTTTCCTTGGTTACTAGTCAAACTGATAATCTAGCCCGACTCTTTCACAACTCGAATACCAAGTCATGATTTCATATTTAGTCTTTGTTATGAGGCGTGAAAAAGTCTCCTTGGTTACTAATCAAACTGACCGTCTAGTCTCAAAACAACACCTGAGTTTATAGATCTTTGTCAGAAAATTTGATTAGTCTTAGTTATGAGGTATGAATGAGTCTCCTTGGTTACTAGTCAAACTGTCAATTTGGTCTGTTACAAGCTATAATACTCTTCAAATAGAAGACAAAGTGACATATTTTCTAAGCAAGTGATACTCTTATGGGTACCAATTCTCTCTCTCTCTCTCTCTCTCTCTCTCCATCGTATTTCTTCTTCACATAACACCTTAATATTCTCTTCTATGTTAGATAGAAATTAATCGGTAATATAACGATATAAGCCATACACAGGACAACGGTAAAGTGTAATGTGCCAAATAAATCGCTAAGGAAGAGGTGCTAAGGAGCTTCTTATGTCACCCGCAATACGGCTCTCTGGTCCATATTCTCGTCGGTTAAGGAAGCTCCCTAACACCTTTTCCTAAGCGACTTATTTTGCTTATTACTCCATAGTATCCTGCAGTGTCGTTTAAATCCTTTCAGTACCAAAATTTTCAGCATAAATAGGAAGCAAATTGATATTAACCTGAAATATCCAAAAATAAATCGCTAAGGAAGAGGTGTTAGGAAACTTTCACACTCGATGAGAATAAGGGTCACTATCTTATTTAACACGCGTACTGTATTTTCCTATCTAATGAACAGAATTTTATGATAAGCCCAGCCAACGTCAGCACAGTGTAATGATGACTAAATGCACACCCTCTCAAAGAAGTATCGGCCTCTTTGGGTACGATGGTTGTGAAAATGAGCAACTTCGGCAGACACACATGAGTCAAATGTGGTGCCTCAAAACATATACCATCCAATAAGGGAATCTTTTTGCAGTTTTGAGTTCTAATAATTACCAGCAATAATGTTTGCACTCATAATTACAGGATGCCCCATATATCACAATGCTTCATCTATGTTTCAGAATTTTACGTGGTGTAAGTGTGCCGTTACTTCTTTTGGGGGGTGTACAGTAAGCAACAATAATCGTGTCGTGAAATTTGGTGAAAACATAAGCTAACGGGCTAAGCTCTTGGTACATTCCACCGTCTGTCATACGGACGGTTCATAATGTTTCACGAGTTACATTTAATCTTCGGACAAAACCGCGACACGACTACTGTTGCTCACTGTACATGATAACTAAAATAACCAATTCTTCATTACTCCTCTGGGGATCAGGAAGGGCTTGGTGGCTTTATAAATGACAGAAAAAATATCCCGTGATTTATCGGATCCTTAATTGGCGTAGTAGAGCACGGTTTCGTCCAATTAGAACCCTAACACTGTACTACTAATCGTAACGGATCAAAGACATCTGTAGCTTTAAGCCATGTTTTAGAGCATGATTACTTAATACCTTCCCTTAACGAGATCTAGGTAACCTTCCTCTAGGGCTGAAGAACTAATATAAATTCATCTTCGAACATAGTCAAAAGATGGCTAGAGTAGTATTTTAAGATGCTGGAGACTTTGTTGTACATCTACGTAAGTAATTTATTTTCCTTAACGAACCCTATCCTCTCTTATATAGCACTGACACAAACACTATCGATATTAATAAAAATAACACAGGACAGAATATAAGATGGAAGTTAGAATATAAAATACAAGTTACGGTAAAATGAAGCTACGAATACAAGCAACCAATCAAACTTATGCCAATATTAAAAAGATAAGAACAACATATAAAAGGAATTCAAGACTTAATAAGCGAAATAACTGTTAAGGAATTGGAAACCTTCGATGAATATACGAGTAAAATTCTGTGGCTTAGGAAATAGACAGGGCGATCTCGTACTATAAGCCATATTTTACAGCACAGGTATTTCGTAGCTTACCTCCTATCTGTCTGTCTGTCTATTTGTCTATCCATCCATCCATCCAACCATTTATCCATCCATCTATCTACCTATCTATACAGTATATCTGTCCATCGATATATTTATCCATCCATCCATTCATCAAGGCATCTATCTATCCATTTACCTATCTATCCATCCACCTATCTATCTATCTATGTATGATCCATCGGGCACATTTGCTGCTGCTCAGTTCACTAATGCCAGAAACACGCCAATCTGTCTGGCTAACGACTTGATTAAGCTAATATTATTATGCAATGCAAATGAGCAAAATATTGTTCCTCTTTAATATGCAAAGTAGGTCCGACTGGCTTAATAATGAATTACTTATCCAGAGCGGCCCAACAGCGTCACTCATAATCAGACGCCTAATTCACTGCATTAAAGCTTTGAAAGAGGAGGTGAATTATTAGAGTGGGGGAGGGAGGCTTACATCTCTCATCAGCACTACCCTACTGTCCGTCTGCCTTCATCTGATGGAACTGGGCCACTATCATGATTTTAATACTAAGATGTGGTCTGGGAAAATCAATAAGCCTTTGTAATGATGTAAGAATGAGTCTCCTTGGTTACCAGTCAAATCGACCCTCCCATCTGACCACAATTAGCCATCGTCGGTTAAGGAAGCTCCCTAACACATGTTACTAAGCGATTTATTCTGTTTGTTACACGTAGCAGTCCTATTCTGTGTTACATAAATCCTTGTTGCATAGCCACACTCTGCGTAAATAATGTACAAAAGGATATTAACAAGCCATATCCAAAACTAAATCACTAAGGAAAAGGTGCTAGGGAGTCTCCTTAACCGAAGAGGATACGGGCCTACGAATACAGCCCTGGATTCCATAATGGCTGAAGAGAGACTGTCGAAAAAATAAAATAAATAAATCCGAATACACTAAGCTTAATACAATACAACACAAAGGACGGTGTTCTCGTGCAGTTATGAAGCTTACTAACACCTTCTCCTTAGCGATTTATTTCTGTATTTGTTCAGGTCCTATATTCTTGTGTGCTATTCATGCAACCTCTGTCGACAATAGAAAGATATAAGAAGCAAGAGAGAGAGAGAGAGAGAGAGAGAGAGAGAGAGAGAGAGAGATTAATGCTCTAAGGTTTTACGGTTCACAGACAATTAATATGCTTTTGGCTATAATTAACAGAGAAACAGGTTACATATAATATTACAAATTTAATAACTGAAGCACCTCGTAACCAGACGCACTAACCATTTTGAGATGACCGAAGCCTTAGTGTTCATTCTGAAATTCGTCTTTCATCGTTCGGAATCAGATTTTTGTCGTCTGGATTGTTTGTAAAAAAAATTCCATTAGTGGGTAATACTCTTCTAAAGGGAATTAGTCTTTAAAATGTCCTTATTCCTCCAGTACGTGTATCAGTAATGGTGTCTGGTGGTTTAGTGGTTAGCATGCCCCACTCGGAGGGTTGGCACTGCATAGGTTCGATCCCTGGCAGATAAATGAAAGTATTTTGATCATGTAGTGCTACCTAGGGGTGAGGGCTGGTCATGTACCCTTATACTATAGTTATTTCACCTTAACTTGGCCCAGATTCTTTGTCCTTTTGCAGCTTATTTCACTGACCTCAGTGGCATTAATAACATAGTACTATTGCTCTATAACCTTATAGCAATTCTTCATGACTAGCATCATATTCAAATGATGATCTCGTGTTATAACTCAGTATTCAAGATGCAGAGAGGGCAGTTTTAGGCCAAGTTAGAGTAAAATGAGTATAGACTGACGGCCTAACCTCGGGCCCCTACGCTTCATAGGCGTAATGTGGGATGGGTGGTATGTCACGCTAAATAGCCTTTCTCTATCATTTTCTTTCCCATTCCTGTCTCTATTTTTCAGTAAGGAAGACTATTCTATTCGTGGCTAACTGAGAGAAAACGACACTTGACAGGCTACAACATACGTAAACCGACTACCTCATCCCAGAGTCAGGGGTGGGATGGAGGGAGGGATGGTCGGACGGCAGTAAGGAGAAGTGAAGCCTGGATGAATGGAAGGGTGGATGGATGAATGGAAAGTTGGATGAATGGGTGACTGGAAGGCTGGATGGATGAATGAAAAATTGGATGAATGGAAGGCTGGATGGATGCAAGGAACGATGGATGGTTGGATGCTTGGGTGGAAATGAGGAAAGATAAACTGGGTAAATGGAAGGATGAATGATTAGATCAAAATGAAAAGAAATGAAAGTTGAGTGAATGGAACGATTGATGGAAAAAATGGAATAGTGGATGGTTAGCTACAAGTACAGATTAATGGATGTTTTGGTGGGGATGGCGTGATGTGAAAGCAAAGATGGATGGTAGGATGGATACAAGGAAAGAAGAGGGAGTGGATGGAGGGATGGATGGAAGAATGGAGACTAAGATGAATATAATGGATGGATCGTTGGATGAAGGAAGGAGAGAGAGAGAGAGAGAGAGAGAGAGAGAGAGAGAGAGAGAATGGCAGTAGGCGAGGAAAAGTGATAAAGGAAATGAGACTGAGAGGCGAGATATGTACAGGTGTGGAAGTGAAAGACAGGGGAAGAAAGAGAAAGAAAGATGAGATAAAGAGGGAGAGGGACATGGAGAGGGAGAGAAAGAGGTAGAGGGAGAGGGAGAGGCAGAGGGAGAAGGAAGGAAAAAATGAGAAGGAAATGGAAAGGGAATGAGTAAGACAGAGGAAGATGAGAAGGAAAAGAGAGAGAGAGAGAGAGAGAGAGAGAGAGAGAGAGAGAGAGAGAGAGAGAGAGAGAGAGAGAGAGAGAGAGAAACATAAACCATAGGGACTGACGGAAAGAGTGACACGTAATTCTCTTCACTACCGTCACGTCTTTGTTTCTTTTTTTCTTAATTGCTACTATCAGATGGGTTTAAATGGGACTGGGGAAGCCTCTTGTAGTAGCCAGAGAGGAGATAAGAGATAAGGGAAAGGTAGTGGACAGAGAGAGAAAGAGAGAGACAGGGGGGATAGAAGTCGAGAGAACGATAGTGCATAGAGAGAGAAAATGGTAAAATAATATACTAGAAAAGAACACGAAGAAAGAAAATGGGTAGAAACAGAAAGGAGAAAGTGAGTCAGAATTCATTCATTCATTCATTGCCAGACGCCATGTATCCCAGACAGGGTGGCCAAGGGCTTAGAGTTAATTGTTTTACAGGGAGGGGCACTAATCCTCCACCAACCCCACTTGACGTAGGGATGCCAACAGCATCCGGTGTTCCCAGGCGGTCACCCATCCAAGTACTAACCAGACCCAACGTTGCTTAACTTCGCTGATCGGACGGGAAGCGGTGTACTCAACGTGGCAGATATAAAAAAGAAAGGGAGAGGACAGATAGATGAGAGGAAAAAGGGAGTGGTTAGAGAGATGAAAAAAAAGTGAGACAAAAAGGAAGAAGATTAAAGAGATGGAAAGGAACAGAAAGAGAGAGAGAGAGAGAGAGAGAGAGAGAGAGAGAGAGAGAGAGAGAGAGAGAGAGAAAGGAACAAAGATAAAGAAAAAGAGCGAATAGAGAGAGAAAAGGCTAAAGTGATAGAGGAATGGGAAAATGACAAGAGAAAAAGAAGGGATGGCTAAAGAAAATGAGAGAGACAGGAAGAGGACGAATGGAAAGAGATGGAGAGGTTGAGACAGGAAGTGCGTGTGTTGAAATGTCTCGAAGGAGGAAGCAAGATACTAAACTGAGCAAGCAGAGAGAGAGAGAGAGAGAGAGAGAGAGAGAGAGAGAGAGAGGAACAAGCACAAGGGAAGGGAGAGAGGGAGAGGGAGGGATAAAGGGAAAGACTGTAAGGGGAATGGGGAGGGGAATAAAGAGAGGGTGAGAAGGAGAGGGGGAGAGGGGGAGAGGGAGAGAGAGAGAGAGAGAGAGAGAGAGAGAGAGAGAGAGAAGAAGCGGAGAAGGAATGTGAGGGGGAGAGGGTGGAGGAAAGAGAGACGACGTAGGTAAGCGGAGAGGAAGAAAGATAAGGAGACAGCTGGAAGTGGGTTGTTGAGGGGAAGGAGGTGGAGAGAACTGGGAGAGAAGGAGATAAGAATTGGAGGAGGGAGGGGAGGCGCGGGAAAGAAGGAAGCAAGGTAGAGGAATGAGGGAGGGAAGGGAAGCAAGGAGGAGGAGAAATTATGTATAAATGGACAGAAAGAATGAAAAGGAAAAGAATATGTGAAAATGACGACTAAAGATTATACAGAACGAGAGAGAGAGAGAGAGAGAGAGAGAGAGAGAGAGAGAGAGAGAGAGAGAGAGAGAGAGAGAAGGGTGTCAGAGGAAAGAGATCTGAGGGAAGAAAAAGATCACGGGAAGCAAAGAAAGATGTGAAAGAAAATGAAACTACAAACAACAGGAGGGAAAAGAGAGGAAAAAGAGAAAGAGAAGAGGGGAGAGAATATGGAAGATAAGAAAGGTATGGAAGATAAGAAAGGTATGGAAATGAAAAAAAGAAAAAGAAAACAGTAAACTCGAAATTAGGAGAGGGGGGAAAGAAAAAAATATATAATGAGAGGATGAGAAGAAATATCATACATAAATGACAGGACGGATGAAAAGAATAATGTGGGAGATATAAAATTTGAGGAAAGACAGAAAAAATATCATGAAAACTCGAGGGAGGAGAGGAAAGAGAGAATTTGGGAGGTCATCTTCGGCAACGCGTCCCCGAAAAGGACATTATAATAATAGTCTGCATAATGTGAGCGAGGCGGAGGAGGAGGCAAGGAGGCAGAAGTGGAGGCGGGAGATGGGGAGAGAAAACAGAGGAAGAGCTCGGGAGGGTTTGTGTGTGGGAGGAAGTTGAAGTTGGAACGTGTGTGTGTGTGTGTGTGTGTGTGTGTGTGTGTGTGTGTGTGTTTGTGTGTGTGTGTGTGTGTGTGTGTGTGTGTGTGTGTGTGTGTGTGTATGTGTGTGTGTGTGTGTGTGTGTGGTGTTTATATATCTAAACTACTGCTTGCCCGCAAAAATTTCCGGGACTAACTACTTGCTTTTCCATCATAAAATGTTTGCAAATACCATTATCTTTGTTCCCATACCTTTACTGAGCCCACGAAGTCGAAAAAATGATTTTCGCATATTTTCGTGTGTCGCCATTCCCGACAATTTCGCTCCGTCGCGTCCCCCGCGACTGCCAAAAGTTTTGTTGGGTATTTTAAACACTCCCTGGCCCTACCCCGACTTAATGCACAAAGAATTTGGTCGATATCTATTACCGTTCTCGTTAAAAAAATGAACAAACGCACAGACATTTATGCGTGTCGCTATTTCCGACAATTTTTTGCAGTCTCGTCGCGCACGACCACCATTTATTTTATTTTTTGACACTGAACTTACCCCGATCTAATGCAAAGAGAACTAGGTCGGCATCTAGTACCATTCTCGTGGAAGAAACGAACAGACGCAAAGACAGACACACACGTACACAGCTTGGCTTTATTATTTAGATGACACTCATGTGTAATGCACTGGATAAATTGATACGGAAGAGGTGTTACGAAATCATCAAAGTCAAAATACGACACTTATTTTCCTTGTTGGCCCGAGCAATTAGTGAACCATGTGTGGGCAGGAGATGACCCTGTGGAAGCGGTAATGGGGCTCAAGTCTCTCTTAAACTGGATAATGATTTGTCTTTAAGCAGCAAGACTAAAATTAAATTGGTCCTTGGATAGAATGGAAGAAATCAGTCATATTAATTCCTTCCCAGGACCCTCAAAGTCCAAGGAAGCCTTTTAGAAGCGGAAGCATCAGGGTCCGGTCAGTCAGTCACTCACTAAGGATTTTCGAAGGCAAATACTCAACTCCTAAAGGATTAGCGGCGTCTCATCTTACGGTCCTAATGATCCCGCACCAATTCAGGATTTCTGTTCTCATTATGTTTTCTCAAGCTATCTCTTAATGACTTTACCCATGTCTAGGACCTCTCTGGCTGCAGCGATAAAAGCAACCCGCATAAATCCCTTCAGTCTAATTAACATTTTTTTTTATTCTTACTACACTGAGGCAATTATGTATATTTCACTTTGAGATAAATTTTTTCGAACTGGAGAGTTAAATATAACATTTATTTACCCTCTTCAAGACACGAAGTTTATACTAAGCTGAGTGAAATCGTCTGAATATTGCATGGATATTCTTTAAAAAAATAATAATAATAATAACAATAATAATAATTTGCCGGAGTGACTGGGAATAACAGCCAAAAGGTTTGTTTGAGATCAATGTCTGAGAGGATGAAATACGCGAAGAACGCATTTATTCACTGAAGTTTTAAAGCCAGTGAGTAAAATAGTTCCGACTACATTACCCCCTTCAGTTGGATGGCGTCCTTTCTGGTGCTGACTCTATTCTGATAATTCTAATCATTTAACAAAAAACCTCTGTGACTATAGGCATTAACCCCTTCAACTATTGGCATTACTTTCTTCTTTCCTCCTCCAGACGATATTAGTTACCTGAGGTAACTCCTCTTGTATAAGAGAGGTTAATGAAAGCTATATCAAGACAATCGAAATCAAAGAATCCCTTATAAACTGAGAATTATCGAACGGTGGAAAATATAAAGTAAAAAAAAAAAAAATGTCATCTGACTGAAAAAATGAAATAAAAAGCCTCCTTTACATTCTTCAGCACGGTGATGACTTTGTACGTTTCATATTTCTACCTCTAGACGGCCCTGTTTAGCAAAGGAAGGACTTTTAATGGCAGTAAAAGTCAGATAAAGCCTTGATAAAAACCCTCAGTGCTTGAGATCTATTTCTGTTATTAAAATCGTCTTGAGGTGACAGGAATATATGAATGGGCTCGGTATGAAGAGAATTATATCACAATTTACCCATGGTTACTCGGCGTCATCCTCTCTCTCTCTCTCTGTCTCTCTCTCTCTCTTTCTCTCTCTCTGTCTGTCTGTCTCTCTCTCTCTCTCTCTCTCTCTCTCTCTCTCTCTCTCTCTCTCTCTCACACCATATTCCGTACTAACTTCTTCATCACATTCTTTTACTTACCCTGCACATGAGTCTGCTTGTCTTTCTCTACCTATGCCTATTTTTTCCCATCTCACATAAAATTCCTTTCACTGCAGCCTATATACTTATCTGCCTCTTCCATCTCCTCACCATTATCCATTTTGCCTTTCAGTATTCCGGCGATTACGAAAAAAAGTCCTTGCTTTATCTGTCTCATCTCCCCCTCCACCCTCTTACCTCGCCCACTCAATTCTCAGCCCCTCTACTCTGCCTCTTCAACACTCACTTCACCTCTTTACTCCCTGGAAATCTGTGGTCAATAACTGGATATATGTTCCAGTGTTCTGCTTATTTATTTTCTACACTGCACACCTTTACCTGGTCTTTATGCACATATATGCTCCCTTATACATCATTCCTTACCTCCACGAACTCTACACACGTGCTACCCCTGTCAGTATTTCATCCCCTCCTAATACTTTTGTCATTTTTCTTCTCTCCCCCAAATTTGTGATTAATTACTAGAGTCTTTTACTTAATCACATACCTGTAACTGAAAATGTGATTCTAATTCCCTTCCATTAATATAATTTTATCTGCTCGAAATCACTAAACTTCCTGCCCATTTCAGTACTTCATCTTTTTTCTCTCTTTCTCACACTGATGATAGTGGTGAATAACTTGACTTGTGTCTCTTTTTTACCGTATACCTTAAACTACCCTATTTTTTTTATCTGACTGAAATGAGCCACTCTCATAGCTTGATCATTAAGTCGCAATTGCACGAAATACGATAAGCCTTATTTATGAAACAGGAATGACTCTCATGGTTAGTACTTAAAACGATCTTCCATTCTGAGTATACATGGGCATTAACTTTACTCTTTTTACTTTAACCTGACCCAAAATTGCCATCTCCATTTTCGGTGCAGAGTTGTAACAAAGTATTAGTACTAGAATATGATGTTAGTCAAGAAGTGCGATGAAAAGAATGTAGCGCTATACTACTGCCCTTTTCTGCCACCAATCAACGTAAAATGAGCGACAAAATGAAAATCTAGCCAAAGTTAGAGCCAAACGAGTCTAGTTGAAAGGAGTTAGGGATCATCGTCAGGGAAGAAAAAAACGGGCTATTAACAGTAAATAAGAACAGAAAGATACTGCTCTATATAGCTTCTCCTTCCCCTTGTCCGATTCACTATGGCTTCTCTGAAAGTTATGGTGAGGAACTTAGAGCCATATTCTTTTCCTTTCTCATCTTATTTCTGGACATAACGCGTTTATACTCGCTTGTGTCTGTGCCAGCTACGTCGACATTTAAAAGATATAGGAAGCCATACTAGCTAATACTAAGATGAACTAGGTAATTGTATCGCTAGGGAACAGATCTTAGAAAGCTTCCCTACTCCACCAAAATATTGGATTTGGTGGGCTTTACTTCCATCCCGCGAGAGGCAGCAGGTAATCCGGAAGTAATGGAACCGAATACTTGTCAACTCAGAAGGCTTGCTTATACCTTTTCCACAGCGAATTATCAGGCACTTACACCTCTTCCATAGCAAAATATTAGGCACTTACATCTCTTCCACTTACACCTCTTCCACAGCGAATTATCAGGCACTTACACCTCATCTATAGCGAATTATTAGGCACTTACACCTCTTCCATAGCGAAATATCAGGCACTTACACCTCATACATGGCGAATTATCAGGCAATTACACCTCTTACATGGCGAATTATCAGGCAATTACACCTCTTACATGGCGAATTATCAGGCACTTACACCTCTTACATGGCGAATTATCAGGCACTTACACCTCTTACATGGCGAATTATCAGGCACTTACACCTCTTTCATAGCGAATTATCAGGCACTTACACCTCTTTCATAGCGAATTATTAGGCATATTCTCTTGTACCTATATCTTTAATACCGACGAAGATTATATAACCACAGTATAAGAAAATTTATATGTTAAATTCAGAAATAAAGAGATAAAAAAAGGGAGACAGACTTGCTTTCTTAGAACACGAGTCACAGGGGAGTAAGGCTGACTGTGGCGAGAAGTTGCGGTGCCTTAGAGGTTGCGGTGCCTTACAGTCGATCGTAACGCAGGCCTATATTTACGTCAGTGAAAAAGGCTCTGTATTTTCATTCAGGGCTTCATCTTCCCCCTTAGCTCTCTTCCCGTCCGAGTCTATCCTTGTTCTTCTGCCCTCTTCCTTCTTCCTCCCCAGCACCAATTGTTTACCAGTTTGTGTTAGGAGATGGCACTTAATTTATTCAAGTGCTATTATTTTGCACAACAATATTGGTACTAGAATGGCATGAACTAAGAACAGAATATTAAAGTGCAATACGGAAAGTGAATTACAATGGGAGATGCGAAGGGAATTGTATTAATTAATGGCCCAGTGTCTTAGCCCAACGAAAAAGGCTTTGACAGGATTTTTTTTTTTTTCCTCTTCGTGTTGGCTGTTGATCCCTTCTCTACGATGACGCGTTTCTCGTTTTTCATTCCTGCTTCTACGGGATGATTATATTTAAGGGCAGACTATTCGAACTATGTGGATGAGAGAGAGAGAGAGAGAGAGAGAGAGAGAGAGAGAGAGAGAGAGAGAGAAGATGAAGGGAGGGGAGGGAAAAGGAGGAGAAGGCAGAGGAGAGAAATGGGAGGGGCAGAGAGGAAGGAGGGAAGAAGAGGAGGAGAGAGAGCAAAATGGAGGGAAAACGAAGGAAGGGAAAAAGGGATTAGAAGAAGTGAAGGAGCAGGGAGGGGTAGAGAAGGGATGGAGGGAGAGAGGGAGGGGAGAGAGAAGGCAGAGAGGGGAGAAGGGTAGGAAGCGATGAAGGAGAAAAAAAGAAAAAAAAGATAAGGGGAGAAGAGAAGGAAGGGAGAGAATGTAGGGGGAGGAAGACGAGGGACAGGGAGGAAAGAGGGGCAGGGAGGGTGATAGGGGAGTGTGAAAGGGGAAATATGCTTGAAATGGCGGACGATAAATAAGGTGATGATTTATAATGCATGAGGATTACAATACATTTTTTATAAGTATTAATGAGGGGAGACACAGGGGGAGAGGGGAGAAGAGAGGGGAGGAAACAAGGAGGGGAAAGAGGGAGGGAACTCCTGGAAGTGAGGGAGGAAATAAAGGGGGGAGAAACTGAACGCGAAAAGGAAGAGAAAATAACTAGGAGAGAATGAAATGTGGATAATTTTGAGAGAGAGAGAGAGAGAGAGAGAGAGATGGGGTTAAGCAACGCGAGAGAGTCCATGAGTGAGCGATGCATGTGAAAAGAAGGGAGAAGGGGAAACCATGGAAGAGAGAGAGAGAGAGAGAGAGAGAGAGAGAGAGAGAGAGAGAGAGAGAGAGAGAGAGAGAGAGAGAGAGTGTCGGAAGTCGAACAAAAGAGAAGCAAAAAGGGAAAGGAAAGAGGGTTGGTCTGGCTGCCAAGGTGGGACCGGCTCTTTCTCTGACTAAGTGAACAATTTTATAAGGTTAAAGAATGCAAGATGAATTTTGATGTCCACCGCAGTCCAGAGGAGAGGGTGGAGGCGGCCCGCGAGACAGGGACAGAAGGACATGCATAGTGGTAGTAATGGGTGAAGAAACGTTTAAGGGAAATGAAGGAAACGTTTTAGGGAAATGAAGGAAACGTTTAGGGGAAATGGAGGAAACGTTTAGGGGGGAATGGAAGAAACGTTTAGGGAGGAATGAAAGAAATGTTTAGAGGAAATGGGAGAAACGTTTAGGAGAAATAAAGGAAACGTTTAGGGGATATGGATGAAACGTTTATGGGAAATGAAGGGACAGTTTAAGGGAAATGATGGAAACGTTTAAGGGAAGTGGAAGAAACGTTTAGGGGAAGGGAAGAAATGTTGAGGGGAAATGAAGGAAACGTTTAGAGGAAATGAAAAAACGTTTAGGGAAATGAAAGAAACGATTAGGGAAAATGAAAGAAACGTTTGGGGAAATGAAAGAAACTTTTAGGGGAAATGAAAGAATCGTTTAGGTGAAGGGAAGAAACGTTCAGGGGAAAGGAAAGAAACGTTCAAGGGAAATGGAAGAAACGTTTAGGGGAAATGGAAGAAACGTTTAGGGGAAATGGAAGAAACGTTTAGGGGAAATGGAAGAAACGTTATGGGGAAATGGAAGAAACGTTTAGGGGAAATGAAAGAAACGTTAGGGGAAATGAAAGAAACGTTTAGGGGAAATGGAAGAAACGTTTAGGGGAAATGAAAGAAACGTTAGCGGAAATGAAAGAAACGATTAGGGGAAACGGAAGAAGAGTTTAGGGAAAATGGAAGAAACGTTTGGGAGAAATGAAGGAAAGTTTATGGAAATGAAGGAAACGTTTAAGGGAAATGGAAGAAACGTTTAGGGGAAATGAGTGAAACGTTTATGGAAATGGAAGAAACGTTTAAGGGGAAATGGAAGAAAAGGTCAG
The DNA here is from genome assembly GCF_032717465.1 of Coenobita brevimanus. Lineage (NCBI taxonomy): Eukaryota > Metazoa > Arthropoda > Malacostraca > Decapoda > Coenobitidae > Coenobita > Coenobita brevimanus. Next base: position 36,711,084 of record NC_137019.1, read on the forward strand.
AGGAAATGAAAGAAACGTTTAAGAGAATGGATGAAAAGTTTATGGGAAATGAAGGAAACGTTTAAGGGAAATAGAAGAAACATTTAGAGGAAATGGAAGAAACGTTTAGAGGAATGAAGGAAACGTTTAAGGGAAATGGAAGTAACGTTCAGGGGAAATGGAAGAAACGTTCAGGGGAAGGGAAGAAATGTTTAGGGGAAATGAAAAAAACGTTTGAGGGAAATGGAAGAAACGTTTAAGGGGAAATGAAAGAATCGTTTAAGTGAAATGAAGGAAACGTTTAAGGGAAAATGAAAGAAACGATTGGGGAAATGAAAGAAACGTTTGGGGGAAATGGAAGAAGCGTTTAGGGAAAATGAAAGAAACGTTTAGGGAAAGTGAAATAAACGTTCAGAAGAAATGGAAAAAACGTTTAGGGGAGATGGAAGAAAAAAACGTTAAAATAAATGGCTACGAGGCGTGAACGAGGTGGTGGAAGAATTATAAGTCTGCAGAGTGACTTGTAGATGAGGTGAATAATAAGAGACGAGATGAAAGGAAAAAAAAAAAAATGGAATACGGGAGGTGGACAGAGGACGTGATGGAGTATGTGACAGAAGAAAATGAGGCTAAAATGATTCTTAAAATATGGGAAGCGAAGTGATAAACTAGGAGGAATTTCGAAATGGAGGGATGGATTGCAGCTTTCAATAATCTCATCAGCCTTAAAGTTCCTTCCTAAATTGCTCAGTGGTGTCAAGAGTTAAACACTAAAGATGCTGAGTAAAAAACATTAAATAAATAAAAAAATAAAAGAGGAGGGCTTGGAGAACCTAAGACATGAACCATTTACGGAAAGTTGCTAATCGTGAACTAGGCTATGGAGGAAAAATAGGAAGACAGGTTTACGATTCCCAGATGAGGGGTAAAATGAGAGACAAAATAAAGTTGTTTCAGGGAACTCGGGAAAAATAGAGTAGTGGTGGCTGTGATGGAGGGGAAAGCGTTCAGGGAAAATAATGAGGAGCTGTGTACACGATGGTGGAAGATATGGAAGCTGGGAGGACTGAATACAAAACTAAGTGAAAGAGAACATATGCTTCAAGACTGAGCAGTAAAGTAATCAATGTGCAGAGAGAGACTATTAAAACAGGAAAAGAGGCTGTAAGAAGGACTCGAGGGCATAAACTGCTTAGAAAAATGTCTGAAGGGTGAACAATTTCTTAGAGGAAAATTACGAGACGGATACCTTATTGGGTGTGAAGACTTCTAGGAAATGACTATGAATAATGACGGAATTGATGGTAGAAAAAGAATACCTTGAAAGATAATTTGTAGACGATAACATTAAGACTGATATGCAAGGTGATGAATATATATGGAGACAAAGGTACAAAAACGAAGATCATTTATAAGAAGGACTTTTGGATATGAAACTCTGATGTAAATGGGAGCATAAATGATTTTGTACGCATTAATGAGAAGATTTCTTGTAGATGAGGAGATGAACTGAGATGAAAATAGGATGTGTGAAGGAGGTAGGGGAAAAAATGTGTTAATACTATGTGCTGGACAGAGAGAGAGAGAGAGAGAGAGAGAGAGAGAGAGAGAGAGAGAGAGATGTAACAGGAAAGGATGACACTGGAAAAGAGAGAGGAAACAGAGAAACGAATGAAAACGGTAAAAAGATGAGGAAAGAGAACAGTCGGATGTCAGGAAGAGAGAGAGAGAAGTGAAAAGAAATAATTGATAAAGCAGTGGAAGGAACGGAGAAGAGAAACTGGAAACAAGAGAGAGGAGGAAATTAAGGGGGAACAAGGAAGAAGGGAAAATAAGGGAAAGTATTCGCTGAAGATGATGCGGAGTAAGAGAGGAAAGAATGACAAAAAAAAAAATGAACTGGTATTGGAAAATGATGGCGAAAACTGAAGAGAGAGAGAGAGAGAGAGAGAGAGAGAGAGAGAGAGAGAGAGAGAGAGAGAGAGAAGCGTCGGAGGGCAGTGGGGTTGTAAGGGACAGACGTGACAGAGTGAAGAGACTGGTGAGCCTGCGTACCTTGATCTCTCTCTCTCTCTCTCTCTCAATACATATTCACCTCAATTTTCTCTTCACTTTTTTGACATTAACCCCTTGGACGCATGTATTTCCACAGGTATGCTGTTCTTACTAATAGATTTCATTAACTTAGGTCAAAACACTATAGTCCGCTCACTTAAACTTGGCCCAGATTTTTTAAAATCTTACAGCAGCTTAATTCCGCAACTCAGTGACGGAATAAGACGATACTACGGCTCTACGTACATCCTTTCCATGGCACTTTTTCGTGACTAGCTCCTTATTCTCGTGTCAATCTTCTAACTCATCATTCAAGATGGAAAGATGACAATTTTAGGCCAAGTTAGAGTGAACAAAGAATAGCAGGGAAAAGCTTAAGGAGGCCTATAACTAATTCCTCTGGTTCCAAATCTCTCTCCTAATATGAGTACAGTCGTCTGGGGGATGAAAGAGTGACATGAAAAACACGTCAGAGCGAAGGGATTCGCCACTCAGTGCAAAAGCTCAAAACTACCCCAAATAAGGTGTGTACTGTACATAACCTTCAAGCACAGCGAAAATATGATGATTTTCTACTCCAAGTCTATGTAAACATTGCTCATGAATAATGTATGGCAGATTTGTTGAATGCAGAAAGTGAGAGCAGTGCGAGTATAAGTGGTTGGGGAATGGCTGGGAGAAGAAGAGATGAGAGGAGGGAGGAAGAGATCAGTAGGGCGGAAGTAGTGGAAGCAATGAAGAAGTTCATGTTGGGAAATGCCCCAGGAATTGACGGAGTGTGTGGTGAAATGCTGAGGTATGGGGTGAGATTGTTGTGGAGTGGATATGGAAGTTGTGTAGATTGGCTTGGGAAGAGGGAAGGGTTCCAGAGGACTGGAAATCAGGTATAATTGTTCCTTTATACAAAGGAAAAGGGGAGAGAGAAGTATGTGGTAACCATAGGGGTATTTGCCTTCTTAGTGTGACTGGTAAAATATATGGTAGAATACTCAATGATAGGGTTAGGCATATGACAGAGGAGCTAGTTGGAGAAGAACAAGGGGGATTTAGGAAGGGAAAAGGGTGTGTAGATCAGATATTTGTTCTAAGATGTTTAGTGGAGAAGTATCAAGAGAAGGGAAAGAAAGTGTATGCTGCCTTCATGGACTTGGAGAAAACTTAAGACAGAAGAGATAGGCAAGGTATGTGGAAGGTATTAAGAATATATGGAGTGGAGGGGAAATTGTTGAGTGCTATGAAGAGTATGTACGAAGGAGCTAGGGCTATGGTGCGAGTGGATGGTGAGCTGAGTGAGTTCTTTGATCTCAATGTGGGACTGAAACAGGGTTGTGTGATGTCTCCATGGCTGTTTAATATACAGTATACATGGATGGGGTTGTAAAGGAGTTGCAAGGTAGGGCAGTGGATGTGGGGGTGGCTCTAATGAATGATGGTGAGATTTGGAAGGTTCTGGTGTTGCTGTTTGCTGATGATACAGTATTGTTGAGTGAAGATGAATGGGAGTTGCAAGGTTTGGTGAATGAATTTGGGACAGTGTGTAGGAGGAGGAAACTGAAAGTTAATGTAAACAAAAGTAAAGTTATGGTGTTTGAGAGGAATGATGTCACAGAATGTACAGTGAGGTTGGATGGTGAGGATATGGAGAATGTGAGTGCATTGAAGTACTTGGGTAGTGTGATGAGTAAGGATGGAACTTTGGGGGATGAAGTGCATGAAAGGGTACAGCAGTTAAGGAAGATTGTTGGTTCACTGAAAGCAATGATGAGAAATTGGGAGGTGAGTATGGAAGTTAAGAAGTCACTGCATGATGGTATTGTGATCCCTACCCTGACGTATGGAAGCGAGGCGTGGACCTTGCAAGAGGGGAACAAGTCAAGAGTGAGAGGAGTGGAAATGAGTTACTTGAGAGGAGCATGTGGAGTGACATGGAGGGACAGGTTGACGAATGAAGAAGTGAAGGAACGTTGTGAGGTGGATGTGGATGTGGTTGAGAAGATTAGGAGAAATACACTGAGGTGGTTTGGGCATGTGAAGAGAATGGAGAATGAACGACTGACCAAGAGGGTGTATGTAGGTGAGGTGGAGGGAGGGAGAGGGAGGGGTAGACCGAGGATGAGGTGGAGGGATGGAGTTGAGAGGTATATGAGGGAGGGGGGAGTGAGTTGGGGGGAGGGTAGTCAAATGGTGGGTGACAGAGCGCCTTGGAGGCGTTTTGTCTGCGGCCACCCTTTGCGGGATTAAGGCGTTGGGCTATAGATAGATAGATAGATAGATAGATAGATAGATATTCATACTTCTTTTACCCCTTCTCTCCGGCGCTGGAGGGGGAAGCCTTCATGCAGTGGCACCAACACATCCCGTCGGCTTAACTGTCCAGTTATGCAAAGGTCCCTTACTTCCCTCCCTATCTTCCAATAGGAAAATGGTGAACTGCAGCAAGGCAATTTCAACCTATGGTCCCCTGAATTCACATCCATATTTAATCAGGGGTCACAAGAGCAACATCACCTTCACAACGCTTGTATTTTTCCTCTCCTAATTTGCCCTTATTCAGCTTAAGAAAAGCCACCCCCACGTTCACTCTCTCTGCTATAATGTACAGTCCACATTGCAAATTAACCCAATTCATCCGATGTGATATCATTTCAGCTGATTTTTGTTATCTGTAGACGATTATAAAGTTCTGAGAAAGAGATCAGTGGTGGCTAGGTTAGATATTGCTTCCAACAGCATTCTCACTTTTGGAGAACAATCTTATTTTAAATAAAATCATCTAGCGGTAACCTGAATAGAGAAAAAAAATGTCGTCGTACCGGATAGACAGGGTTAATGGTGACATTCTTTACGATGAACACTTTGTGAGAGCAAAATTCACACCTCATAATTAGTCCAGAGCTGAATATATAACTTTGTCTGTGTCCTTGGCCTTGGGCCGATTATTTTTTTGTTTTACCCTCACCCCTTTTACCAAGTTTGGTCAGTCAGATCAAACCTGTTGGAGATGATCTGTTATGTAACCTTGATTTTTAACCTCATGTGATTGATTTAAAATCTCCTCATCTTTGACTGATCCTTAGCTTTTCCACTATATATGGTCCAAACAGAATTAAAACTCTCTGCGTTCTGTGACTTTGATCTCTGACTGATTCTTCTAGAAACTGATTCACTTCCTCTTTGCCTTATCCTAAACCCTTTAACAACGTTTCATATAAATCAAACAAAACCTCTTTAAGCTCATCCTGCCATATGATCTTGACCAATGATTGAAGTTCTCAAAGCAATTGGTCAGGCCATGGGCTGACCCCCCAACCCATTCAGAAAGCTTAATCGAAATCAGATTAAGACTGCTTTAAATATTTTGTTCACAAACACAAACATACACAGCTGGATTTTAACCTTGTTCTGTAACCTGTGAAGCAAAAACCGACTCCTTCGTCCTTGTTTTATCCTCAACCCTTCCACTAAGTTTGGTATAAATCGGAACAGAAGAATCAGAGCTGCTTGATGTGAACATGCCATGTGATATAGACATTACAAAGTGCCCTGTGACCTTGAACTTTCAGAAATTGTTCTCAGACTCGAGTCGCTTCAGCCTTGATTTGCCCCTGACCTTTCAGACAAGAGTGATCTCAATCGGATGAAACTTATTATGCTGATATTGCCATGTTACCTTTGCGACTGGCCTATTAGTTGGATTGTTCACACACACACACACACACACACACACACACACACACACACACACACACACACACACACACACACACACACACACACCAGACCAATCAATATCATGTTCGCGCTCTCAGGGCTTGAGGGTATTGTAATTTTAGGCTCTTATAACGAACTAAATATAATTGTCTAATGTTAACTGGAATAATAGACTTGTTCCGGCCATTTGAGGGTTCTGTGTCTTACTTTCAGCTGAATAAAGGCGTCAGGAGGTATAAAATATAGTGATAAAATAATCGTACTGAAGGACTGTAATTGTTTTCAGAGATCGAGGATATTAAACACGCAGTCTGATATGTGGTTTGGGCAGCATCACACCACCTGCTCAGCAGCCAAAACAATGTAGAATATAAGCCATCGTACTAAGGAACCTAACTTCATATCGAGGACGTCTGTTCTGGCTCAGTCGTGGTATCTAATCTGTTACCAATGTTGTATGTTGTGTGAAAGGACGCGAGTTCGTATCCCAGGCTGCGACAAGAACAATTTGATGAACTCCAAGAACAAAATGATTAACTATCAGAACAATTCAATGAACCCCAAAAATAATCTAATGAACTCCATTCTGTTAAAACAGGCTCACTGATCTTCTACAAAGCCCACTGCCAGTCATAAAAACATCTGCACTCGGCACCCCCTGAATATAGCAGCTCTAGCATGTATTCAACGCGGACAGTGGGTATTGATGCAGAAATGGTGACATGTGAAGATATGCAGCACGTAAAGCGACTGCTGGGCGTAAGGGAACGGGCTGTTTGAGTACATGTCCAGAGTTATGCACATAAATATAGTGAATAACTTACTAAAAGGCACATCCTACTCTTTCGATATAAGGCCTGGAAAGCAAAAGCGAAAGGACTGCTGGCTGAATTTACCCCTCTCCTGCAGTCCACCACCCTCCTTTTGGTTGACAGGGAGAGAGTGGAGAGATGTTTGTATAACCAGGCAGCGTAATACCTGTGCCACTGCGAGAAGGCGTCCCAGCAACACTAGGAAATTAAAAGTTATGTCTCATTCCCCCAGTGTGAAAATCTCTCTCCTTAATTGAATAAAATGATATGATAGTGGCAAGGCTGAAGCAGTAAATTACCTTCAATGACTGATGAAAGCGAATGGTTACAGAAGAGTACAAGCAGAAGTACAGGCAGACACCGAGGCAGCCATGCACACAATACAAACAGCCATAGACAGTCATGCAAACATCCAGGCACACAGCCACACACAGCCATGCACACAGCCAAAGAAAGCCATACAGACAGCCACGCATACAGCCTAGACAGCTATAGTCATACAGACGGCCACAGTAAAGCCATACACAGTCATACATATAGCCATAATAACGGAAGTATATAAATCCATACACACAGACAGACAGGCATAAAGGCTTAGACAACCATGCATACACTGTAGAAAGCCAAAGTGTCATACAGACAGCCATACATAAAGCCATGTAGACAGCCACACATAAAGCCATGTAGACAGCCATACATAAAGCCATAGACAGCCATGCATAAAGCCACTGACAGCCATACATAAAGCCATAGACAGCCATACATAAAGCCATAGACAGCCATACATAAAGCCATTGACAGCCATACATAAAGCCATAGACAGCCATGCATAAAGCCATAGACAGCCATACATAGTCACTGATAGCCATACATAGAGCCATAGACAATCATAACTAAAGCCACAGACAACCATAAAGACAGACAGACAACCATAGACAGCCATACAGAGGAAGGAACAGAGGTATCCAATAGGTAATTCAGGGAATATCGTAAGTAGCGGGCAGAGGGTGGGATACAGACACAGACAGCCATACACAAAGCCACAGACAGCCATGCAGACAGCCATACAGGGAGGGAACAGAAGCCGCCAGTGAATAATACAGGAAATATTGTGAGCAGCGGAGAGATGGTGGTATGTCGGTGCATAGGAAAATATTGGCCGGGCTGGGAACACCACATGACATCGGCCGCATCATACAAAGTCCCTTCCAACCAACCAATTTCCATGCATTTGTCCTTTATCGTTCTGTTTTTTTGTTGAGAGAGGAAAAACACGGCTATGATGATGATGGTTGATGTTTATGCTGTTGTTGCTGTTGTTGTTGCTGTTGTTATTGTTGTTATTATTATTATTATTATTATTATTATTATTATTATTATTATTATTATCATTACTATTAATATTATTATTGTTGTTGTTGTTGGTTGCGTTACTGTTATTATTATTGTTATTATTATTATTACTATAATAATAATAATAATAATAATAATAATAATAATTATTATTATTATTATAATTTATTATTATTAATTACTATTATTATTATTATTAATAATGGCGTCCGGCAATAGATAGATAGATTGTAGTAATATTATTATTGTTGTTGTTGATTGCGTTACTGTTGTCATTATTATTATTATTATTATTATTATTATTATTACAATATTCCTACTTTTCAGTTAACCTAAGTAACGATCATTTTGTAATGGAGTGAATGACCAAGTAGGCTAAAAACAGGAGTTTGTGGAGAATATTATCTTCTGTTAAATGGCTTAGATCCAGAGTCCCTTTGAAAACTCCGTAACACCTCTTCCTTAGCGATTTATTATGCACAACTCTGCATTCTGTTGTATGTTAGTGATGCAAAGTAGGTTGATATTAACACGATTTAGATGACATACAAGGCGATGTCCAGCCATTAACAGGTAAAAAATAAATCGCATATAGACAGGTGTTAGTCACCGAAACCACTCAGACTGCGACTCCTTGCCTTCATAATGTGTTTTCCAAATGATATAATATTCCCCCCCCCCCAAAAAAAGGCAGAATATCAAGGTTTGGAAATGCAAAACAAGCACCAGAAATCCACACACACACACACACACACACACACACACACACACATCCCTTCCTCATCACAGTGGAGGAAATGACGCGGTAGGATCGAGGCTGTGAGCATAATGTCCCACAGCACACATGAATTTCACGTTATTCACAGCACACATGAATTTCACGTTATTCACAGCACATATGAATTTCACGTTATTCACAGCACATATGAATTTCACGTTATTCACAGCACACACACGAATTTCACGTCATTCACGAAGCATACATGAATTTCACGTTATTCACAGCACACACATGAATGTCACGTTATTCACGATGGACACATGAATTTCACGTTATTCGCAGCACAAAAATAAATTTCACGTTATTTACAGCACACACATGAATTTCACGTTATTCACGATGCACACACGAACTCTGCATTATGAACATTGCACACATGAATTCGTTACTTTATGGTGCACACGCAAATTTCACGTTCTTCACGGTGCGCACGTGACTCTCGCGTTTTTCACGAAACACACGTGAAATTCGCAGTATTCACGGCGCACAGATGAACTTCACGCGTTTGAAATATGGAAAGTAACTACGCAGTGCTTTTCCGCAAAATTTTTCTCTTTTTCCCTCAACCAGCCAAACCATCCAGTCCTTCAAAAATAGAGCATTGGCTTTTTTTTTTTTGTGTGTGTGGCGGGAGAGAGGGAGGGGAGTTGGGGGGGACGTAGCATAGAGCAAGTCTATCACTAAATAGGAACTAAATTGTCATGCTTTCCTCAATCTATCATTTTCCTTGTCCCATGTCATTCAGTTCTTCAAAAATATATTAACTAGTAATGAGATATTTTGAAATTGAGTATATAGAGGCCCTTCTCCCCCTGTGTATGGATCGCTCAAGAGGTTATGGGTTCTATAATCTGTTTGCT
>NC_137019.1:36725634-36745634 GCF_032717465.1 Coenobita brevimanus
GCAAAAGGGAGATGGAGGGAGGGTGAGTTTTTGATCCATACAGGAAGGTAGGAGTGAGAAAATGGAGGGGTAGGGGACTGGTGGAAATAGGGAGGTACTGAAGAAAAGAAGAGGAGAGGGAGAGGGATAAAGAGAGGGAAGAGGGAGGGAGGGGGACATGGGAGCGAGGAGAGTGGGGCATGGCGATGTGGCTAGAGTGTGAATGCTTGAAATACAGACTTAGGGAGAGGAGGAAGGGCGTGGACAGGGAGGATATAGAGAGAGAGAGAAAAAAAAGGAAGAAAAGAAAGTAAGAGAAAGGGGAGGGAAGGGAAAGCGTGAAGGACAAGAGAGGAGAGGGAGAGATAGAGGGAGGGTGATGGATGTGAGAAGAGAAGTGTAAGATGGTACTGAAGAAAAAAGGAGAGAGAGAAATGACGGGGAAGGATGGGAGATGTGAGGAAGACAGGGGAGGGGAGGGGAGGGGAAGGGAAATACTGGAGAGATGGGAAGAGGGAGAGGGAGGAGGGGGAGAGGAAGAAAAGTGGAGGTGAGAGTAGGTGAATGTTTGATGCACTGAGAGAGGCACGTGTGACACTGATGCGGCCTGACTGGTGGGAATGGGAGAGTGGGAGAGGGAGAGTGGGGAGAGATGGAGGGGAGAAGGGGAGAGTGGGGAGAGATGGAGGGGAGAAGGGGAGAGTGGGGAGAGATGGAGGGGAGAGGGAGGGGGAGAGAAAGGAGGAGAGAAAATACTTCACAGAAAACAGATTGGAGAGAGTAAGGGAGGGAGAAGAGGAGGGTTGAGAAAGGAAAGATAGATGGATGTTGATATAGAAAGATAGAAAGATAGATAGACTGAACGACTGATGAAGGAGAGAGAGAGAGAGAGAGAGAGAGAGAGAGAGAGAGAGAGAGAGAGATGAGGAGGGAAGAGAAAAGGAGGTAGCGAAGATGATAGACAGGTAGGGGTACTGGACGGAAGAGATAGGGAAGGGAAGGAGGAATATGAAGGGGAGGAAAAATAATGGAGAGAATAGGGGAAGAGAGGGGGGGATACGTGGAGGGGAGGGGTGGGAGAGATGGTGGGTGAATGTGAGGGGGAGAGGGTAGAGAAGAGGTAGTGGTAGAGTGCAGGGGGAGAAAATTCGCTGGGGAAAAGTGCAAAAGACAGGGGAGGAGAAGGAAAACGGGGAGGGAGTAGAGGGGAAGTACTGGAAGGAGAAAAAAAGAGGGGAATCAAGGAATGATAAGTAGGCAGAACAGAAACGAAAGTACTGGAGAGAAGTGTGAGTGGAAGAGATAAGGAAGGCGATGGGAGTGGAAGGAAAAGAATGTATTTAGAAATGGAAAGGGAGAGGGCAGATTGAGAAACATTGTTGTGCTACTGTGCCAGCCAAAAGTAGTGTGGCGATTACAATTTAGTATGAAGGACTCGCTTATCCACTTTAGTTCCCCCCAAAGTTCAAGCCACAACAGTTCAAGTCCAACTGTTGCATATTTTTTATGAATGGAGGACACCTATAATCCGCTGTATGACATTATTTCTTAGATCTAATTTGTCCTTCTTTCCTCTGTTCACCTTTTGTAAAAAAAAAATACATATAAATCAATCTTCCATCAATATTCTAAAAGATTAAGGAATATTTAGAGTCTTAAACAAATCTTAATATTCCAGAATCTTGTTAACATCGTTCTAAGCTTACAGATCTACTTGATATCCTTTATACTAAGCTGAAATCCCTACACTACTTTTGCCGATTCCTGGTCAGAGATGCATTTTATTTTTTAATGCAAGGAAGAAGGAACCAAAGGCCAGGAGCCTGCAAAATTGTTCTCTCCAAGGAAAAACAAAACAAGATAACAGAGAGCCAAATTCAAGATCCGTTCATTTCGAGATGCCTGGACACACTGCGTTTGAAAGACTGGAGATCACAGACAGTAGGGAATACAGACAGAGGGAGACAGTTCCAGAGCTGACCTGTTGCATACATGGAGGACTGGGGGTAACGGTTAGCTCTTGCATTAGAAAGCTGGGCAGAAAAGGAATGAGAGTTTGTTGCTCGTATAAGTAAAATTTTAAGAAATATGATCGCAGAGCATATTCAGTCATGTCACTGGATTTGGTTCCTTGGTAGACTATTATGTTTTTTATTTTATTCTGATACCACACTGCTCCTAATTTCCTTCTTAGAAATATACCTACTCTTATACATTTGCTTCTGAAAAATCAATATAATCAATTACATATTAATATTTCCTTTCTCTCTCTCTCTCTCTCTCTCTCTCTCTCTCTCTCTCTCTCTCTCTCTCTCTCTCTCTCTCTCTCTCTCTCTCTCTCTCTCTCTCTCTCTCTCTCTCTCTCTCTCTCTCCACTGCTCGTGTTCCCCCGCACCTTGTGGTCAAGTGGTTAGAACGTCCCAGTTGGAGTCACGGCCTTCCATACATTTGATCCCCAAGAAGTGACTTTTTATTTACTTATCCTATATATTTACTTATTTATTAATCACCTAATGCCATCAAGGTAAGGGGTCTGGTCACCTGTCCTTATGTTCCATAACAGATTCCTACTTCATTACAAGCCATTATGCTCATCAGATATAGTACAAGCACTGCTTCTATATACGATATGGATTGAATACTATTTATGTATTTGTCTATCTATCTATTTATCTATCTGTGTGTGTGTGTGTGACACATCCTGAACTCACGATCTGTTCAAAGTGAGGTTTTGACAACCCATTATTGTAGTACAAATACGTCAAAATGCTACTGTCCCTTGACTAGAAATAAGGTTGGTAATTGTCCAGCCACACAGCAAACACTCTAGTCCACTCACTTTAACCTGACCTAAATTTTGAATCTTTTGCGGCTTATTTCACGTGGTTCAGTGGCAGAAAAAGACAATACTGTGGCTCTACATCCTTTCTTTAGTACTGTCAAGACTCTAAAATATTATAATACAATACATAATAGCTGGTAGCATACATTATGTAATCTAGAGGATAAGTCAAAGTCACAGCTAGAGGCTGAAGGAAGTGTCGTCGCACATTCTCTCTGAGGAATGCTAGTCAGCACCTCGTGACACCTGGTAGGAAGTCCCCAGAATCGAGAAAATTCTACTCAACCGTGCATTACATGTGACACAACCTCTCCTATACGAGAGAGAGGGAGTCAGCAGGCAGAAGAAGACAGGAGAGAGAGCGAGAAGGGGGTCTAGACTTTAGAGAGAAGCACGGTGGGGAAAGGGACAGGCTCGCAAAGTTAGCAAGCATAAAACGCACTCACCTCAATACGCTCTTGTGAGACATACATAATATATATTTTGCGATATCCACTTTGAAGAAATAAACTACAAACAAACCCAAGTACTAATCTCTATCTTTCTCCTGTCATCGGGTACAGGTAAGCTAAGATTATCTCCTACAAATCAACTCGCTGTTAACTACTGCTCGGCTACGACTACGGTATAATTAACTACCAGTTTGATATATCATTTTTTTTAACGTCACTTCCTCTAGCCCTAGCTATGACTTTGACTTAACCCCTAGATTACATATGTATGGAACCACCTATTATGTACTGTATTATTATATTTTAGAGTCGTGACAATACTTCTTCGTGACTACCATAATATAGTGTTAATCTATTGCTATAACCCAGCATTCAAGATGAAGGAATGGCAATTTTGGGCCAAAGTAAAGCGAACAGATTATACAAACTGTACGCAAAAGCACTTGAAGAACAGTCATCCAAATCTATGGGAAATATAGAAAAAAAAATAGTAAAGAAAAAGTTAAGGCAATTGTAATCAGCGGCATCAGTTTTTATACATCAGTTCTAACACGTTCGGAGGATTTGTTCTGTTTGGAAATCCCTCTTTATAGCCAAATCCCCAAATCCACAGTTTCCTTTTGTAAGGGGAAGAGGAACACTGCTAGGGAGGACGTATTGTTTGACCCTTGGCTGTTTGGGATTCTGTATGCTGAAGAATACTAAGTGTAGTTGCGTGGTGTGGTAGTGAAGTGTGGTAGCGGAGTGTGGTAGTATGGTGTGATAATGCATTGTGGTGGTGTGGTAGTGAACTGTGGTAGATACGTGCGGTGATGTTCGGTAATGTCATGTGGTGGAGTGGTGTGGTAATGTTGTTAGGTAATGTAGTGTGGTGGTGTGGAGGAGCGTGATGGTATATGGTAGTGTGGCGTAGTGTGGTAGGATTTCTCTAGACTGAATAAAATCCTCCTTTATTAGTTGGAATAAGAATAGGTAAAATAACTAGATCTGTTAGTAGTTTGGAAAGGGATACTGAAGATAGTTTTTGAAGCTTTACACTTCTCGAATTTCTTTAAGACTTTGCCAGCTAGAATTAATTACACCCGCGACAAGGGAGCATGAACGAGAGTTATAATTTGATCTGCGTGTCTGTCTTTCTGTGTGTGTGTGTGTGTGTGTGTGTGTGTGTGTGTGTGTGTGTGTGTGTGTAAGATAATCACCCAAATGCTTTTCATCCAATTTTACGCAAATTTAGAGGAAAAGTTAGTTCAAACGCTGACCTGACAAAATAAACAAAATAGCTTTAATCTATTTTGATCAGAAATGGGGAATGGGTTGAGGATATTGGAAAAATCAAGTGACTCAAATTTAAGAAGTCTGTCAGAGGTCAAGGTCACAAAGCTGGGTCAAAATTCGGTCTGTGTATTTGGGTGTTAGCAAAATTACTAAAACAATTTTGATCCGATTTCAGCCAAACTTGGTGGAAGGGTTGAGGGTCAGGCAAGAACTGAGAGATTACAGTTTTGAGAACAATCGGTGAATGGTTAAAGTCACAGGGCATGGCCAAGGTTCGACCCCTGCATCTGTATGTGAACAAAATAATCAAAACTGTTGACCTGATCGATTTTTTTTTTTTTTTTTTTTTTTAATGAGCTGAGGATCACTTAATAGGCTATCCTACTCCTTTTTTTTTTTTTTTTTTTTTTAGAACAATAGGCCAAAAATCTGTGTCGCATGGCAAGGTCAAATTACAGTTTTTATTCAATGTAAACTTTGTGGAAGCGCTCAGGGTAAACCACGGATAATGAGATCAGATTTAGAAAACAAGCAGTCAATGGTCAAGGTCACAGCGAAAGGTCAAAGGTAAAGATCACTGGGCAAGGTCAACTCAAACAGATCTGACGTAATGTGAGCCAAAGTTGGTGGAAGGGTTAAGGGTTAGGCAAGAATGAAATAATTTAATTTTGTGAATATTATCTTAAAAGTCGAGGTTAACAAAGGTAAATATGTCATAAAAGACTTTGTAACTCCTTTGTGGTTACTTGTAGTGGAGTTATATATATTAGACTTGTGGACGAGCGGTTGTTATACTTGCGTAGCTTGTAAGAAGATAATCTTCTTTCCCATTTGTCATTCAATGACAAGGAGAGGTAAAGAATAGTATGGAACTGTTTTTATTTGTCTTGGAAATATTAACAAGTCTCTCACACAGAGCGAAGTATAAAGTAGAGTCCCGGGAGCTATCTCCCTGTCTCGCTCTCTCTGTCTCTCTCTCAAGTTGCTAAGCCCTTCTCCCTGCGACCTGCCTGTTCTATGGCTAGCTTCCTTCTCCGCTCTCTTTCCTAAATTCTGGTGAAACAGGAGTCGTATCACGTGTGTTCCCTGTGACTGGAAAGTTCTAGAAGCCTGTGTGTGAGTATGTGTGTGTATGGTCAACAAGGCTTTGTTCACCTGGCGAATTGCTGACAACTAACTGACTGGCTACTTCGTAATCTGTCGTCAGCTTTTCCTCAGTGTAACTTGCAAGATCATTTCCCATTCCCAGGCTCGCATAGAGCTGTCTATCTATCTATTTATCTATCTATCTATTATGATTTGTAATTATAATATGGAGTCCTAACATATGCTCGGTCACGCGAAAATGGCGTACCATCGACAGTTAATAGTTATGATATATTAATACATATTATATACACATTATAATGAACTTATAAGCTAATTAAGTGAAATACATAATATTGTAAAAGTAACATAATTGTATGAATAGTGTATACATATAATATTCATAGTAAATAGCAATTATCCAGTAATATTACATTTTTAAACAAGTTGTATACATTTTGTGAGATGTGTATGTATAACAGACATACGCATATAATTGTGCAATGGTAATACTGCTAGGTTATACATTACATATTGAGTTATCACTTTAGTAATGTCTAATATTTCACCTAACTTGTATGATGATACTGGTAATACAGAATTGTGCTATAGTTGTATGACTTATAATATTGTACTAGCATTGTGGTAATACATAATTGTAACATTTTATGAATTGTTACAAAATATTGTGGTAATGCATAATTGTGTTGGCCTTATAATTGTAGTTACATTTTGTTAATGCAACTGTTACATAAGTGTCTTGGCCTTATAATTGTAGTTAAAGTTACATAAAAATTACATCTTGTTAATGCAACTGTTAATTGGCAAAGTGTAACATAATGCAATCATTTGTCGTTACATAATTGTTACATATCGTTTGTAGTTACATAATTGTAGTTAAAGTTACATAAAAGTTACATCTTGTTAATGCAACTGTTACATGAATGGTAAAGTGTAACATAATGCAATCGTTTGTCGTTACATAATTGTTACATATCGTTTGTAGTTACATAATTGTAGTTAAAGTTACATAAAAGTTACATCTTGTTAATGCATCTGTTACATAAATGGTACATATTGTTTGTAGTTACATAATTGTAGCAAGTGTAATATAATGCAATCGTTTGTCGTTACATAATTGTTACATATCGTTTGTAGTTACATAATTGTAATAATTGCAGTCCTGACATATGAATCCGGTCATGCTGCGGTCGATGATAGTGATAATGTGACATGCCACTGGCTCGTGGAGACAACAATCTGCTTTTTGTTTCACTTATAGAAGGAGTTTATGTGATGATGTGCCATGCCATTTGCTTGTGGAGACAACAGTTTTTTTGTTTCACTTATAGAAGGAGTTTATGTGGTATTTTGACATATGTAGTAACACTTACACTTATTTTCATTCGTTTGTTATGTGATCTTACTCTATTTCTCTCGTTTTTCTTTCTTACTTTTTTTTTTTTTGTATGTATTGATTTTCTATAGTTTGTTTTTCTTCGTTTGTCTACGTTTTTTCGGTGATGCTCGAGGTTGCATAATTGCTGGCTAATTTCCTTGGGACCCTTGTTTAAGGTTTAGTTTATAATGCACAGGTATTATTGAAAATGATATTATATAGTCCCATATTTTGTTATTTGATATAAAAAAAAATATATATATACACTATATACAGTATTAACTGTATACACTGACTTGTTGTTCACTTGTACCTCTCGTGGGCAATATATGTGTCAGCACTGTGTGGAAATCATTGTCTTCACGATTGTGTTGAAGATGTTCACTCTTGCTAACATCATTTGTGTTGGCCATTTTTTTTTTCTCTAGTTTACCTTGTAACTTAATTTATAAGTTTCCACTAGGTAGCTTTAATTAATAAATGTTTAATACAGTTCTTTTAATCGCTCACTGAGTAACTGTGATGGTATATTTTCTTTATCACTTTGTAGATATAATAATGTATAGCTGTATGTATGAAACACGTATTTTATGTAGGTATAAATGGTAACACTCGTTGGTAGTAAATAAATGTTATAATAAATGAATGAATATATACAGTGTAGAATATTTATTGCTGGTGATTATTTAGTGTTTGAGTTATGCAGATAACTGAAGTAAGTATGTGTATTTAAGCTGTAACTATACAACACGTTTTATGTGTTTGTGCAGAAGCTTATTGTCTATCACTGTGTATTGTATAAATGAAGTAACTATGTAACTCACTAATTTTTACCGTGGTGGGAATGGTGTGAGTGGTGGTGCAGGTGGTGTGTTGACCGACGTGGCGTCTTTTCAGCAAGCACGCATGATGACGTCGACTTCCCACACTGGTAGCTGTGGTGAGTGAATGAGTAGCGATGAGTAACTTGAGTGAAGGCGAGTAAGATGAGTTGTGAATATGGACTTGGTATTTGCTTCGTCGTCTTGACCTCTTCACACCTGCGTAAGCGGTGGGGGTTGGGTGGATGTAGCAGAGAGAGGAGGGTGAGGTGTGGTAGTTGTGAGTTATGAGTCGTGTCTCATTCTTCGTTTTTATTTGTTTTGTTTTTCCTTGTCGATGTTTTCTCGGTCCTTTTCTCTTGTGATTTACTCGTTGTAGGATGAAGACTGCCGCTACTTGTAGGTGCGTGTAGAAGATTATACAAACGACTCGTAGAGTTGTTACTTGTAGTTTTTTTTTTTTTTTTTTTTTTTTTTTATGTGTCCGACTCTGGGCAAAGGCTTCAGAGCCTATTGCTTGGGGGCACTGACCTATCCCAAGGCCCAGTAGTCCTCCTACATCTCCACATGTCACCACTTCGGCGCTAACACCCACCGTCCATATTGAATACATGCTAGGGCTGTCTCATACAGGACTGGTGTATTGGTATTAGCGGGGGTATTTTTACGACATGTCGGCGGGTCATCTGGTAGATCAGGAAAGTCTGCTTTTTTAAGGAAATTCAAATTCTCAAACTGTTCCCTGCCTCAGCCGGGATTCGATCCTGGGTCCATCAGAACCGCAGGCCGCCTCTCTACCGATTCAGCCAGATGGTTGTAGCTCGTTGGTTCGTCGTAGAAATGTCAAGATTGTTTGTATCAATATATTGTTAAACTACTTGCAAGGCGTCCTGTGACCTCTTCACCTCTACATCAGCGTGATGATCGGGGAGACGGAGGGGGCTGGTTGGAGAGAACTGTCAGGAGCTGGTTGTAAGTTGTTGGTTGCGAGAGGTATTCTTGTTTTCAATCTTGATATTTTGTAGGAATTCACTGTTGATTCGTAGACGAGGTTCGTATACGTTCGCTGCTACCAAATGTCATAAAAGACTTTGTAACTCCTTTGTGGTTACTTGTAGTGGAGTTATATATATTAGACTTGTGGACGAGCGGTTGTTATACTTGAGTAGCTTTGTAAGTAGATAATCTTCTTTCCCATTTGTCATTCAATGACAAGGAGAGGTAAAGAATAGTATGGAACTGTTTTTATTTGTCTTGGAAATATTAACAAGTCTCTCACACAGAGCGAAGTATAGAGTCCCGGGAGCTATCTCCCTGTCTCGCTCTCTCTGTCTCTCTCTCAAGTTGCTAAGCCCTTCTCCCTGCGACCTGCCTGTTCTATGGCTAGCTTCCTTCTCCGCTCTCTTTCCTAAATTCTGGTGAAACAGGAGTCGTATCACGTGTGTTCCCTGTGATTGGAAAGTTCTAGAAGCCTGTGTGTGAGTATGTGTGTGTATGGTCAACAAGGCTTTGTTCACCTGGCGAATTGCTGACAACTAACTGACTGGCTACTTCGTAATCTGTCGTCAGCTTTTCCTCAGTGTAACTTGCAAGATCATTTCCCATTCCTAGGCTCGCATAGAGCTGTCTGTCTATCTATTTATCTATCTATCTATTATGATTTGTTATTATAATATGGAGTCCTAACAAATATCCGGCCCACAGGGCATACGTGGGCTCAGGTGTTGCACTGTATAAGCCCATCCTCTTGTTTTAATTCTTTGCAAGAATTTTTTGTAAAGCTTTGACTATATGCATTTCTATAAGGTGAATTAAAACTACTATACTCCATTTCACCAAGTCTGGCACCATATCAATGATGTTGTCAACACCTGTGGCATTGATAAAGGTCCTCAGTACTGGAAATACCTTTTTATATCGTTTTCATATTGGTTCTCAAGGTAATAAATAGAGGTTCTCCTTGTGCAGAGGATTTACAACAACACTACAGCCGTTGACGACATCGTTGATGGTTACAAACTTGGTGAAATGGAGTACAGTCGCAGTGAATCGATTTAGTATACAGTGAGGAAGAAAGGTGAATGAGATATGAAATGATGGTGAATTAATAGCAAAGGAAAAATGAGATACTGAGTGAGACGATAGAGGTTGGATGGATAAATAGATTGATAGATTGACATAGATAAACAAACCAACAAGCAGATAGATAGACAGATGGGAAAAAACGACAAGTTAACAGACAAACATAGATACATAGGTAGATAGATGGACAGACAGACAGAAAGACAGACAGACTGCATGTATTGAAAGACAGAAAGGTAGATATGAACGGCGAATGAATATATATTGCACAGAACTGAGAAGAGAGCGAGAGAAATTGAGAGTGGCAAAGGGACTGAAAGAGAGGGAGAGAGAGGATAAAGGGGACTTGGAGGAACATGAAAGGGAAGAGAGAGAGAGAGAGAGAGAGAGAGAGAGAGAGAGAGAGAGAGAGAGAGAGAGAGAGAGAGAATGGGGAATATGATCTTCCTAATATTTCTCTTTTAATTCCTCCTGTTCCTAGCAATCTCAAGTTTAAGGAGAGACAGAGGTAGAACCAGGAATCATGTTCATCTCATTAACCTTTCCTCCTCGCCACCTCACCTTGCTGGCTAATACACCTAAGCTGAGAGAGGTTTGGTATCTTTGTGTACTTCTGGATGAATTACGAAAGTCTGGTTTAATATTTCACCTCTCTCTCTCTCTCACACACACACACACACACACACACACACACACTACCTAACTCTCTCTCTCTCTCTCTCTCTCTCTCTCTCTCTCTCTCTCTCTTTCTCTTAGTGTCACTCCATCAAGGCACAGGGGCTCGGGGTTAGGCTCATCAGTCCAGACATGTAAGGCGAGTGTGATCAGTTGTTCGACCCTGAGCGGCATTACCTGAGCAATTAACCAACCTGTCCCTCGGAAGTAGATCTAATGTACATCAGGTGGGGCGCCTTAACTCACTAGACCACCAGGAGGTAAGTGCAATTAATTAGAACTTATAATTCACAGAAGTTAGCTAATAGAGTGGTGGGTATTTCTGTCCTTTTAAATAATGCTTAATGATGAAAGACACACCTGTAGTACTCCAATCCAATTACCGCCAGACGATGTTATTCAGCTGTCAGAGAGATGGAGCCTCAGGAACTCGCATTCTCGTCGGTTAAGAAAGCTCCCTAACACCATTCCCCAAGCGATTTATTTTGCTGAATACACCTTACTCTCCTCTGTGCTGCTTGAATCATTCCAATACCGCCATACTCTGCTTAGGTTAGTAATGAAATTATGTTAACCAGTCAGATTGAAAAATAAATCTCGAAGGAAGAGTTGCTAGGAAGCCTCCTTAACCGACGAGATTTAGCCTTTTCATGGTCAAGACAACTCTAGATACCGTAGCTAAAGTGAGATGACTGTATTAAGATGGGATTGTGTCATAGGAGCCTGAGCTTTCTATCTTTCAAATATTGTGATCTAAAGTTTTAATCTTACCCTGTACCACACCACACGCTACCACACCTCACACTACCACACTTCACACCTCACACTATCACACCTCATACTACCACACTTCACACCTCACACTGCCACACCTCATACTGCCACGGCTTTCTCTGTTCGCTTCACAATGCCAATGCCTCACTCTAACCACAGCTCATACTATCATATTTCACACCTCACATTGCCACATCTCAAACTGGCACACTTTACACTGCCATGGCTTTCACTTTCCGCTTCACACTGTCTAGGCCTCACACTACCACAACTCACATTACTACAGTACACCTCATACTACCACATTTCATACCTCACACTACCACAGCTCATGCTATCACACTTCACACCTCACACTGCCATACCTAAAACTGGCACACTTCACACTACCAAGGCTTTCACTGTTCACTTCGAACTGTCAAGGCCTCACAGTACTACAGCTCACACTACCACGCCTCACACTGCCACATCTCACATTACCACACCTCACCACACCTGACACTGCCACGTCTTGCACTACCACTTCCCACACTTAGGCTTCACACATATCATGCACCTCACTACCACACCTCACACTATCACACCTCACACTATCACACCTCACACTACCACAACTCACACTATCATACTACCACACCTCACAGTCTCACACTATTACACCTCACACTACCACAATTCACACTATCATACTACCACACCTCACAGTCTCACACTACCACACCTCATACTACCACACCTCACAGTCTCACACTACCACACCTCATACTACCACACCGCACACTACCACACCTCACTCCCTCACACTACCACATCTCACACTACCGCACCTCACACTCGCACACTACCATACCTCACACTATCATACCTAACACTATCACACTATCACACCTCACACTAACAAATCTCACACTATAGCTGAGAATGAGTGATAAAGAGTCTGAGAATATTGTCCTCCCAATATGATAAAATAAATATCCAATCTTAAACTCCATCAGATAAGCCTTAAGTGGCCTGATAGTCCTAGATTTTTCCTCTTTCACTTGTTTGTCGTTTTAGGGATATTTATAACAGGCATGGGGAAAGGGAATGGGGAAGAAAAGTAAGGGGAGTTGGAGAGGGGGAGGAAAAATGGATGAAGAGGGAGGAAAGGAAAGGAATAGAGGAGTCAGGGGAAAGAAGGAGGGGTATGGGAGGGAGGAAGGAGGGAGAGGAGGAGAAGGAGGAAGAGTAGGTGCTGAGGTGAGAGGAAGGAGGGTGTAGAGGGAGGAGAGGAGGGGGACTGGAGGAAGGATGGGATGGAGGGAGAAGAGGTGATGCAGAATGAATGATCACCGGGATGGGGGGGGGGGGAGGAAGGTGTGAAGGGAGGAGAATAAAGGAAACGAGAGGGAGGAGGTACTAGTGGAAAAGTTGGAGGGAAGGAGAGGGGAAAGGAAGGGAACGGGAGGGAGGAGGGGAGAAGGGAAAAAGTGGGAGGGAAGGAGGGGACGGGAGAGGAAGAGAATGGGAGGGAGAAGGATTATATAAGATTCTAACTCCTTCAGCTAGAAAATTAATCCTATCTATCTATCTATCTATTGCTAGACGCCTCAATCCCGTTTGGGGTGGCCACAAACAAATCGCCTCCAAGTCGCCCTGTCCCCCGCCATTTCACTCCCCTGCTCCCAACTCACACTCCCTCTCTCATATACCTCTCCACCCCATCCCTCCATCTCATCCTCGGCCTCCACCTCCCTCTTCCCCCCTCCACCTCACTCACATACACTTTCTTCGTCAGTCTTTCACCCTCCATCCTCTCCACATGGCCAAACCACCTCAGTGTGTTCCTCATAACGCTTCCTATCACATCCACATCCACACCACAACGCTCCTTTATATCCTCATTCGTCAGCCTGTCTCTCCACGTGACTCCACAGGCTCCTCTTAAATAACTCATTTCCACTGCTCTCACTCTTGACTTGTGTCCTTCCAACAATGTCCAAGCTTCACTTCCGTACGTTAGAGTTGGTATCACAATACTGTCATGTAGTAACTTTTTCACTTCCATGCTCACTTCCCTGTTTCTTATCACTGCTTTAAGCTGAATAAATCGTCATGGGATGGCATGACTGAAATAAAAATAAGGGTGCTCAGGAAGAAGGGGTTAAGTCTCATGGTCGGGAGAAGTCTAGTACCGTATTCCAACTAACGCCAGACGATTTTATACAGCTGAGAGTGTGTCATGGAAGCCTGAGAGTTTTAATATTGAAATTATCAGTATTATATAAAAAACCAGAAGATTTTATTCAGCTGAGTCATACAAGCCTGGCAATGATATAGTCCACTCACTTTAACTTGGTCCAAGTTTTCATCCCTATGCAGCTTATTTCACGTAGCTCAGTGACGGTAAAAGACAATGCATTGGTTTTGCATCCTTCCTCTAGCACCTCTTCATGACTAGCACTACATCCTACTGTTAATCTACTGTTATATTTCAGGATTCAAGAAGAAGGGATGGCAATATTAGGCCAAGGTAAAATGTACAGAGTATAGCATTGGTACGATCAATACTATACTGTTTTTACTCTAACTTGGCCCAGATGCTAGTCATTTTGTAGCTCTTTCAAGTAGCACCCTGGCAAAAAGAAATGTTACAGTTCTACATTCTCTACACAGCACTTCTTTGTGACTAGCAGCGTAATCTAGTGTCAGGGTATTTTTCCAGGTCAACATTCATGATGAAGAGATGAGAATTTTAGGCCAAGTTTGGGGAAGAAGAGTATAATAATATATTTTTGTTAATATCACGTGAATTAATCAGAGTATGAGTAACAGTTTCCCAGAGACTGATAATAACTAAGAAAAAATAATGCTAATAACTAATAAAACAATGCTAATAACGAGGAAAAATAATGCAATAACTAAGAAGGATAGAAAAATAATGCCAGTAAGTAAGAAGTTGAAAAATAATGCTAAAAACTAAGAAAAATAATGCTAATCAAGAAAAATAATGCTACTAAGAAAACTAATGCTAATAACTAAGAAAACTAATGCTAATAACTAAGAAAAGCAAAAAATACTGCTAATTGCTAAGAAAAGTAAAAAAAATAATGCTAATAACTAAAAGAAGTAAAAAAATCATGCTAATAACTAAGAAAAAAAATGCTAGCAACTAAGGAAAACAAAAAATAATGCTAACAATTAAGAAAAATAAAAGTAATGTTTATACATAAAAAATAACACTTATAACTAAGAACAATAAAAAATAATGCTAATAACTACGAAAATTAAAAAAATAATGCAAATAACTAAGGAAAAAACTACTAACTCAGAAGAGTGGTAAAATAATGCTAATAACTAGGAAAAAGAAAAAAATAATGCTAATATAAAAAAAAAGTACAAGAATAATGCTAACAACTAAGAAAAATAGAAAAAATGCTAATAACTAAGAAAAATAATGCTAATAACTAATAAAGAGAAAAATAATGCTAATAACTAAGAAAAATAGAAATAATGCTAATAACTTAGAAAAAGAGAAAAAATATGCTAATAAATAAGAAGAGTGGAAAAATAATACTAATATCAAAGAAAAATCAGACTTGACTGATCTACCAGAAGACCCGCCGACATGTCGTAAAAATACCCCCGCTAATACTAATACACCAGTCCTGTATAAGACAGCCCTAGCATGTATTCAGTATGGACGGTGGGTGTTAGCGCCAAAGTGGTGGCATGTAGAGGTGTATGACATGTAGGCGGACTACTGGGCCTTGTAAGCAAGCTGTGACGCCTATGCCCTGAGTCGGACACATAAAAAAAAAAAAAAAAGTATAAAAATAATGCTAATAACTAAAAAGAGTGGAAAAATAATGCTAATAACAAAGAAAAATAGAAAATAATGCTAATAACTATGAAAAATAAACAATAATGCTAATAACTAAAAAAGGTAAAACAATAATGTTAATAAATATGAAAAATAAAAAAAAGTTAATAACTAAGAAATATAGAAAAACGATGCTAATACCTAAGAAAAATAATGCTAATAACCAAGAAAATGAAAAAATGCTAATAACTAAGAAATAGCGAAAATAACGCTGATAACTAAGAAGTATAACAAAATAACGCTAACAACTAAGAAAAATAAAACAATAATGCAAATAACTAAGAAGAGCGGAAAAATAATGCTGATAAATAAGAAAAGTAGAAAAAACAATGCTAAAAAATACGAAAAGTAAAAAATAATGCTATTTAAGTAAGAAAAAGAGAAAAATAATGTTTATAAGTAAGAAAAATAAGGTCTGCAGTAATGACACAGATATTTCACACACACACATTTTTTCAACACCCAGCCAGAAAAAACCAGGTACAAGCTGCTGCTGCTGCTGCTGCTCTCGCCAATTAATGCCCAGCTCGTTATAACTTTCTCGCTGTGTCAACTCGCCTCACAAATTTGCCCAACGCAGAGCAAAGCCATCCTCACTGATTTGTGATACTCGCGTTTTTGCTTCATTTGCGTCAGGATTTTGTAGAGAGATTTAGTTATGTTTTCAGTTTGTACATGGAAATCGATGCATGACACCAAAAGCCCTCCGTTATGGGTTATGGAAGCGGTTGTTTATATGGTTCATACAGAATTTTCAACAAATCTGGGTTATCAAACGCTACATGAGAGAGAGAGAGAGAGAGAGAGAGAGAGAGAGAGAGAGAGAGAGAGAGAGAGAGAGAATTTCGTAGTGATTATTTTGAGCTTGTCGACGTTGTTACTATTTAGAGCTTATTAAAAGAAGCTAATCAATAGTAATCAAACTGACTCTGTTATAATCTAGCTAACCCTATATTAACCTCTGTGACTCTAATCTAACTGACTCTTATTAATTCCTTTCATCTAAGTATATATAAGAACTGTAGCGCTCGGCTTGCCCACGCGTAACACTATGGGGGACCTCTACAATAAGTGTTCAAGTCGCATACCTCTATATAACACCACGAGAATAACACAGGAAGGTGCAAATAACTATTATAGAGTTATCATTCCCTAGTATATGATGAAGTTTAGTATATCTCTGACTGTTTTTGCAGTTTGAGAGACTGGTTTTTATTGATGAATTGGAATATTGTTTCTGTAGTTTGCGACCCGATTATCTGGCTGGGATGTTTGCTGTTTGCGTCTCTCTCTCTCCTCTCTCTCTCTCTCTCTCTCTCTCTCTCTCTCTCTCTCTCTCTCACACACACACACACACACACACACACACACACACACACACACACACACAAACACACACGAGTCCAATTTTGTCCTCTTTGATGGTTGGCAGCTAATAAAACAACGTTCCTGGCAACTATTAAAATTTCGATAAAATGTTGACTTTACGTGTTATTCTGAAAAAAAAAAAAAAAAGTGAAAAAAGCTAAACTCTATTGGCTGCATCTGACATACCCACCATGTAGCCTACAGGAGGGAAAAAAGTTCTATAATTAAATGCGCCAACTTTACATATACGGCATGTACAATTGGCCACACATAAACCTGGGACAGTGTGTGAAGTGGGGGTCAAGGTCTGGCTACAATTTTAGACGTTCATCAGTCACAGTTACTTGGTCATTTCAGCTAAAATTTGACACTCGTTCATTCACGTTACTGGCACTAATAAATATGCGATTATGTCATGGCTGTTGAGTGTACTAAATGCTAGACGTCTGCTCCACATTGATGCTGTCCCAGGTTCATATGTGGCCAACAGTACGTTATTTCCTTCTAAAAGCATCGCATCAGAGTGCATCAATCAAAGTGCTGGGGATGACACCAATCCTCTCTCAGCTTAGGAATATATTAGCCAGCAGAGGGAAGTTAAAAGTGTAAACGATGAAAGAATAATGCGAACTTGGACATGTAACAGAACTGAGTAAGGACATATGAAGCCTCTTTTAGCTTAGGAATATTAACCAGCAAAGGAATGTGAATTTTTGTTAACAGAATCATCTATGGCACATGAAGCGTCTCCCTGCTTAGGAATATTAGTTAGCAAAGGAAACTGAGAAGCAGAAGAGGTGAAATATTAGGCAAACTTTTACCGGAGAATTATTTATAGACAGGCATACATACCAGGCCTCTCGCATCTTAGGAATATCAGTCGGCAGAGGAAAATATTTTTGTACATATATCCAGAAAAGTATAATGAGTTTCTCTCAAGTTTGTATTTCTAGGCAGAGGTGGGAAGTGAAATGAACAGAAGTGAAACATTTGGGGAACACATCACTTCGCTTTACGTAACTGTGGAGTGAGTGAAGGAAATGAATGAGGGATGAAGATGAAGAGCTATGATGAGTGACGAATGGAATGAGAGGAAAGAGAGAGAGAGAGAGAGAGAGAGAGAGAGAGAGAGAGAGAGAGAGAGAGAGAGAGAGAGAGAGAGAGAGAGAGAGAGAGAGAACTTTTGGGATAAAAGAGGTATAGGAATAGGAAATGAATGAGAGATAAATAAGGATGATGTGAAACTGATAGAGATGGATTACAGATAAGCTGCGTAAAGAAATGAGTTGCGGGAGAATAGCTCTGACAGGAGGAGGAGGAATAAGATGATTTATGTCTATCGAGCAAACGACTGGCATTTCGGCATTCATTAAATTTCTGCCGCCTCAACCATCCTTTAGATGACAACTCCCCACGCCAATGCCCTCTCCGTGTCAGTAGTTGCTCTGCTAAATACAATGAGAGAGAGAGAGAGAGAGAGACAGAGAGAGACAGAGAGAGAGACAGAGAACAGGTCAGAAAGATATAGGAAAGCAATGCGTATCAGTGAGTGAGGCAGAGGGTGAAGAAGCATATTACGTACAAATAGAGAAGATAAAGCAATTTTGGTTTATGTTCATACCATAGCCGGCCAAAAAAAAAAAAAAATCCTGTCTCCAGCTCCCTCTCTTCAGAAGAAAAAAAAAAATTGTAAAAATCCCTCAACTCTAACAAAGATGAAACAAAACTGGGTGAAGGATGACTTGCGTTGGTCTAAATGCCTCCATGAATTTAAGGTTAAAACATCGACTAGCGAAGGCTGGAGAGAGAGAGAGAGAGAGAGAGAAACGATCATTTCACTTCCACATGCCTGGACTTGCTAGAGGCTACGAGACCGACCAACAAAGGCAGTCTTAGATTTAACTACCTACAAGAATAACTAATGACGGTATAATAAGAAAAAAGTATATATTCTGACCTCTTCACGAGAAAACACCCTTAAGTCCCATAAAATAATTTCTCTCCAAGTAAAACTGAGTAAAACATAGAAGCATATTTAAAACATTGATCTAGTGGTCCTTTTATCTAGTTTCCCTGTATGTATCTTAGACAACTCCTAACCTCTGCTTTTGTTGTGGTTTCAGGCTCATCTCTCTCTCTCTCTCTCTCTCTCTCTCTCTCCATTTCTCGGTCATGTTGTTCTTTTCGATGTCGTCTCTCTCTCTCTCTCTCTCTCTCTCTCTCTCTCTCTCTCTCTCTCTCCATTTCTCGGTAATGTTCTTTCCCTTGTCGACTCCCTTCCACCCTTCACTCTTCTCCTTCCACCTTTTCTCTCAGACTTCCTCTTTTTATCTGTCTCTAAAAGTCACCTCTCTCTCTGTCTTTCTGTCTGTCTGTCTGTCTGTCTGTCTGTCTGTCTGTCTGTCTGTCTCTCTCTCTCTCTCTCTCTCTCTCTCTCTCGGGTTGGCAGAACCAGAAGTGAGCGAGTGTCGACGGTACCCGAAATGCAGCCAACTGAATGGGATCTCAATTAAATGTATGGTATTTGTGTGTCTTGGGACTAAAAACTGAGCATATATTGATAATGACTGAAAAATGCAGAAGATGATCCCATTAACGGATTTTGGAAGAAAGCTCATCTAAGGATTGCACTTTGAGCGGCTTAGGAAATTTCGTAATATTTTTTCCTCAGCGATTTATTCTGCACAGTGCCATTAGGTAACCATCTGTATATTAATGATCCAAACTTTACTGATATAAAACCGATATTAATAACAAACGAGACTTTATTAAGCTGTTGTTTGTAATATAAATCGCCGAGGAAAAGGTGTTAAGAAAAAGAAATGCTAACGATTTTCTCTTTACAGATACTTTCCCCTCGATTGATATTCTCCTACCTACAGATATTTCCCTACCTACAGATATTCCCCTACCTACAGATATTCCCCTACCTACAGATATTCCCCTACATACAGATATTCCCCTACATACAGATATTCCACTACCAACAGATATTCTCCAGCTTAGAGATACTCCTACCTACAGATATTCTCCTACCTACAGATATGCTCCTACTTACAGATGTTCTCCTACTTACAGATATTCTCCTACCTACAGATATTCTCCTACCTACAGATATTCCCCAACCTACAGATATTCCCTTACCTACAGATATTCTTCTACTTACAGATATTCTTCTACCCACAGATATTTCCCTACCTACAGATATTTCCCTACCTACAGATATTCTCCTACCTACAGATATTCCCCTACCTACAGATATTCCCCTACCTACAGATATTCCCCTACCTACAGATATTCCCCTACCTACAGATATTCCCCTACCTACAGATATTCTCCTACCTACAGATATTCCCCTACCTACAGATATTTTCTTACCTACAGA
>NC_137019.1:36748134-36768134 GCF_032717465.1 Coenobita brevimanus
ACTTGGGCTTGAACTGCTGTAGGTTAATGTTTGGGGGGAACTAATCCGATGGTGTATTTACCCCCTTCAGTGACATAAGATTTCTCTGAAGTTAATTTATATCATATAGAAGTTACATAGAATAAAATGAAGTAAGTAAGTAAGTAATAAGAACTAGCACCAAGCCCATGAGGACTCTATGGCAGTAGAATAAAATGAATAAGACCTGGTTAAAAAAAAAATAAATAAAAATAAAAAATAATAATTCAGAGATCCTTCACAGGTTCATTATTGTTTAAAATTTGGTAGTAAGGGGATATATTTATTTATTTATTTATTTATTTATTTATTTATTTATACTTTAGAGAAGATTTTCTAATTCAAAGGGATTCATTTCAGCCATAATTAACCCCTTCACTGCTAGAAGGCTCTCGAGTGAAAACAAAAAATCGACTATAGGTAACAATGTGAATCTCAAAAAGATATCGCTTTATTATTATTACTATTATTATTATTATTATTATTATTATTATTGCTACTGCTACCACTACTACTACTGCTACTACTACTACTACCACCACCACTACTACTACTACTACAACTGCTGCTGCTATCATCATTATCATCATCATCATCATTATTATTATTATTATTA
Source organism: Coenobita brevimanus (assembly GCF_032717465.1). Taxonomy (NCBI): domain Eukaryota; kingdom Metazoa; phylum Arthropoda; class Malacostraca; order Decapoda; family Coenobitidae; genus Coenobita; species Coenobita brevimanus. The sequence goes on from NC_137019.1 coordinate 36,748,769, forward strand.
TTACTTTTCCAAGACTGCGTAGGGCAGACAAAGGGATACATTATCAAATGCTATGTTTACAGGTCGAGCGGTCAGATGGCCACAGATGGAGTGACGCTTGCCGTAGGTTCAATTCCCAAAAAGGAAACTGGATTCTTTTCAATGTCGTAATGCCACCATAGAATGTTAGGCTTCTCATCTACCCTTAAGTTTACTGGACCACTGAAGCCTAGCCTCGGACCCCTACACCTCATAGGGAAGAAAAAAGACTGGCTGTTACCGTCTCGACGTAGCAGTGTCTGGTACGTCATTAAAAAGTAAAGCTTCTGTGCTCTAAAGCTTTTCCATCAAGACGCATTGGGTAATTTCTTCACAAACAAGATTTGCAATACATGGAATAGTCTGCCAGCAAAGGGAGTTGTATTTCCCCAACAGAGCATTTCAAAGCTGGGTTAGACAGCATTGTTACACCTAATCTTGCGGAAGACTGAATCCTTCCCCCTTTAAAGTAATATTTCCCAACCTGGACTTCTTTACCCCAGGTTAAGTGCGCTTCCTTTTCCGTGCTCGCCCTGTGGGTGGGCGTTGTGAGTGAGGAGAGCCTTCGTGTTTACTAAGCCTTTCTCCCACTGGTTGAGTAGCAATGTGTACTTCGGAGCTTCATAGATTGTGCTTCATTGATAGGGTTCGTGACACCGTACTTGTAATTCCTTGTAAATTTCGCTCTCTTTCTCTCCCCCCCTCTCTCTCTCTCTCTTATTCAACCCTTCCTCCCATTGCACCTCAATCCCTCCTCATCTATATCAACCAGTTCCACATCCTTTCAGCTTCATCCCCACCCCCCACCTCTCTCTCTCTCTCTCTCTCTCTCTCTCTCTCTCTCTCTCATGCTGTTCTTTTCGACTCCCTGCCGTTCCCTGCCGTTCTCTCACTCCTCTCTTTCCACCTTTTCTTTCAGAACCCCTCTGTTGTTCTTCCAAATTCATCTCTCTCTCTCTCTCTCTCTCTCTCTCTCTCTCTCTCTCCTCCAACCCGAGACGACGAAAAATGAGACCCTTTTGAAGATGAAGGATCGACCCCCACCGCTGCGGGAAACAAAGTGACCGAGTTTACGTCTTGGCCCAGAATTCTAAGTGGCTTTGGAAGTTCTGTAACACGCCTTCCTGAGCGATTTATTTTGCGCATTATACTTCAGTATCGCCTTGCACGTTACCAATGCAACATTTCGGTATTGCAACGGCATTGGTGCATAAGGAGGGAAGCCTTCACTTGGTGGCACAGATACAACTGGTTTGGTAAGCTGCTTTGTTGTATAAACGTTCCTCAGTACCTTCCCTATCCCTCCAAAAGAGGATGATGGATTGAAAGAGAAGGGTCACCAGCCTCTAGTCCACTCGCTTCACAGTCAAATGAGCCTGAGGTTGCAACTACTACTACTGCTGTTACTACTACTACTACTACTACTACTACTACTACTATACAGAACAGGAAAGAGCAATAAGCAAACCAAATCGCCCAGGAAAAGCTGCTAAGGAGTCCCTTAAACTAATAACAACGCGAACCTTGAGTCCATATCTGAGGCTGAGGGAATCTCTTATTCACTGATTACTCGGCAGTGCATTATATTTACAAGAGAGAGAGAGAGAGAGAGAGAGAGAGAGAGAGAGAATATTAAAGCGGAGTCTCTTACATTACGCTTAATTGCTCATGCATCATTTCACTAACTTCAGAGTCCTTACAAAACACCTAATTTTCTGCCTTGCTGTACATTTCTTTACGTTTTATTAATGAGGTATATATACTTTAAGGGCTAGCTTTAATTTGCAATCGTTTTGTTTATCGAGTGCTCTCAGTTTCAGTGTTATTAACTCACAGGCTTTCGCTCTTCAAAATTAGAACTTGTTAGAGCTACCGCACTTTCTTTTTCTTTTTTCTTTTTTTGCTAGAAGTGTGGCATCCTACTTTCTTGGTATTTATGTGCACTGTTAAATGCTAAGGTAATTAACAATGAATATTTTTTCCGATACATTTCAAGTATGTGCACATCCGTTGTCGCTTTAATCATTTTCAAGATAAGCCAATTTCGGCGCTCAGTCTGGCACCCGTATTTTTTTTTTTTTTCAGAAATAAGGTAAAGCAATACATCAAAGTTACCTACATAACACCCATGATTTTTCCATAAGCTTCTGGGGATACACGTAGGTCCGCTGCGGCTTTTATAATTTTCGAGATAACCCAGTTATTCTTCTCGATACGTCATTTTTTTTCCTATTCTCTGCAAAATTATGGCAAATTGGGGGAAAGTTCACGTAACACCTAATATTATCATAAACTTTTCAAAGATGTGTGTCCGTTTGCCGTAGCTTAAGTAATTTCCAAGGTAACTCAAGTGTTTGTACTGTACTGTGCTTCACCAGCCATCTAAATACAGTGTAGTGTCTCGTGCTCACTAACTCGAACAGTTAACACATGAAACAGGTGACTGACTTAGAAAAAATAAATAAATAAATAAATAGTCTCTCTGAAGTTGGTTATAGTCGTCTGAAGATTGTAGTCGTAAAATATCAAAACACAACGCGCCCATTTCCATCGCAGCCAAATGAGAGTCTAAAATAGTGGTGCATATGATGGGCCAGGAATCCACGTCCACATTCCACCTTTGGTGTATGATTCTCGGTGTGGTGAGTGCGGCAGAGGCGTCTTTAAACCCGTGGCGACAGGGGGCGGGCACTGGAAATTACCCGCCACGGCACCAAGAATTCACAGGCCCGAAATCTAAAACCTGGAGCGGTGAAATCCAGGACCTTGAATTTCATATTTCTTTTTCGCTATCTGTGAGGGAGGGTGGGAGACGATGCGGTGTAGGTTATGTAATCGATATTGTGATATACTGATTAATATGGTGGTACTCATTACACATACTGTACACACACACACACACACACACACACACTCATATATATATATATATATATATATATATATATATATATATATATATATATATATATATATATATATATATCTATATATGTGTGTGTGTGTGTGTGTGTGTGTGTGTGTGTGTGTGTGTGTGTGTGTGTATGTGTGTGTGTGTGTGTGTGTGTGTGTGTGTGTGTGTGTGTGTGTGTGTGTGTATACCAGTCTGTCCTTTCTGTCTGTGGCGCCCCCCTTGTGGAGCATCACACAAAACAGTAAAAGATAAATTCCAAGAGCAAACGTTGTTAAGAAACCTTTGGCGTGTGCATTTAACTCCCCCCCCCCCCAGAAATGCTTTTCCTTTTGGCTGTTAAAATATGCCAGTCCTTTACAGACCGATGATAGAAAATTTCACTGTTCCTTGCTGTGATCGACGGGTCCACAGACAAAGCTGGGCAAAAGTTACCGAGAAAAATACATATTTTTTTACATTTTAGCAGCTTAGCGAAGCCAAAGAGAGGCCGAAGGCCGCTAGTTTCAACATACATAAATTTATACATACATAACATTTACACACACACACACACACACACACACACACACACACACACACACACACACACACACACACACGTTGCAGAATGTTACGTTAGTGAGTGATTTTACGTAAAACTCACCATGTTACGATAGGTGGTGATGATACTTACGTTGCAGAATGTTACGTTAGAGAATGATGTTACGTAAAATTAAGCATGTTCTTGCAGTGGGTGATGTTACGCAAGAAGCACACTGTTACTGCAAAGGCTGGGTCTATCGTGAGTGACGTGTGACGGCTGTGATGACTTCTGCCACCTTCCATTTGCTGATACGAGCCACCCCTCCTCTCTCTCTCTCTCTCTCTCTCTCTCTCTCTCTCTCTCTCTCTCTCTCTCTCTCTCTCTCCAGTTAGCGATAAGAGCCCTTCCCATCTCTATCTGTCTGTCTGTCTGTCTGTCTATCTGTCTGTCTGTCTGTCTTCTGTCTCTGTCTCTGTCTCTCTCTCTCTCCAGTTGGCGATAAGAGCCCTTCCCATCTCTATCTGTCTGTCTGTCTGTCTGTCTGTCTCTCTCTCTCTCTCTCTCTCTCTCTCTCTCTCTCTCTCTCTCTCTCTCTCTCTCTCTCTCTCTCTCTCTCCATTAACCGATAAGAGCCCTCCCTCTCTGTCTTATTTTTTTTTATATTCTAGGAAGAAGGAACCAAAGGCCAAGAGCCCGCAAACTGTTCCTTCCAAGAGAAAAACATGATACAAGAGAGAGCCAAATTCAAGATCCCTTCATTTCGAGATGCCTGGACACAGTGCGTTTGAAAGACTGGAGATCATAGCTGGCAGGAAATACAGACAGAGGGAGACAGTTCCAGAGTTGACTTGCTGCAAAAATGAAGGACTGGGAGTAACGGTTAGCTCTTGCATTAGAGAGCTGGACAGAAAAGGGATCATAGTTTGCTGCTAGACGGGTGCTACAAGCCCGTCGTAGAGGTGGAGGAATGCATGCAGACGGTTCAGAGGAGCAGTGACCATTGAAGTAGCGATAGAAAAGTAATAAAGATGCAAAAGTGCGACGAAGAGACAGAGATTGAAGGGAGCCAGTAAGAGGAGGAAAGTTAATGAGACGAAAAGCCTTTGACTCCACCCTATTGAGAAGAGCTGTATGTGGGGAGCCTCCCAGCACATGAGAGTTGTACTCTACACAGGGGCGGATAAAAGCCGTGTATAAAGTCAACAATTGTGCAGGGGTAAAGAAGGAACGGAGTCTGTCTGTCTCTGTCTCTGTCTGTCTGTCTGTCTCTCTGTCTCTGTCTGTCTGTCTGTCTCTCTGTCTCTCTTTCCCCATTAACCGATAGGAGCACTCCTTCTCTGTCTGTGTCTCTTAAATTTTTCTCAAATATATAATGAGTGTCAGTAGACCGCACGATCACATATACCTAAAACAAAAAACAGTATCCGGTATACGGACACCTCCCCGAAATGTGAAAACAGTGAACTCAGAAATCGCTTTTAATGAGGTAATTTAAAACTATTGGACGCGTTTTATATGGGTCACCTGCTGGATTACACGCTTGTTAATAAAAAAAATAGATGCTCTGATTTTTTTCCCCTCGCTGCAGGAGAATCATTAATTTTTCCCCGGTTTTCCAACTATATATTTAGAGCTGAATTCAAAACCCGTGCATTTTCAAAGAGCGAACGGAGCGCCAGTATCCATAGCCTCATTTTGACAGGGACAGCGCTTTCCTCTAATTAAAAGCAGTACCTTTTTTAATGGTCAGCGGGGAGACTGGTTCATTAGGCAGTCAGATAAGCTCAATGGATTTTTAGATTACATGGCAAAGAATAGGATGATAGTAAAAAAAAGGAAAAAAAAAGAAAAAACTGCCGATTTATTGTAAGAAAAAGAGCAGTGATGAGCTCCAGTACAGACCTAAGTCTATACAGTAGAAGCAAGTAACGTCATTCTTGCTTTATTCTTGTTACTTTCAGACAACTGTTTTGATGGTAACCCGGGCCGTTTGTAGTGAAGGGATTAATAATAACTATGTCGTACTCCTCCAATAAATAGCTATCTATCTACCTATCACTCAATCTTTCTATCTATTCATCTATCCATCCATCGATCCATCCATTAAAAATTCGACCCGAAGAAATATCCATTCTGTATACAATTTTTGCACTGATTGCTATGCCTTACTTTTCGGGGATAATCACCCTTTCCTTTTTTTTTTTTTAACCCTAAACTCATCCTAACCTAACCTAAACTAACAGACTAACCTAACTGACTAACAAACTAACCTAACCTGGTCCTAACAAAAATAAACCTAACCCAACTTTCCCGGATAAGAAAAAGCGAAAAAGAAAAGAAAAAAAGAAAAAAAAAAAGGTGGGAGGGATACGCAGAATCAAAATCCGTGTTCGGTTCAGAGGCGGCATACATAACCAGAGGAAAATAATGGCTATCCTGACCTGGTATCATACGAATTATTATTAAAGCTGAGGAAAGGACGGTGGGGAAAAGACAGAGGTATTTATATGTGGAAAGACCCAAGTTTTTATATGATAACTCCTGAAGCACGATATATGATAAAGCGCTAGTCAATCTATATCATTTTCTATCGCTGCTGACTATGTAATGTAGAATACAGACTGATTTCTACCTAACAATTGCAGTACGGTAAAGCCTTAATCTTTCTATACCTTTTTCTATCTCTGCTGACTACACTTTGTAATGTGGAATGCAGACTGAATCCTACTTAGCAATTACAGGTATTTTACAGATATTATTAAATTAAATAGTGATCTGTACCTCCTAGCTCTCAATGTGAACAGTACAGTCTATAGTAATATGATGGTTACGTGGCAAACTGCATCTCCTTATTTTTTCCTCCTCCTCCTCCTCCTCCTTATCATCATCATCATCATCACCATCATCTCAAACTTTATTCACACCTTTATAACTATGGCATGCTTTTTATTTATTTATTTATTTATTTATTTGCAGATATCAAAGTGAAATGTTATACCGGTATGTATATCTAGACTTGTAAATAATTGTTGCAATGCTACGTATTTCTTGGACACTGACTCACCGTAACCTTGTATATAAACCATCACACTAAAAGAAAAAGAAAAAGAAGAAAAGATTTGCTCCCATACCGCACTTAAAATTTCGAAACATGGACGAAAGATTGTGACATACAGGCCACCTTATGATGTAAGTGTAAATATTTCCCTTTTGGTATCGTTCAGTGCAGGAAACTGCATAAAGCTTTTCGATCTATCTCCCACTGCACCCAGATGCTTTATTCTCGTAGAGGGTGGCCCCGAACAAATCACCTCCATGTCACCTTGCCTTCCACCATCAGGCTGCCCCAGGGCCGGATTAACCCTGCTGTGGCCTGGTAGGCAACGCAGACGGTTGGCCTACAACATACAGATCTCTTTCTTCCGTTATTCCTAGTGAAATTTTGGCATGACCTATAATGGACCCTTTTGATGGCCTGATGGGTGATGGCCCTTACCTGGACACCCAAAGCGAATATTTGTTCCGTTCTGGAAGTCTGGATGGCCTGTGACTGGCCGTGGTCTGGTAGGCAGTTGCTCATTTTGCCTATACCTGGTAATCCGGCCCTGGGCTGCCCTTTCCCAGCTCACACCCTTACTCATATACCTTTCCACCCCATCCCTCCATACGATAACTGGATATTATAGTCTAAATTAGCAGTTTATGAGACCCATTTACATTGGCGTAATTTGCTTATATTCCTATCACTGGAACACCCGGCCATCACAGTAAACTGACAGGAAAATATAGGTGTTTAGGGAAGGCAGTAGGTTATTAGATGGCGTAACATTCACTATGATATTTACCACCACACTATGAGTGGTCGTTCCAATGGTAAATTTAAAAAATAATAATAATAGTAATAATCATCATCATCATCATCATCATCACCATCATCATCATCACAATCATCTTGTCATTTCCTATCTACAACAACACTGGATGTATGTGAGACCATTTCTCTCTTTCTCTCTCAAAAAAAAAAAAAAAAAAAAAAAAAAAAAAAAGGTTCGATTGATCAGATACGAACGAGACAGTGATAAAGCCACGACCGAAAGTTCCCAAACACTTCACTGCAGGATGTGGCGGTGAAGGATAATACACGAGTCATTTTCACGTGATGGCAATACGAGGCAAAGAACAGAAGGGCATGAGAAGGAAGGATACTCTCTGGTGTTTGGGGAGGAAGGATACTCTTTAATCTCTAGGAAGGAAAGATCCTCTCTTTAACTTTTAAGGAGGAAGGACATTCTCTTTAATTTTTTGGGAGGAAGGATACCCTCTTTAATTTTTAGGGATGAAGGACTCTCTCTTTAATCTTTAGGGATAAAGGACACTTTCTTTAATTTTTAGGGATGAAGGTAACTCTCTGGTGTTTAGGGATGAAGGAAACTCTCTGGTGTTTAGGGAGGAAGGATACTCTCTGGTGTTTAGGGAGGAAGGATACTCTCGCTTATGGAGGGCAGGACACAATGATGGAGGAGTGTCAAGGAATTTTTTATCATGGCTGGAGTTGCCTCTTGTTTTCAGTTGTTAATGAGTTCCTCTGAGGCTTGGGGTGGCCAGGGCACGCAGTTCATTCAGTATATCAGTTTCTCTCTCTCTCTCTCTCTCTCTTTCCCTAGTATCTATCTATCAATCAACCGACAACAATGAATATATGAGACGCACACTCTCTCTCTCTCTCTCTCTCTCTCTCTCTCTCTCTCTCTCTCTCTCTCTCTCTCTCTCTCTCTCTCCAGCATCTATCTATCAATCTATCTACAATGACATTGATTATATGAGACATGAACTCTCTCTCTCTCTCTCTCTCACACACACTCTCAAGGGAAGAGGTAATCCTGTTTTCGCACACAAAAACCTTAAATCCTTCTCGTGGTATCATCCGTGACGCAAACATCCAACTCCCTACACACATATAGTCCTTTCACCTAAACTTGGCCCAGATTTTCGTCCTTTTGCGGCTGATTTCATTTAGGTCAGTGACAGGAAAAGACAATGCTACGGTTTATCATCCTTTCCACAGCACTTCTTCGTGACTACTATCGTCATCTAGTGCTAATACCTTATTAAAACTCAGCTGTCATGAGAGAGAGAGAGAGATGCTTTAGGGTCAAGGAAAACTGGAGAGAGAGAGAGAGAGAGAGAGAGAGAGAGAGAGAGAGAGAGAGAGAGAGAGAGAGAGAAGAGAGAGAGAGAGAGAGAGAGAGAGAGAGAGAGAGAGAGAGAGAGAGAGAGAGAGAGAGAGAGAGAGAGAGAGAGAGAGAGAGAGAGAGAGAAATTGGCTTCTCATTTCATCCAGTGTTCCATGAAACTGCCATGCAATTTTCCATATAATATTTGTGTTGTCTCGTTTCCAAATCTCTCTCTCTCTCTCTCTCTCTCTCTCTCTCTCTCTCTCTCACACACACACACACACACACACACATTTCCTGACATGTGATAATGCAGTCACACTAAGGGCTGTATTTGACGTAGCTTTTTACAGCATATTTGTAACTCTTCTTTCGAAGGTCAGTATACCCAAATACATCCTTGTATGTCGATGTCAGAAATATATAAGTAACACAGATGAGAATGCCACAGTGTATTATGCTAAATAAATCGCTAAGGAAGAGGTGTTTAAAACTTTCTGTCATACAGCGTACAGTTCTATCTCAATTATTCTTAGATACGTTTCTTATTTAACATTTTTTTTAATCAGTTCGCCTTGTGTTTAAAGCTTTCATCCTGAAGACGGATTATTATTTATTTATTTATCGATCTATTTAACTTTTCTTCTGTTCTACGCCTGTTAGGGACTACATACGAATATTTTTGCACGTGTCATTATTCTTCATTAAAGTAAGAAAAATGCCTTTAAGTATATATACTCTTATTTCACGTATTTATACTGACCTCTTTCCTCTCTCATGCTTGGTACCAACCACTGCCAAAATGCTATCACTTTTCGTCATGTAACCGAGGCGAACTGGGCCCGTAATATATGTCTTCTGAGCTTGTGTCTGAGTTAAATTAGATGTGCTTGTGCATATTTTGATATTTATTCATACGCCTACCATACACTTAACAATCATACTGCAGTAATATTAGCTCGTAAACTTGTGTTGACCTTTGCATATAAATAATTTTGTCTTCATTCATATAGCTATACAGCATTTCTCAGTCACATGATTATATTCTATGAAAAGTTAAGCAATTTCTAGTAAAAACTAATTACGTTAGAAAACTAGAAGGTACTCAGAAAGCGCATACTTCCGCCAATGCCACTGTCATTACAAAGGATAAGGATCCGAATAAGTGGAGATAGGATTTGGATCCAGATACGAATCAGGAAAATTTAATCAATTCTTTCTTGGCCCATGGCCAACCCTTTCACAAAATTTCATTAAAATTCATGAAGAATTTTTGGTGATGTGCGGGATATCCCGGATCCGAATCTGGATTCGCCCCAAAATTTTATCACTTTTTCCTTGGCCCGTGGCCCGCCCTTCCACAAAATTTCATTGAAATTCATTGAGAACTTTTGGAGATAAGGTCTGGACAAACACACAAACAGACAGACAGACAGACAGACAAACATATGTGAATAGGTTAGCGGAGGTAATTATTGTAAAAACTGATTCGGATCCTTTTTATAAATGCAACCCAGACGTTCCCTCTCGTTTGCCAAATTTCTTGGGATAATTTTAGACCCCACCGTTTTCCTCGCCCCGCCTTCCCTCCCTGACCCTGTCTCAATCGATGGGAATGGTGCATGGTAGCGGTTCTAACTTTTTCCTGCCGGCTTTGGCTGGGGGCTTTTTTGGGAGGGGGAGCCTTTTTGCATTACTATCCTTTTCTTCGCAGGCTAGAAATAGATTTTAAACTCATACTCCCTGCAACAAATGGCCACGACAGAGCAATTAGGCCTGCTACAGTTTGCTTTCTTACACATCCTCTGTGCTGTATGACCCAGACATTTCACACCTGTCGCTTATGGTCAATGCCAAGATGCTCTACTCAACATTCGACCTACAATTAGGCCCTATAACTATTTTCGATTAAATTTTATGGTCTGACCTAGAAGAGTGAAAAGAAAAACAGTCATAACAGACCTCATTGGTACTTTCACGGCCACTTATTGTCGAGTAGGATGTAATTATGATATCAGTTCTCTGTCTATGGCAATTTCCGAACTGCTTGTTAAAGGCATGACATAGAAATCTAAGAGTCCATAGCCCGCCTTCTTGTCTGTTGAGAAGGCTCCCTAACACCTCTTCCTAAGCGATTTATGTTCCTTATTACTCTTTGTTATCCTCTTTTGTGTCATTTAAATCATTCAAATACCACCATACTCATCGTAAATAATATACTAACTGATATTAACCATCCGATTAAAAAAAAAAAAATCGGTAAGGAAGAGGTGTTAGGGAGCTTCCTTAACTGATAAGGATACGAACCCAGAACCTAACAGCAGAGAGGCAAGAACCCTCCCAGCCACGAACCCCTCTAAGAAAAGCCAGCAGGAAAAAACAAGAAGGACAACCATGCAACAGAGGAAAGGTTAAGGAAAAGGTGAATGAGAAATGACAGACTGAAATGTAGATAGACCTTTTAATAATTTTTTTGTCTTATGAGGGTCAAAGGTGTGTGAATAGTTAAATGAATCCCTTGACTTCAGTGTCGCATTTTATATTTTGTATTTGCTGTCTCCAGATGATTTTTTCACTGTACGACAGATATTTTCAACTTGAGGAGGTTAGACAAAGCCTTCATAAATCCTTCCACGACTATACATCTTTCCTTACCAAACAAACAAACAAAAAAGAAAAGAAAAAGAAAGAAAGAAAGAAATCTAGCCGAAGCAACAATACAGGTAAAATACGTCCTTTCCGTTAGCATTACCCGAGAAAGGTATTTTCCTGGCTCAGCTGAACGAAATCCCAGTATGAGCCTCGCTGGGTTGTTTGTGGGACTCCGCTCAGCTGTAATCAACATTAATTACTAAAAACGGCAGCTTCACTTTCGCTGTATGTGAGCGGGCTTTAAAACAGGAGTCGTGTTTACTTTTTTTCCCCTTATAACGCGGGTAAAAAACAAGTCTGTCTTGCAATGGATAGGAAACAGCAGAAGCAGTAGAAGCAGCGATGCCACAGTGATTGCACCACGAAGAACTACTACTTAAAAGAATGTAAGAGTTTGTCTAATATGCGTATCCTGTGACAGTCTGGTCATTAAGAACACCTGGAGAGTAGGAAACTGACTAGGAGTGTAGGTGAGTGAGGTGGGAGAAGATAGGTAGAGAGGGAGACCCAAGAAGAGGTAGATGGATGGAGTGGAGAGGTATATGAGTGAGTGTGGTTTGTGACGGAGTGAAGGCCTACTGATGGCGGAGGGAAGAAGGACGTGGAGGTGATTTGTCTGTAATCACCCCTTCCTGAAATAAGGCGTCTAACTACTGATAAACAGATAGATAGATAGATAGGTAGATAGATAGTTTGATTGACAGATAGACAGACAGACAGATAGACAGACAGATAAAACTTACAGATCCCAAATTAATCCCTTCAGTCCTGTGGCTCTCTCCTCTGAATAAATCTCTGAAGGCAGCAAGAGTTCTTCACAGATTTCAATGGCCCGAATTCTCACTCGGTAAGGAGGCTCCCTAACACCTCTCCTTTAGCTATTTTTTGTTGGATATGGCTGACCATTATCACTTTGAACGCTATTTATGCAGTATATGGCGATGTTTGAAGGATTTATGTAACACAGACGAGGACAGTAATATGTAATAAGCAAAATAAATCTATTAGGAAAAGGTGTTAGCGTGCTTCCTCAACAGGCGCTGGTTAATATCTTTTTGTACGTTATTTATGCAGGGTATGGCGATTTTTCAGGGATTCATTTGACGCAGAAGGGGACAGTGATACGTAATAACCAAAATAAATCGCCTAGGAAAAGATGTTAGGTAGCTTCCTCAACCGACGAGAATACAGGTCAACGTGTCAATTTGCTTTCAGGTCATGGTGTGATTAGGGTCATCATCCCGTGACGAAGCGACGGAAAATGACCTTTCAAATGCTCACACGAGACACTGAATCCTTCTTGCATATTTGCTGTCAGAGATGATGGGGACAAAGAAGGGGAGGAAGAGAAGGAGGGCAGGTTGATAAGACAGGTAAGGATAGGAAAGGAGAAGAAAATAAACAATATGAGACTTAGAGAAATAAAATCGCTGTGCCACAATACGGACAGGAAGGGAGGAAAGGAAGAAAGAAATATGAAATACAAATAAAGTGAAGAGAGGAGGAATGAAGCATAGCATATTAATAACCACCCAACAAACAATAAAGGGACCAAAAACAAGAAATAACAAATAGCGTCCGAAATCATGAACTTCACCAAACAGGCAATGCAGCAAAGTCTATCCATCTATTGCCAGACGCCTCAGTCCAGTAACGGGTGATCACAAACCAATCGCCTCCAAGTCGCCCTGTCCCATGCCATTTCGCTGCCCTCCCCCCCTCCCCAGCTCACACTCCCCTCTCTCAATGGGTCAAAGTAAAGTCCCTGGGATATGATATGTTGCGAATTTAGACCATATTTTTCCATAGTTATTTTGCCATTAACGACTAAAGTCAGGGTATCTTACATTGGTTTGTATGGCTTATTCTCGGTAATGTCAGACGATTTTACTCAATTTAATGGGTACCTCTTGCAGTGGGAGGACATGTAAGGGGTACAGTCATGAACCCTACTGTAGATACAAAGAGCCATTGCTAGTCTGGGTGCAAGTGGCTGTTGGCAGCAAAAATAAAGAATTATAGACGTTCACTCTCCCCACTAAAATTTTACTACTAAGTACAAGGAATAACCAACAGAGATAAAAAAGAGAAAGTGAGAAATAACAAAGATAGTAAAGGAAGCAGTATTAAAATTTTTCCCTTTTCCAGCATAAAGAAAGAATTCGAGGTTTACTCTCGTGAAAGGAAACTTAAAAAGGAGACCATATTCAAGATTCGTTATTTTTAAGTGCTTGGCCACACAGCATTTGTAAAACTGGAGGTCGTAGACAGTGTGAAGGAGAAAGTTGGGGTAGATAGTTCCAGAGTTTACCAGTCTCATGCATGAAAGATCGAGACAGTAACTGGAATATCAAACTCAAAGTGAAAAAAAAAAATGGGAGAGGGGCAACTAACTATGGGGAAAATGAGATATAAATATAAAGGAAATATTTTATTTCTTTTCTTCTTCTTCTCTCTCTCTCTCTCTCTCTCTCTCTCTCTCTTACATCAGAACAGTTTGGAAATTTTTGGGTACATCTCCGTCTATAAAGGAGTTAAATCAATATCTAACCCACCCACTTTCAAAAGTCTCTCTCAATTGGATACAATTATCTGAAGGGAAATAAAATTGAAATGAAACGCCAAGAACTCCGGCCCCTAGCTGTGTGTTAACTTGACCATATAATGAGTAATCTTGAGATTTGGTTTTTAGTTATCGTGTAGTCGAGGACAGGAGAATTTAAGGATGGATACAGGGTCTTGGTCGTAGTTTATTATCTTCTAAGAAAAGTTTAAGTTGAGCAGTGTATGTATTACACAGGAACGTAATTTACTAACTAAGTTCTCGCTGGATCCCTCTTCTCTCTTCCTCTCTCCACAACCTCTCGGTTCTATAGCTAGCCCCTTTCTGACTCTCTAACTCTTCCTTCTCTGTCTAGGAGGGCTTTTTGTCACGTGTACAACCCATAGGTCTGGGTTCTAGAAGCTTACGTGTGTCTGTGTGTATGTAGCACTTCCGGCGCCATTGTGCACATGTGGTATTCCTTACAGAAATGCGGACAGATTTCCTTTCCCACTGAAATCGCAAACACATTTCCTTTGGTTAACTCTTGCTGACATATTTCCTAGTTCCACACCTTGACTGGTGTTCCTATCTATTATACTATCTCTTATGAATTGTATTATGATAATGTAGATTCCTACATCTGTCTATCATGCTATGAGTTGTATTATTATAATATGGAGTCCTGACATCGCTTGGTCAAGCCAGCTGGCGATCCTCCGACAGCATTCAGCATTGACATGCTCTAATCTATTAATACATAATACTGATTATAATACTGAATAGACATAATATTCATGATAATATTGTAATGACCTAATAATATTCTAAAAACATAATATTGTAAACATATTGTATACAATTATACATAATGGAGCAAATGCACTATAGTTAAACTCAATATGGAATCTTGTATAACATACATACTGTAAAATGTGTATGTATAACAGGCATATATATGCAAAAAATAGTTCAAAGTTAAGATTATAGTAAGGGTTACTAATAAATTTGTATTTTATATAGATATAATGATAATATTAATTCAATTGTTGTCCCCCCCCTTTTTTTAATTAACAATATTTAAAAAATATTTACACTTCATTAAGGGGGTCTGACTTGAATGTTTACTCTTCCTCCAGTAAATACTGACCCCAAGCTTGCAATTCTTGCATGCATTCTGTGCATTGCGAACAGCACTACTGCAAATACAATAGAGAAGGTTACAAAGACAGTAGGTGCTGGGCTATACACATAATATGGGTTGAACATACTCAAACTCAAATCTTCCCAGGGCTTCATTGTTTCATTGATCAGTTGCATAGTTTCAAACTTAGGTGAAGTCAACTTAATACTTGTGCTCATGTTTAAGTCCATATCAGGCAGTGGGTGGAAATGTTTGTGTGTATGATCGAGGATGGCGTAGTGATTGATGGTGGATAAAGTAGACATGGATGGGGGAGGCGGTGGCTCAATCGGTAGAAAGGTGGCCTGCAGTCCCACCGGACCCAGGTTCGAATCCCGGCTGGGGCAGGGAACAGTTTAAGGATTTGAATTTCATTAAAATCAGGCTTTACTGATCTACCAGAAGACCCGCCGACATGTCGTAAAAATACCCCCGCTAATACCAACACGCCAGTCCTGTATGAGACAGCCCTAGCATGTATTCAATATGGACGGTGGGTGTTAGCGCCGAAGTGGTGACATGTAGAGGTGTATGGTATGTAGGAGGACTGCTGGGCCTTGATAGCAGGCTGTGAAGCCTATGCCCAGAGTCGGGCACATAAAAAAAAAAAAAAAAAAAAAAAAAAAAATACCGCACAGTAGTCTGGTGCTTTGTATAATTCTGAGGCTGAAGTATGAGATGGTGGTATATCTGGACAGACTATGTAAACTGATGTGCTATGAGTGAAGTAAAAAAAACTGTGAGTGTCCGATGCGCTGATGGTGTATAAGCTTATCTGGAGCAAAAGTGAAGTTGCAATGGTGATGAATGTCGTGGTTTCTTATGATAGCCATTTCACAAGGGACTGTTCCAGTAGGCTGAAACGTGAAGATGTACGCAGGACAAAGGTGAACAGCATGTAAGGATGTACGGCACTTTCGTTCAATTGTTGATTCACTGGCGAAAGTGACAGTGTTCCGTCTCTTGGAGACCATGATGAGTTCGGTGTTTGTGTCGATGTTCATGATGACCAAAGTGTCATTATTCTTAGAAGGGAAGGGGTATATTTGATACACCGTGAATAGGTCGTCAGCTATGAATGGTACATGAACTACTACTGATGTTGGTGTTAGTGTTGCTTCTAAATATGGATAGTATAACATGAAGTCTCTACCCCGGAACAAAGGCTTCAAACCATGTTTATGTATGCCTTGGCTAATTATCTGACGTTGCTCGTTAACTGGAAGTAGGTCAATTGTGATCCTACCATTACCAGCATTTGCAATTCCTTGCATGAGAGCCCTGTAACGAACTCTAGTATTATCTAGCTGGAGTATAATTGTGTCAATATGTTCCGTGATGATGGAGAAGTGTTGGAAAAGTGTTATGTTCCCTTCCATGGCATTTATTTTGTCTACTCTCTGGTGAGTTATACTTTTTGCCTTTTTTAGATTTTTCACGATTGTCTTCATTGCTGAGTTTTGTCCGATGCAAAGCGTCACTCGGTAGGCTTCAGCCAAGCTTTACGCACTGACTCTCCACACAGCCTCCATGACCTTGCTGTGTGTGTGTGTGTGTGTGTGTGTGTGTGTGTGTGTGTGTGTGTGTGTGTGTGTGTGTGTGTGTGTGTGTGTGTGTGTGTGTGTGTGTGTGTGTGTGTGTGTGTGTGTGTTTGGAAATCCGATACAGACAGTGGAATTATGAAATACACTTTTATCAAAATACCAGACATATTTATTCTTTTCATTATAAAACAATGGAGACTCAGTGATTGATTTTGTCTAATTAAGCTGGAAAATTACTGTGCTTAATTTGCAGTGGAAATTAAGTTTAGATGATGATGATGATGATGATGATGATGATGATTATGATGATGATGATAATGATTAGTATTCATTTCTAGCAACAGTGATTTGCTCTTTCGTTTTCTGTGTTTTTTAATTCTTCTGCAAAAAATAATACAAGCAGGCAAGGAAAAAGGCAAGAAAAAAAGAGCAAATTCAGTTTCTCTCTCTCTCTCTCTCTCTCTCTCTCACACACACACACACACACACACACACACACACACACACACACACACACACACACACACACACACACACACATACACACACACACACAGTCATACCTAGATACCAAGAACACTGCAACAAGACACCTAGTATGATAACCTCCCAGTTAATTTCAGTTTCATGCATCACTCGCAAGTAAGATGATGATGATGACGACGATGATATACGAGACATCTGAAGCACAGTCTACCTCCCACCAAAGTACCTGTGTGTTCTAAGCCCCAGTGTTTGTTAGGAGGCTTTATATTTTGGGGAGACATGGGGATCTAGGCTGACCTCTTCGTTCTCTTCTTACACGTTCTTACTGATCTTTTCACCTCTCCGTCTCTACATACAACTCTCTCTTCCGTCTCTTAACATATAGCGAGGCGCTTTGATCTCATGGGTAAATATATAGCTAAAAACAAAGATTACTGAATGTATCTACTACCTCTGAAAGGATCTCTTCTATATCTCACATAGGAGAAAAGTTATTTGCCTCTGAAAACCATCCCGGTTGGGCCGTGTCGTGTCGGGCCGGGCCGGGTCGTGTCGGGCCTCTCATTTCTTAGCTGATCGTAAACATCGCTCCGCTACGCATGCTCGCTCATAATAAGTAGGTGTGGTGTGGCAGGTTCGTGTGGGTAGGTGTGGTGTGTGGTGTGGCAGGTTCGTGTGGGTAGGTGTGGTGTGTGGTGCATGGTAAGTGTGGTGTATGGTAGGTGTGGTGTGCTTGGTGCGGTGCGGGTAGGTGTGGTGTGGAAGGTGTGGTATGGTAACTGTGGTGTGGTTGGTGTGGTGTGGGTAGGATAGGTCTGATAAATTGTAACATGTTATCATTCATCATCCAATCCTACGTTGCCCCATGAGAAGCGTAAGAGCCCGGGGCTAGGCAAGTTGGTCCTGACATTAAGATGAAAGTGACCAGCCTCACTCATCCCAGAGTGGTATTACGTGAGCAATAAACCCAAACCATCCCTTGGATGTAAACCTTCACCGGCTCGATCCGATTGGAGCTCCGTAATTACCCACTAAACCACCAGGGGCCAAAATGTGGTTATATGGTTACCACTCAGCGTAGTAAATGGTTTCCTGGTATACAGGGAACCATTTGGCTTGTCACTCAGTGTAGAGTCACCCACAGGCAGAATGAAGAGGAAAGAATGAAAGGAAAAAAAAGAGAGAAGAGGGAGTGTAAAGTCACCCGTAGGCAAAAGGACAGGAAAGAATGAAGGAAAGACAGGAGATGGAAGGAAGGAAGGAGGAAGTAAAGGAAAGGGCAGAACCCCGTGCAGCACTACATCAAATGAGTGGATCCCACCTACCACATACTTACATCTAAATAGCTTTTGGAAATCCACATAAATAATCCTATTACAAGAAGGACACGTCATATATATGAGCTGACTGTGAAATTAGCAGAGATCAGAGGTACAAATAAAATGTCACACTTTTAAGTAGTTATTAATGAGAGAGAGAGAGAGAGAGAGAGAGAGAGAGAGAGAGAGAGAGAGAGAGAGAGAGAGAGAGAGAGAGAGACTTTAGCTGGTGTGTGTTCTGTTGAATGAGTTGTAATAAAAAGATTTCTTACGATGTTATGAGAATATCTTTAATACGAAAAACTGGGAAATAAATAAGAAACAGACGATGAAGGAAAAATATTGTAAACAAAATAGTTCCCCTGAGGATTTCCGTGTAATATAAGCTTACCGAGCTCATGTGAACAAAAATACGAAATTATGAAATGCTTTTTTACTCTGTTTCTGAAAATAATTATTGTTGCTGTCAAGTTGAGAACACTGCATTTATTTTATTTTTTATTTTTTACGATGAAAAGTATGCTCGTATTTTTGCAGCAGTTGCAGTAATCATCGCTCATCTAGTAAAGGAGGGAGAGAGAGAGAGAGAGAGAGAGAGAGAGAGAGAGAGAAACAGCTTTTATCCGATTTTATCCAAACTTCGTAAAAAGATGGAAGTGCACTCATGGAGCTAAGCAATGTTTTCGAGACAAATAGATTTAAGGTCAAGGTCACAGTGCTAGATTAAAGTTTGATCTAGTAATTTCACAGCCTGAATATGACTTACACCAAACTAGATGGAAGTGTTAAAGGTCATGCAAGAACAAGGAGGTTCGAACCTGTGAACAGGTAGTCAAAGATATAGGTTACAGAGCAAATTCATATTTCGACTCATCTGTGTGTCTGTCTGTCTGTGAACAATACTTGATAAACATTTCTGATCCAATTTGCATCATACATGGTGGATGGGTTGAGAGTCAGCCACGTGGTTGGCCTACTATTTTCAGAGCAGATCAAAGTTTGAGATCACAT
>NC_137019.1:36770634-36810634 GCF_032717465.1 Coenobita brevimanus
GAAAAGAGGGAAGGAGAGAAGGAAGGAGAGAAGAACAGGGGGAAAGAGAAAGGGAAGGAGAGAAGAAAATCGGGAAAGAGAGATGGAGGTGAAGAGTAAAGAGAGGAAGAAAGATAGAGGAAAGAGGAAAGGAGAGAGAGAGGAGGAAAAAGAGAAGAAGGAAAGAGGAAAGGAGGAAAAAGAGAGATGGAAGTAAAGAGGAAAAGAGGGAAAGAGAGATGGAGGTAAAGAAGAAAACAGAGAAAGAGAGATGGAGGTGAAGCGTAATGAGGGGAAGGGAAGTGGAGGAAAGAGATGAGGTAAAGAAGAAAAGAGGGGAAGAGAGATGGAGGGAAAGAAGAAAAGAGGGGACGAGAGGTGAAGGTGAAGAGTAAAGAAGGGAAGAGAGATGGAGGAAAGAGGAAAGAGAGATGGACGTGAGGAGTAAAGAGAGGAAGAGAAAAGAGGAAAGGAGGAAAGAGAGATGGAGGGAAAGAGGAGAGGAGGGAGAAGAGATGGAGATACAAAAGAAGAGAGGGAAGATGAAGATAAAGAAGAAAGGAGGGAAGAAAGATGGAGGGAAAGAGGAAAGGATGAAAGAAAGATGGAGATAAAGGAGAAAGGAGGAAGAGCCGTGGAGGGAAGGAGGAAGAGAGACTGAGGGAAGGATGAAAGGATGGAAGAGAATGGAGGTAAAGAAGAAAGGATGGAACAGAGATGGAAGGACAGAGGAACGGAGGAGAGATGGAAATAAAGAGGAAAAGAGGAAACAGAGATGGAGGTACAGAAGAAAAGAGGAAGAGGGACGACGAATAAGAAGAAAGGAGTTAGACACTGATAAAGAGGAGAGAAAACAGGAAATATTAAAGATGGAAGGGAAGAAAATAAAACAGTTAAATTGGGACATCACTGCTAAACGGGGAATACAAGACGGTCTCCACATAGTATTAGCACACTGACATACCTCTGTGCAAATGGAGAGACTAAGTAATGATTATATAAAGGCATACTCAAACATACTCCCAAACTCTGACTCCTATATGATTTGACGTTTAAGCCCACAAATCCCCTTAAGAGACCTAAATTAAGGAGAGTCTGAGGCTCTTGGCCCAAGGAATAGCTGCCAAGTCTGAAATGAATTGTTGAGGAATGAAAAGCTGGCGCCAGGCTGAAGAAGCATTAGGAAGAAAACGAAGCGGAAAAAGAAGGAAAAGAAACGAAGGAAAAAAATCAGTATCCTTTGCCCTTGTGACTTAAAGAGATAAGACTGAAAGGAGGACTATGGAAGAAAGGAGGAAAAAAATAGAGGAAGAGGAGAAGAGAGATGGAGGAAAGAAGAGAAAATGGAAGAAAGATGGAAGAAAGGAGAGAAAATGAAAGAAAAAGGGGGAAGTGAGATGGAGGAGAGGAGAAAAACTGGAAGAAGAGGAGAGAAGAGAAATGAAGGAAAGGAGATAGAATGGAGGAAGAGGAGGGAAGAGAGATGGAAGAAAGGTGTGAAAATGGAAGAAAAGGAGGGAAGAGATGGAGGAAAGAAGTGAAAATGGAAGAAAAGAAGGGAACAGATGGAGGAAAGCAAACTATATGGAAGACAAGGAGGGAAGAGCGATGGAGGTAAACAGGAAGGGAGGGAAGAATGGAGGTAAGAAAAGATGAAAATTGAAGAAAGGTGAAAGGGAAAATGATATAAGGATAAGAGAGGAGAGGAATGGAAGGAGGAATGGAGAGAAGAGGACAGACGAGAGGGAAAGGAAGAAGGGAGGAAAGAAAATGAAGGAAAGGGAGACAGAGATGGAAATATGAAGAAAAGACCAAGGAAAATGGAAATAAGGAGGTAAGTAAGAAAGGGGAGAAGACAGAGGAGGTAGAGAAGAAGAGGGATGATTACTGAGGGAAGGAGGGAACAGAGATGGAAGAAAGGAGAAAGATACTGGAGGAAAAGGAGAGAGAGAGAGAGAGAGAGAGAGAGAAGGAATGATGAATGAAGAAGAAAGGAGGGTAATGAGGAAAGAATGATAAATGATTTAATAATAGGAGGAAAAAAAGATAGGTAAAGAGGAAATAGAAAAGACATGAGGGAAGGAAATGAAGAAAAGGAAGAAAAGAAGAGAACGAATATGGAGGGAAGGAGAGAATAAAATGGAAGAAAGGGAGGGAAGAAAGATGGAGGGAAGAAGTGACGGAAGGGAGGAAGAGAAGGGGAGGAAGATGGAGACAAGGAGGGAGAAAGAAGCATCCCTAGAATCCACTTCCTAAAACAATCTTACTAATGGATGTTTTGAGGATGGGTAATTTTTCTCCCGTCCAGAAGAGATCATCCTTCCCTCCTATACTCCTTTCACCTTAACTTGGCTGAGATTTTCGCTCTTCTATAGCTTATAATATCCCGTAGAACAAGATAATACTACGGCCCTACATCCGCTCCATAGCACTTCTTCGTGACTTGCGTTAGAGTGTACTGTTGATCTATTGTTGCAGTTCGGCATGCATGATGGAGAGACGGCAAGTTTCGGTCAAGTTGAAAGGAAAAGAGTGTAAGTCATTCTCCCCTCACACAATGTTACGATGGGAGGGTAGGAGTGGTATTGTGTGGTGCGGTGTGGTGTGATGAGAAATGGTGTAGTTAAAGGTTGGAAGTAGTGTTGTGACCTAGTACAGTGTAGTGTTGCGAGGTGAGGTATGGTGTGGTTAAGGACTGGTAGGAGTGGTATGGTATAGTGTCGTTTGGTATGGTGTGGTGAAGTGATGTCTGGTGTGGCTAAAGGTAGGTAGGAATGGTGTGGTGTGATGTGTTATGGTATGGTGTGGTGTGGTGTGGTGTGGTGTGGTGTGGTGTGATGTGGTGTGGTGTGATGTGATGTGATCTGCTAATATATGATAATGAGGGGGAGACTCCAATATGGTGCGGTGTGGTGAGGTGCAGTGTGACAGTGTGGTGAGGTGCAGGGTACAGTGGATATGCAATGGTTTGAAGCAGCTCATTTTGATGAGGTGTGACAGCATGGCATGTAACGTGATATGGTGTGGCAGGGTGTGGTAGAGGTGTGTGTTTGTTTTGGTTTCACAGGATGGGATGGTAAGATATAGTGTGGCAAGATATGATGTTATCTGACGTAGTGTAGTGCAACAAAGATGAGGTGGCTAAGTGTAGTGCGGTGTGGTGCTGTTAGGAAATATGACGTCAATAATATGATGCATGTACTTTGCTATTCAGGGTGGGGTGAAGTATTACATGGTATGCTGGGGATGATGGGAGCTGTTACGCTGCAATATGATAGGATGAGGTTGTTTACTGTAGTCTGATGTGACGATGCGTGGTGTGGTGTGGGTGGACAATATAATACATTTAATAATTTACTATATTTACGTTCATTACCTATCACTAGCCTTTATGCAAAATCACCTCAGCTAGTACCACAGTGTGATGTGAGAGTTGTCTTTTCTCCAGTACCATAAATCTTTCCATCCGCCCAATGGTATTAAAAGATTCAATTACAGAGAGAGGATTCACTCCTCCAGTTTCTCTTTCTTTCTTCTTTTGTGTTTCTGGCTCTAGGGGCCTACCTCTTTCTTCCTTCCCCCCTTCTTCTGTCTTCTCTCACTGTTTTTACCTGTTTCTTGAGACACAGAGTATATAAAACCTGCGTAAGATAATTTTCTTTTTGCTTTTGTACTTAGAGAAAGAACAGATTTACATTTTCACCACTCCCACCCTCTTCAATCATCGATACCCATCTTCACGGTGTGTCCTGCAGATGCATGTTTTCATCTGAGTGAACTGAGCCAATTCCAAGGTATGAGCACTTGGCATGTATTTCGACGCGCCTTTGGAGGTAGGAATAAGAGGAATGAGTCTCCTTGGTTATTAGTCAAACGAACCCTCCAGTCTGACAACAAAAAGTCCAACAGATGAGCTTCAAAGGAGTTAGGGATCTTCCTCTGGCCGGAACAAATGTATACCCCACCTACTTCTCTCCGACTCACCTCTTCCTTTTTCTGCGCTTCTATAACCCCTTTCCGAAACACACACACACACACACACACACACACACACACACACACACACACACACACACACACACTTTTTCAGTAATTTCCTTCCCCACGTCAATGTTGATATCGCGTCCATCTCACCCACTTTTTATTTCCCGACTGAATATTCAATTTCTCTGTAACTTCTGAACCAATTTAACTGGGATTTTGCACACCGGATCAAAGCTTGATTGCCCAAACATGATGCTCGTCTAGCATATATTGCTAGATTACTTTGACGGCCATACAGGATTTCCAATTTCTGTTTTTCTGTTTTTTCTTCACAATTTATATTTCCAAAACCTATTAAATCTCAAGACTTAGTTTCAAATTTTGTTATGCTGCCATCAAGCGATTCTATTTCGCTTTAAAAAATGATGAAGTCTTGTCTAATTCACTCGTTTTGTCACGTCTCTTCTGAGTTGAACAAAATTTAAAGGAAGTACGAATAAAAGAAAAAGAAGTCCTCTGGCTGAAGGATGGATTTCAAAGGACCAGGAAGGACCCGTCAGATCTCAAGAGTCTGTCTATATATATTGTCATCCGACCTTCATTGCCCCATCATGAGCGTAGGGACCCGAGGCCAAGCTACTCAGTTTTATTATTTAAAGGCAAGGGTGACTAGCCTCTCTTGACAATAGATCAGTAGACGACAATGTATCGTTTAACTTTATGGTTACTACCCAACGTAATAAATGGTTTCCTGGGTGGCAGAAACAATTTGGCTTGCCACTCCTTGTAGTCACAGGAAGGCAGCACTACATCGAGTGAGTGGATGGTGGATACCCTCCTTGGATAGACAGGGCGGAGGAAGACAATGGTGCGGTGGTTGGCAAGTGCAGCTCGCAACCAGAAGAACCCGAGTTGAATTGTCGGGCAGGTTATTCTTTTGGGCTAGGCTTGCTTTCCTTTTGTCCCTGAACACCAGCAGTACAATCAGGGACGTAAATATAACATCAAATTTTGCAGGTCCTGTGATAAGGGAAAATTGGAACTTAGAGAAGACTGACTATAGCCTTTAATGACGCTCGTGTTGTCGGTAGGCACTACACCCTGTTCACTTAAACCTGGCTTAAAATTGCCATCTCTCCACCTAGAATGCAGGGATGAAACAAGAGATTACCTAAAATATGGTGCTCGTCACGAAGAAGTGTTGTGGAAAGGACGTACAGCCGTAGTACTGTAATTTTTCAGTCTCTGAGATATGTGAACTAAGCTGCAAAAGGACGAAAATGTGGGCCAAGTTAAAATGACTGAATCATAGTCCTAATTCTGTGTCGCCTGGGCTGTCACTGATTTGTCTTTTCTATATAACCCGAACAATATTGATGTGAATGTCTTTTTGATTGATCTGGAAGTGGAGTAAAAAAAAACAGAAGTCATATGAACTGACAGACATCGATTCATCTATGATCAACTGCAGCAATAAAAACAAGAACAACAAAACAGCAGAAGAACAGCACTACACTCTTTTAACTCTAACTTGCCCTAAAACTACCATCTCTATGTGTTAAATGCTTAGCTGTAACAAGAGACTGATACCAGAAAAAAATGCTAGTCACGAAGAAGTGCTATGTATACTGTCTGATGCTGAGCTGTAGCACTGTCTCATCTCTGGGAAAGACGTGCGTGAATCAAGCTGCAAAAGGACGAAAATCTGGGCCAGGTTTGGATGAAGCAACTACAGCACGACACCTCCTAGCCTTTTAGAAGCAATGCATAACAACACTGAACAAGTGACCATTATTTCAGGTGGCGCAGGGAGCCTCGAAACCAATCTCCCTTTCCTATATTTTCCCGTACAACAAGTCAATATTTCATCGTACAATATTTACATCGTTGTATTATCGACATAACTTGTGTCAGGGATATAACGAGAGTATATTAAAGTGAAGAGGGAAAACTAAATCCCCTAGGGAGAGGTGTTGGGTAAATTCCAGGGCCACATAACCCCCTCGCGATTACATATTTCTCATTTCCATCAACTTAAATTTCGACGACTTTTCTCAACGGTAATATCTGAGTGTAGAAGCGGAAAGATTAATTAAGATATCAAACCCCTCCTGATGGAAAAGACTCTGAATAGCTACTGAATATCATCAGGTGAGAGGAAAGCATTTAGTAAAAACAACAGGATTCGAGCATACATCACGATCCAAGTTTTTTACCAATATGGCTCCACTCCACCTTAATTTTTTTTTTTTAAATACTAAGCCCTGTCATTTTATGGCTAATGCAGTCCCCCCCAAGCACACACACACACACACACACACACACACACACACACACACACACACACACACACACACACACACACACGAATCATTAAGCAGCATTAGCACATCACACGGACAGCGCTAACACCATCCACCTCCACCTCCGTCTCCCCTCCCCACATGCCAGATACCACTCAATACTCCCCTCCCCTCCCCTCCCCTACCCACATGCCAGAAACCTCTCAGTACTCCCCTCCCCTCCCCTTGCCTCCCTCCCCTCCCCTGTCCTCTTCTCCCCTCCCCTCCCCTCCCTTCTCGCTTTAGAACTACATAATAACAGCACATCAGCACAACAGCAGCACAGCACATGAGCGTCACAAACTCTCCTAATGCCCATATTTGATTTCGTATTTGAGGATACGCAACGCCTCTTCCTTAGCGACTTATTCTGCTCAATACACCTCATTATCCTGTGGTATGTTTTTAATGCAACCTAGATCAATATAAACACAAAGTAAATAACACTGCGATGATTTTAAGATACTAAATGCAAGATAAATCGCTTAGGAAGAGGTGCAACGATGCTTGAACTGCCACTTTTTTTTTTTTTTATAATAGAACGGAGGAAGGAAAACAAATAAATTAAAAAAAACTAATCCACACACCAGATTACTGGTGTCCTCTGTTCATAAAATATCTGTAACAGTTAGACTTGAACAGCTCAACTGTAGGTTGAAGTTTTGAGGGAAACAACTCTGGGGAAGCGAGTTCCAGAGAGATGCAGTTCGGGGAATGAAAGAATTCTGATAGGCAGAGGTTCTGCAATATGGCTGAGTGATTCCAGTCATGAGCGCTGCCAGATGCCCATGTAGCACGAGGGAAGGCATGGAGAGGTAGCACCATGGACGCAACTTCCTCTGAGCATTTGCTATAAAAATATCTGTTAAATAATGCAAGGGAGGCAACATTCCTTCTTACTTGTAGGGAAGGTAGTTTATTAGTAATAGCAGGATTATTAATAATTCTAACAGCTTTGTTCTGAATTTTGTCTAGTTGTTTTAATGCAACCTCTCTACATCCATTCCACAAGGGTGAGCAATATTCAAGCTGAAAGCGCACATGACTCATAAATTATAGGTAACTGCTCGTCATTGAAGAAGTTACGAACTCTGTACAATAACCCAAGTTTCTTTGAGGCGGTTTTAGCAAGTGATCTGACTTGGGTTACCTCTATCAGAATCATTAGACAGCGAAAGCAATAGCACGTCATAATTACCTCACATTGTTATCTTGACTACCCAGAACAACACAAACACAAACTTAGCATGTCCCCCCTCCTTCTCCCAGCATCACTAGACAGCAACAGCAAAAGACAACACTAAAAACAGCATTACTTACCCCTCCCCCCGACCCAGCACCCCCCCAACCCAAAATTATTCAACCCGGCCTCTCAGTACAACCTGTGTGTGCTGTCTTTTCGCAGTATTATTAGATAGCAACAACACACACACACACACACACACACACACACACACACACACACACACACATTCTTCCTAATCTCCAAGACACACACGCACATATTTCTCTCTCTCCCTCTCTCTACAGGGACACTCGATACATGAGACACGCACACTCTCTCTCTCTCTCTCTCTCTCTCTCTCTCTCTCTCTCTCTCTCTAAATGTAGAAAAGTAGACAGAAAAATTCTATGTATGACATTAGTGAACTCTGAAATTATACTCACTGTTTTATCATTGTAGCATTCGCAGCAATTTAACTCTCTCCCTCCCTCTCTCTCTCTTTCTCTCATGTCGCGTCGCGTATGCAGATGAGCCGCTCTCCCAAAAGCCTTTTTCGGCACTCCACTTCGTTACGATGTCACAGCGAGATGGAAAATGAATTTGCATGACGAATATGTATATTTTTTTGACGCGGGGTAAATGTAAAGCGAGATGAAAGAGCGATCTACACTCATGAATGTGTATGGAGGCATTTTTTCACACTGGCATTATGGACATCCTCTGATTCGGACACGTGCGTGGGTGACTTCAGGAGGAATATTCATGTGATTCACTGTGATTCACTCCTACATGAAGATAATCGTCGTCTAGAAGCTGTCAGAGATTGCTAGGTACTCGTCCATCAGAAGGTTAATGTAATGTCTTAACATTTCTATTCTCGTATGATCACTCTAACGTAGTAGTAGTAGTAGTAGTAGTTAGTTGTAGTAGTAGTAGTTAGTAGTAGTAGTAGTAGTAGTAGTAGTAGTAGTAGCAGTAGTAGTAGTAGCCCCAGGTTCACCTAAACCGTGAACTCAGTGGACAGAAGAGTGAAGTTGTCCTCCTCCTGCAGTCCACCTTCCTCCTTCTGGGAGTTGAGGAACACTTGTGTAACCGGGTAGTGGAGCCTCACGGTTATATCTGTGCCACCACGTGAAGGCGCCCCTCTCCATTGCCACTCCCAGCTGAGCAATATTGTCTAGTGAAAGGAGGAATACAATGCCTGATCACTTACTTTTAAGATGAGATGGGTACAGATTACAGTATTAAAACTCTCGGATTCGTGGTCTCCTGGGAGCTCCGTAACACCTCTTCTTTAACGATGTAATTTTTGCATACGGCTGGTTAACATCCATTTATCTGATATTTATGCTGCGTAAGGTGGTATCTGAATGATTTAAATGACAGAGATGAGGATAGTACGGAGTAATAAGCAAAGTAAATCGCTAAGGAAGAGGTGTTTGGGGCTAGATGGGATAAAAATACTCCTTTACTTTAACCTAGCCCGGATTTTCGTCCCCTGACAGATCATTTCACGTCGCTCAGTGGCGAAATCTGACAGTGGTATTGCTCTACATCGTTTCCATAGCACATCTTCGTGACTGGCATGATGATTCGTGGTGGCATGATGATTCACCATGACCGTCAACTGAGCAGGGTTGCAGAAGTCTGTAGGGAGCTCTGTCTGTCGAGCCCCCCCTTCCATGGAACTCCACTCACGTTTTTTTCGTTTGGGGTTTACTCCTGTAGCCTTAACCCATCCAAGGACAATCCACAAGGCAGTGGCCCTGTCTGACCCCTCACTGACGGTCCCTCCGACATGGGTAACCCTGTCTTTCTTCTGAGCCCTGGGGGGGGGGGTTCCGTCGCTAATACGGTCCACCAGATTTACAGGACACACAATACGCCCCCCCCCCACACACACACATCAAGGTGGTTCCCGTGGGGGGAGAACACACACAC
The DNA here is from genome assembly GCF_032717465.1 of Coenobita brevimanus. Classification (NCBI taxonomy): domain Eukaryota; kingdom Metazoa; phylum Arthropoda; class Malacostraca; order Decapoda; family Coenobitidae; genus Coenobita; species Coenobita brevimanus. The sequence goes on from NC_137019.1 coordinate 36,780,106, forward strand.
ACACATTTGTCCAGCCTATATACTTGCATCACACCACACCACACAACACATCATACCACCCTCCCACACCATACACCACACCACTCTCTCACACCACACAACAAACCATACCACCCTCTCACACCAAACCATCTTCCAACACCACACCGCGCAAAGGAAAGTCACCGATGGGCCATGACGCTCCCGTATCGCGTACTTCTGTATTTGCTTCGTAAAGGACAAATACAGAAGATATGAAAGTGCACTTCGGAAGCCTGAGTTTAATTCAATGACATTCTCAATTAGTATTCATATAGTCAAGGGAGCAATGAACCTCTCCTTAACGCTTTTAGGTCATTTGCATACTGTAGGTGCAAAATCAAAGCGATTATGTTAAATTATCAAATAATTTCCCAGAATATACATAAAGAAGCTATATCTCATTTTTATAGTACGGTAATTCTATACTCACAAAAATCCTTTACCATATTCAGCTCATCTGATGTCCCAGTGTAGTCAAATTGGAGGGTTGATTTAACTACTAATTTCACTTTAACTTGGCCTGTAATTGCCGCCTCTCCATCATCACTGCTCACTTGTAGCAACAGCTTTACAGTAGAGTTTGATGCTAGTCACAAAGAAATGTTATGAAGAGGATGCAGACCCATAGTACTGCCCTTTTTTACCACTGAGCTACGTGAAATAAGCTGTAAAACGACTAAAATCTGGACCAAGTTAAGGTGAAAGAACTAGAGTGACCAAGAAGACCTCCTAGTTATAGCTGGTCAAATTTCATGCAGCTACATCTCAGTATTTAAGTTGTGATTGTGGCCCTGTTTTGTCAGATGAAAACACACTAACTGAAGTAAAGGATGAGGCAAAGAATATAAATTTTTAACAGTTGGTACAATATATATATTGGGGGAACTAGGACATGAATGGTGAGTGAACGGGAGTGTGGCTTATTCAACAGGGCAAACTTTGGTAAGCATTTCATTTTATTTTCTAGCTCCCTGGACTCTACCTTATCCCAGCCTATTGTCGAAAAAGAGGTCTTGATGATGACGATAATAACAGTTTTATGGCTGCTTTTGGAAATACATGAAGCAATACAAACCCGTGCAACTTCCAGGAACGCTTTTCATTCCCCTCCTATGCCTTTTCTCTCTCCCGCTCATCGATATATCAGCTTTTTATCACTAATCCTTTCACTATCTCCCCCTAATCCTGATTCACCTTGATTCTCAGATGCATGTGTTGACCTTAACTTTACTCTCTCTCTCTCTCACGCACACACACACACACACACACACACACACACACACACACACACACACACACACACACACACACACACACACACACACACACACACACACACACACACATGTCGCCTTTTCCCACCCCATCTGCTCGTCCATCATACACAGCACAGCAGCATCGCCTCTTGCATATTCAGCTTCTCTGAAAGCGTGTTGACATGAGCTTAGGAACTTGATCTGCTATTCTCATCTCTCTCACTTATTCGGCACCGCTTCCCCTCTGTGTGTGTGTGTGTGTGTGTGTGTGTGTGTGTGTGTGTGTGTGTGTGTGTGTGTGTGTGTGTGTGTGTGTGTGTGTGTGTGTGTGTGTGTGTGTGTGTGTGTGTGTGTGTGTGTGTGTGTGTGTGTGTGTGTGTGTGTGTGTGTGTGTGTGTGTGTGTGTGTGTGTGTGTGTGTGTGTGTGTGTGTGTGTGTGTGTGTGTGTGTGTGTGTGTGTGTGTGTGTGTGTGTGTGTGTGTGTGTGTGTGTGTGTGTGTGTGTGTGTGTGTGTGTGTGTGTGTGTGTGTGTGTGTGTGTGTGTGTGTGTGTGTGTGTGTGTGTGTGTGTGTGTGTGTGTGTGTGTGTGTGTGTGTGTGTGTGTGTGTGTGTGTGTGTGTGTGTGTGTGTGTGTGTGTGTGTGTGTGTGTGTGTGTGTGTGTGTGTGTGTGTGTGTGTGTGTGTGTGTGTGTGTGTGTGTGTGTGTGTGTGTGTGTGTGTGTGTGTGTGTGTGTGTGTGTGTGTGTGTGTGTGTGTGTGTGTGTGTGTGTGTGTGTGTGTGTGCGCGTGCAGCCTGAGCCTCTACCCTTAAATGTACGGGACCACGATAATATAAACAGCCTGGGCCTCTTACTCTTCACATGGGATAATCCAGGCTGGTTATTATTATTATTATTATTATTATTATTACTGCTGTCAACAATGCATACAGATGTGACTGATGCAGACGACAAGTGCAATGACTTCTGGCAGCTGTTGCATGATTCAGGCATCCAAGTGCGTTTCTCTGTTGTTTTTAGTGTACAGGTAGAAGCAGGTCATGAATTCCACAGCGAGGAATGTTTTTAGGCGTGGCTGAATTATTGTTAAAGACATAGAGTTTTGCTTCAGTGAAAATACTTTCACTCTTCGTAGGTTTCAACTCTCGACGCTGAAAATAGCGAAGGCTGTATCTTGTTGAATGGAATAGTTATCAGAGGAATAAATCAATACGTCAAAAGAATCTACGCATGACCTGATAGATTTTCCAAGGCAACGAGAGTGTTCCGTAATATTCATGTTCGTTTAATCCATGGCAGGGTGCATGACAAGCTATATATATATATATATATATATATATATATATATATATATATATATATATATATATATATATATATATATATATATATATATATATATATATATATAAGTAAGCTGCTTTTTCTATTACAAGGTAGTGAAGGTCTGCCAGATATTTGTAATCTGGATATTAGTTACCTGTATACATCAGTGTAAAATAAAGGACCTGTTTAACTTCTTCATTTGCTTGCCTGTGGTCGACAGGTCTGCTCGATCAGGTAGACTGGGATAGCAAAACATCAACTATTAAGGTGCACGGGGGTCTTTTATTACCTCCGCCAACGAAAATGGAGGAGATTCTGTATTCACCCATGTTTGTCTGTTCGTTTGTTTGTCCACACGATATCTCCAAAAGTTCTCAATGAATTTCAGTGAAATTTTGTAAAAGGGTGGGCCATGGACCAAGAAAGAATTGATTAAATTTGAGGGCGGATCTGGATTCGGATCCTGCAAGGGCACTGGCGGAGATATGCGCTCACTGAGTGCTTTCTAGTATTTTACTTCTATTGGTATCAGGCTTTTTTTTTTTTATTGTTCCTTTTATGGGGCTGAGGGCAATGTCTTCTCCCGAACATCCACTCTTAATTCTTATGGAACCATGACCTTCTTGGGCTTGTACCTATAGACACAAAACATTTCATTCCTTAATCTTGAAAACTCTCTATGTTATCTTAGAGCGTCGAGCAGAGTGTCTGTGGTGCTAAGAGCCTTACTGAGCATTTATTTTTATTGCTATAAAAGTCCATTCCTTTATCGTGAAAGCAGGATTGGGAGTGGGAAAGGAATCACCCCCAGAAAGTGATTCGTAAGTTGTGGTTGTATAAAATTCTATGAACTTCAGCTATGAGGTAGGAATGAGTCTACAGGTAGTTGGTTACTAGTGTGATCGATCCTCCAATCAGACTACACTTGGCCATCACTGCGCTGAAAGGGGTTAGGGATCTCCTTCAGGTTAAAAAAAAAACGCGCTCACAAGGCCCTTCATACGCTTCAAGAGGCCGTGTGAGCGCTTCATAAACCTGGGTAAACACATGCGAACGCCGGGATGTGTACAGAAGGAGGGGCGCTGGAGGAACGCGTTATTCGCCTCGCTTATCCTTCTGTGGTATTTACAGGCTTTCCCAAACTTAACTTGTGAATAACTTGTACAGTATATGTGTCTGTGTCTACTTATACAGCTACTAAGCACTGACAAGCAAAGTAGACATTAGTGGAGAAACGCGAAAAACAGCGATTTAAGAGTGAATATCAGTAAAGATACGTGAGAAAACGGCAAATTAAGAATAAACATTAGTTAAGGAACGTCACAGACAGCAAATTAAGAGTACTGTATATATTTGTGAAAAACGCGAGAAACTGCAAATTAAGAGTACACGTATGTGTATACATAAAAATCAAATCGATCTATGAAAATATATAATTATTCATGAGACTAGTTCTTCTTAAAAATTGCTTGGTATCCTGTCTAAATTCGACCCGTGTTAGGCTTCTACCCTATATCTAGTGTTGCCAATTTAGCGTTTCTTTCGCTAGATCTGGAGATACTTTAATTCAGCGGTAAAATTTTTGTCTTCAGCTAGAAAGAGCTATAATCTAGTTTCTTTTTTTCTTTTAGCAATTTTACAGATATTTTGTATTTTCTCCTAGCGCTTTTCTAGATGTTTTTGTATCTGGCTACAGTCTGTTGGTCTGTGAAGTAGTCTAGCGATGTCTGTGTCTCTGGATATGGCAACCCTACTTACGTCTTGTTTACACTGAAATCTAATGGCGATGCTGGAGAGGGACGCCTTCATGTGGAGCTGCCCGGTTATACAAACGACCCTTAAATTCTTCCCTACTCCTCGAATGGAGTATGTTAGGCTCCAGGAAAAGGGTCTTCTGTCTGTAGTCCACCAAGTTTATATTCCGAATGAACCTGAAGCTACAATAACAACTATGCTAACAGTTCTACAACAACTACTACTTCTACAACAACAACATCTACTGCTACTACTACTACTACTACTACTACTGTCTCATGCTGCTACGTCATCACCAGCGAAAAATTTGGAGTGGTATATGTAAATGATCCTAACCAAGTTTATAAAGGATCCTAACCAAGTTTATAAAGGATCCTAACCAAGCTTATAACGGATCCTTACCAAGTTTATAAAGGATCCTATCCAAGTTTATAAAGGATGCTAACTAAGCTTATAAAGGATCCTAACCAGGTTTATAAAGGATCCTAACCAAGCTTATAAAGGATCCTAACCAAGCTTATAAAGGATCCCAACTAAGATTACAATGGATCCTAACCAAGATTATAAAGGATCCAAACCAATATTATAAAAGGATTCTAACCAAGTTTTACCATAAATACATTTCTACAATTAACTACTACTATAAATCGTTTTGTCTTACCTATTTTTTGAGCTTAATATCCATACATCAAGGTATTTATACAGTACCCCCCCGATTTTTTACGATTAGTGTCTATAACATTTAGTTATTACACACCTTTTTATTTAGTTTATTTTGTTACCTTAACCCATTAAGTCTACCTGAAGTGCTTTTTACCCTGTTCTTACTGACGACGGAGTTTTTAAAGTTAGGAAAGGATTCTTGTATTGATGGGGATCTTAGTTCTTTGCCAAACCTATCCAGTTTGACCAGTCTCTCTTAGGTCTTGTAACATCTTAAGACGATTGTAAGAATATAATATGGTAGGGGAGGCTTCTGAAAGAGGTTCAAAGAGCATCATGTCGCGTCCTGAGCCGTCACTAGGGAGGATCTTAGTCCATATTAATAAACTTTCTTGACCCTCGTATGTGTTAAAGGACGTTGGTTTATCCTTTTACCCCTACTCGTACTGTTCCCAAACACTTCACACTCAAACCCAGGATGAATAATGAAGTAGGAAAACATGGGGAGACTGGCTGAGTCGGTAGAGAGGATGTTTGGTGTTCCAGTAGACGAGAGTTCGAATCACGGTAGGGGCGGGGAGCAATTCTGGAGAATGGATTTCGCTTAAAGCAAACTTTACTGACCTATCATAAAACCCACCAACATATAAAAACACCCCTGCTATTATCAATTCACCAGTCCTCTATGAGACAACTCTAGCATGTACCGAATATGGATGGTGGGTGTTAGCATCGAAATGGTGACATGTGGATGTGAGGTACGTAGGACGACTGCTGGGTCTTGAGGAACAGGCTGTTAAACCTATGTCCAGAGTCAGACTTATAAAAAAAACTACCTTTTTATATATATATATATATATATATATATATATATATATATATATATATATATATATATATATATATATATATATATATATAGTATCTCACTTCAATGGACTCGTTTGTTGTATGAAATGTTTAGGATCTTTTACGAGTACTGTCCGTGGTCTGACAAACTATATCTCCACTCAGGAAAATTAGGCCCTCCGCTGCCCCAAGAGAGACGCTGGAATATATCTTTTTATGCGTCACGCTGCCGCCTCGTGGGAAATTATGCAGCATCCGGAACTTAACGGTCGTATACTTAAACATTACTCCGCGAAGTGGAATGCTAACTCACAATTTTTTTCAGATAATTTCTAAAGCATGTGGCGAAGATGGAACGTGTTTTGTCTTACCATATCCCTCCTGACTCCATACTGTTATGTAAGTTGCAGGCTGACCGTAACATAATCACAGGCGTTCCGTAAGTGACTAACAAATTTAGAACTTGGATTCCACATCGAGAGTTAAGGCTAAAATATAAGGCCTTAATTTTGGGATGGTTTAAGTCACATTTTAGTGCTGTGTGCTGGATGTTACCTCTTCAAAACCGATTCTGGATAACGCGTATTTCTCGTTAACCATTTAGTTGAAAAACACCTTCCTTGCACTTCATGTCCGCTAATCTAGGGCGAATTTGCTAGGGCTCAAGGGAATACTCGGGCAGCAAATTTTAGACACGATGAACATTCAATATAAACTCATTAATCCACTTACGACGGGAGATTATGGACAGATGAAAGACACACTGTTCAGCTGCAGGGTTAAAAATGGCTGAAATACATTGGGTGTGCAAGTCATTAGTGTTTATCATTTCTACAATACATACAGTACTTTAGTTTTCTTGAAGGCACTATCAGTGAATAAGAGAACGTACATGGAACATGCAACAAACTACAGTATTTCTCCACCTACATGACCCTTGGTTTAACTGTAGGAAATTACTGTGCCAAATGATTCACATGACTGAGCACAAATAAGAATTACTACTATACAGGATTTTTACTGACATCATCGTTATTAATAGAAGTGAATCAATCATTTATTTTCTCTATGGCTGCCTGAACAGCCTGTGGTGTGGGAAGACGTGGGGTTTCAATACCGTTGCTCTGACCATTTAAGCCATAGAAGACCACCCTACGTACCTGTTAGTGATTAAATATGAGATAAATCATTTGACACCTCTTGGACTCAAACTATGACGACTGGGTCCAGCTTTTCTACTTACTTAACTAATTTTATCATCACCTCAAAAACAAACAAGTTTTTCATAATCTGGCAATCAAAATTTCCCAACAACCTGGTAAGAGCGCGGTAAAGATCCTAGCAATAAAGTTCACCTACAGTAAGAATGTTCAATAATGTTCAGCCTGTTGTCCTTCCGTAAATATGGTAAATGTGCCACTGCTGGGGTTGCATGAAACCAGGATCAGATGTGTAAATCAAGGACTTCTTGCATAAAACGAGGACCAGTTGCATAAAACTATGACCAGTTACGTAAAACGAAAACCAGTTGCACAAAACAAGGACCGGTTGCGTAAAACGAGGACCACTTGCGTAAAACGAGAACTAGTTGCGTAAAACAAGAACTAGATCCGTAAAACGAGAACCAGATCCGTAAAACGAGGACCAGTTGCTTAAAACGAAGACCAGTTGCGTAAAACGAAGACCAGTTGCGTAAAACGAGGACCAGTTGTGTAATGAATTCCCCCCCAACAATAAATGCAAATTTGTCCATTCCTACTTAATGATGCAGTAACTGAACCTCAATCCTCTACAATGATGCAGTAAGTGAACCTCAATCCTCTATAATGATGCAGTAACTGAACCTCAATCCTCTATGATGCAATAACTGAAACTCAATCCTCTATAATGATGCAATAACTGAACCTCAATCCTCTATAATGATGCAATAACTGAACCTCAACCCTCTATAATCCGAAGCTAGAGTCACAGTGCCTTTTGTTTGTTTGTTTGTATGTTTTTTGCAGTATTAGAGTTGACACCAAGGAATCAGGGGATAAAAATCTTCCTGTTAATCCGCGGCATATACATTGTGGATTACATATATAGGCGGAAAAATAGACCATGCCTCTGTGTGTGTGTGTGTGAAAGAGAGAGAGAGAGAGAGAGAGAGAGAGAGAGAGAGAGAGAGAGAGAGTTAGTGATAAAACAGTGTATTTCACAGTTCTCTAATGTCACTCAAATAACTTTTCTTTCGACTTTTCCACACTTAAATCACTTCACATATTCCTGTACAAGTTATTACTGAATGCATTATATGCTACATCGCTGTTAATGAGAGAGAGAGAGAGAGAGAGAGAGAGAGAGAGAGAGAGTACTTGATGGACTTCTAAAAATCCTCAGGTAATCAATCAGTTCTTAACGTGTATTTTTTTTTATATGTACACCTGACAACACCTGACCACGTAAAAAAAAAAAAAAAAAAAAAAATCCAAGGCGTAACCAGATTTTTCTCTCTCTCTCTCCCTACCTGGCAACATCCTACATCACACACACACAAATATCCATGGCCTGACCAGATCGCTGTCTGTGTGTCTGTCTGTCTGTCTCTACCATATACAAAATAACAGAGTGTGCCTCTGACTACAGGAAGCAGCCAGGGTACCCCAAAGCCACCCCGAACCAGGGAGAGTAATCCCCTGTGAGCGGATTTGAGCCTGGGATTGAGGGATTACCCTGTCCAGTATTACAGAAAAAGGGGAGAGGAAGCTGAGGGAACGGAAGAGCCACCTTGTAGTTCCTGTTGAAAAGCCTGTCTGTTTTTATCTAACGGTACTGAGCAACACCTTTAATTTCAGTACAAAATTCTCTGTCTATCTATCTATTGCCAGACGCCTTAATCCCGTATGGGGTGGCCAAAAACAAATCGCCTCCATGTCGCCCTATCCCCCGCCATTTCACTGCCCTGCTCCCAGCTCACACCCCCCTCTCTCATATACCTCTCCACTCCATCCCTCCATCTCATCCTTGGCCTCCCCCTCCTTCTCCCCCCTCCACCTCCCTCACATACACTCTCCTGTCAGTCTCTCACTCTCCATCCTCTCCACATGGCCAAACCACCACAGTGTGTTTCTCTTAATGCTTCCTATCACATCCACATCCACAACGCTCCTTCACATCCTCTGTCGCTCCTCACTGCATGAAATTTCAGTGATTCTTAGTTATGAAATAGTAGTGAATCTCCTTGGTTATTATTCGAATCGACCCTCCAGACAGACTACACATGGCCATCATCTAAGCTGAAGGTGATTTGGGGTCTTCTTCAAATTGAAACAAATGACTTATGGAAAAACATCAGGTACCTTCATAGAGCGAGATAGAGAGTGTATGAGAGATCTGTGGTAGGAATGTGGTAGAGAGAGAGAGAGAGAGAGAGAGAGAGAGAGAGAGAGAGAGAGAGAGAGAGAGAGAGAGAGAGAGAGAGAGAGAGAGAGAGAGAGAGAGAGAGAGAGAGAGAGAGAGAGAGAGAGAGAGGGAGAGAGAAATTTGGTAGGACTGTTGTGAGAAGGTGGTTGGTAGGAATGGTGTAGGACTGTCTTATGAACGTGGTAGGAATGTGGAAGGACTGTTGTAGGAAAGTGGTAGAACCAGGGGAGGAATGTGGTTAACTAGGGGGTAGAACTGTAGTAAAACTGTGGTAGAAATTTGGTAGAGCTGTGGTAGGAATGTGGTAAGAAAAGAGTAGTGAGCGTACCTACAGCTAGAGCCAGGACTTAATGGAGACTATATATATATAACTCCTTACTCAAAACAAGTCATATGATAAGCTGTATAAAGTGGCACAGAGGTAACCAGAACAGAATATCTAGATTTTATTTTATTTTTCTGTTCTTTCTCTTCCTTATATTATTTTTTCGTTCTATGTCTCTCTTCGACATTAGTTTTTTTCATATTTTTTGACATGATAGTCCTCTAGTTTATTATGATTATTTTTTTTCTTGACTTATTCCTTGTCTTGTATTTTATCATGCTCATCCTTTCCCTTATTCACCTATTTATCATTCTTGCTCTGTATATTTATTTATTTACTTTTTCCGTACTATATTGCTTGGCGTATTTCTGGTATTTTGTTTTTCGTGCAGTGTTCTCTTTATGATGTATTATTCTTTGTTATTAGTCTCATTTCTCTTTAGGTAGGAATTACGATTTCGAGTGATGATGATGATGATGATGATGATGATGATGATGGTGGCAGTGTAATGATTTTTGTTGTTTATTGTATTTTTTGGTATGGTACTCAAATTTGTGTGTGTGTGTGTGTGTGTGTGTGTGTGTGTGTGTGTGTGTGTGTGTGTGTGTGCTCATCCTAATATACCGTACGTACAATGTGCATGTTTGTTCGGCGGGTGTATAAAACTGTGTGTACATAGAAGTATAAAACTATTGTGTGCGCCTGTGTGAGTACATGTACGTGTATCTCTGTGCACGAACCTGTCTGTGTACTTTTTTATGCCTGGTGACCCACGCCTACGCAGCTCCATCACAATGGAAAAACTGACGCGCGTGCGTGCGTGTGTGCGTGCTTGTGTGTGTGTGTGTGTGTGTGTGTGTGTGTGTGTGTGTGTGTGTGTGTGTGTGTGTGTGTGTGTGTGTGTGTGTGTGTGTGTGTGTGTATGTACTACTGTGTCCTTGCTAACCCAGGTATACACAGTCTGACTGCATGTCAACAACTGTTGTGTGTGTGTGTGTGTGTGTGTGTGTGCTGCTACCTGCCGCTGACGCACACCTTCACAGCCCCACTACACCTCAACAACTGCACATAAAACTAAAAGTTGCTCCGGCGAAACTGTGGCAAATTTCGTGATGAATTTTCGTGAGAGCGTGAACCAAAAAATATGCCAAGCACATTTGTAATCTAGCCAGGCCTGGAGCCATATGTATAAAGAGATCCTAACTTATTTTTACGAGTAACGTACATTTATGATACCTGAATATTATGTCATTTCTCGCAATTTTACCTCCACTAACGAAGTTGGAGGAGGTTATGTATTCACCTATGTTTGTTTGTTTCTTTGTCCAGACGATATCTCCAAAAGCTCACAATGACTTTCAATGAAATTTCGTGGAAAGGTGGGCGACGGACCAAGAAAAATTGATTAAACTTGGGGACAGATCCGGATGCGCTTTAGGAGATCACCCTTCTTCCCAGGTCGCATTTAGATGATCCGGCAACCCCCTGGCCACCTCACTGCTTCTGACCCTCAATCAAAGGAGATATTCACTCTTTGCTATCTCCAAGTGATTTTATTTAGTTTAGATTATAGGCTACTTCTCACACTGGAAGCGGGATGCACGGCGCCTATTTTTGTCAGACCAATGATTAGCGAACAGTTTTACATACCATAATATATGTAACTACAGTATATGTGACATAATTGTTATCAATGATTTATTTAGGTGACAAGAGGGATTTGGTAATAAATTTTGATGAATTTGGTAATGAGTCAGCATGGAATAAAACTTGAGGTAATTATGCTAGGAATCACGCCCTCTCATTTTACAGAGCGCATGATCCGGTCCTTGGAGGAGGTACACACAGCCTTCACGATCCCTTCTACCACAAGACTTCCCAGGCAGTACATAATATGGCCTGGCAGATGATATAAAATGCTACAAAAATACATAATCCTGCTGACCCGAGACTTCTATCACTGATTTTTTTTGTATTATTATTATTATTTAGATATCAACCCGGTGGACTGCAGACTGAATCAGAAAGAGTTATTGCAAGCATTGTGGGAATCAAGATTGTAACACAACAGAGTACAAGAAAAATATCTTGTGTTTCAATTCTACTGTTTCACTCTTTTTTGCGCTATTTGGTGCACAAGGATCCGGGGTAGGCTACTCAGGAGGTGATCAATTCCTTGTCTCTGATGACCATTACGTGAGCAACAAAACCCAACCCACCCTAGGATGTAAACCAGTGTTAAGTATATTCGGTTAGTGCCTTAACCCACTAGACCACCAAGTACCCATTTGTTGGCCCTATGGCTACCACCCAACGTATCAATCAATCACTCAATTCTATATTTCCCACTGAACTTTGATAATCTATATCGGTACTCACCCTTCAAGATATGGACGAATGTTGTGGCGGAAGAACCAGCCGAGCAGTGCAGAGTGGCCAGGGTGGATGAAGCAGGGTGTTCGGAGGTGTGGAAAGGTGTAGGTGCAACAGGTGAAGTGGAGAAGGGGGTAGGAGAGGAAGGAGATGTGGATGAAGGGGAGGGGGATGCATCAGGGAAGGAGGGAGAATCAGGGGAGGAAGGAATGAGGGGGGAGGGAGACTGGATCAAGGAAAAGTGTGAGACGTTTAGGCTGCTTCCCTGCTTCATTCGTATCAGCAGCGTGGCTCCATCACTGGTGTAGCTGAAATGACACAAACTCAAATTATTATACAAAGAAGTCCAGGTTAAGCGTGCCAAATTTCAGGGAATTCTGGGGTTAATTTGGAATAATAAATCCAATATCAAAACCAGTCAGAGTCCAACCATTACCCAGCCACAATTAATGATGACAAACACAAATTATACAAAGAATTCCAGGTTAAGCGTGCCAAATTTCAAAGTATTTTGGTGTTAATTTTGAGTAAAAAATCCATTATCAATACTAGTTAGAGTCCAACCATTACCCAGCCACAATTAATGATGACCTTAAGGGCGAAATTGGTTCCCCTCCCAATTTACCTGTAACGTCACGTGGCTTCGTAATGGCTGAGAACTGGTCTCTTGTTGTTACAATTATGACTCAGAATTTGACTTAAGAATAACCACCTGAAGTTCGGCCCACTTTCTCGAGACACCCTGTATGTCTTTCCATATACTGTAACGTCTTAGATCCGTAATATAAAGTGGTATGGGAAGCTTCGTGAAACCTCTTTCTTTGCGATTTATTTTGCATATTACAAGTCAATTTTCTCTTGTATGTTACAACAAAATCTTAACAGCAACATGGATTCCATCAGTAGCATGCAAAACGATACTGAAGTTTAATGTGCAGAATTAATCCCTGCAGAAAAAAGTGTTACAAAGAAATATGGGCCTTAAAACCTTCACTGGTGCTTGACGCCTTCATTTGGCAGCACTGAAACTCCCGAGCGCTTCACTGTCCCAGCTTACTGACGTCCCTCAACTCCCTCCCTATGCCCCAAAAGAAGGATGGTGGACGACAGGAGAATGGAAGTTTCAGCCTGCAGTCCACTGGGTTCACGTTCAAGATAAGTCTGAGCCTAGGGCCACAACAGCAATAATTCCTTCACTAATACTTTTTTTTTTTTCCTACTATAGACATTTGGTTGCGAAGGGACTGACGGAGACTGCCTCTATTCCCTCACAACGAAAGGTATCTTCAAAGCTTAGGGAAATAATTTGGGGGTAGCAGGAATAAAAAATGTGGTGAAAAAATTAAAAACAGTTGATATTTCAGAAACTCCTCACAGACATCCATAACAGATTCTAGATTTGATGCTAGAGGCCCTTCCAAGCTGAATTAAATCGTCTGGTGATTGCAAGACCTATGCAGAAAAATCGTCCTTGCGTTAATGCATCCAACCCCCACACTAATCTATATTTTTATTTTATTCTTACATCAGACGATTTTATTCAGTTAAGGAGAGACTTTCACACTGGAGGGGACAAATATGAGTTCTACTTTCCTTCATATGTGAATAAAATCGTGTGTGTCATTAACAAGACCATAATATAAATGACGTATTTGACCTGATGGGTTTAACTGAAAGCCTTTGAAACCCTTCCAACCTCCTTCCTGTAGAGGCTGAGAAGGACACTGAGGCGATGGCAACGATATAAACAGATGGCTGCAATACCTGGCTATACAAACGTCCCTCAGCTACTTCCCTATCCCCGAGAGGTGGGAGTAAACTCCAGGAGGAGGGTGGTTAGAACTTGCACTCCATCGGGTTCACTTTTCTTATCAGTCTGGAGCCACAAAAACAACAACAACGGCAAAGACAATCATCCCTCTCCCCTCACCTGAAGACAAACATATGATGGTACCAAGATTAAGGTCAAACATGAAATTTTACTGAAGGAGGTAATGTATGAAAATCTCGACAGATTCTGTATATCTGACTGTAGTTTACTCGTATTTGTTTTAGTAATGATGATACTGACGTTTTGTGAATCTAGAATCCGTTAGAGTGCTGGAGGAAAGTTAAAGTGCTTCGCGAGAGATGACCAAAGAAGCCTCAAAAGGACTGCCATGGCTCTTGCAAGAGTCTTTGAAGATTTACCACGTGTCTTCTTGAATAACACCGTACCGTGAAGCACCCTCATCTGTGTGGGGCTCGAACCCTCCTCGCCACTGCAAACCTAAAAGATGTGTAGTCGTCACGTGCCTATGACCATTTCCTCTTCTGATTCACACACCTCGACCTTCTGCAGTGAGAGTGGCACTGAATTTAAGCTGCTCCGGTCACGAAGGTTGACAAATTGTATGTACAGTATATATTAACGAAAGGCTGACTTACATCGTACCAGGTGCTTTACGGAACGATGTTAGCCAGCTTGTCGTTAATACATATACACGTCTCTTCTTACCGAGTTTTTCCACAGTAAACCTTAATATCTTTTATACCCTACTGACACAAACTATGTAGACATTAAAACGATTTAGTTGCAAGATGTTAGAGAGCTATAGACAAATAAATCGCTAAGGAAAAGGTGCAGCCAAGCCTCCTACGCCACCTAAAATACAAACTAGAATCTAGAGTAATTTCTGTGTGGCGTCGAGAACTACTGGTATTTTAGGGGCGTTGTTAATATTGCTGCGATATTCACGAGGTGGGCATTTTTTTCGCGATCCCAATGGCCACGATCATAAACAAAGGAACCATCAGCTCACTCGCCTAACTGGGATTTTTCTTCCCCAAGAAGGACAATAAAGGGATGTTCAAAGTCTTCCAATGTCTCTTGTTCCTCCTACAATAAATAAAATAAATAATTAAATAAATCTTGGATACGAGATAATCGAAAGTTTATATATATACATTTTTTTTTTTAAGGGAGAGAAAATGAGAGCACAGAATTTTCCTTATCTCTACTTCTCGCTCCAAAAATACACCTTAGTTACGACAAAGGAATAGAACTTGTCTTAGAGATATCCAATCCTGGAGTTTTGCTTCCAAATGACCTCCTAAGGCCTTTTGATCTGGCACTTCTACTCGTCACGTTCCCCCGAGACGCGCTCACTCTCTCCTCACTGTCACAACCACCTTTGTCTGTCATGGATGAGCCTTTGTCTCAAGATTCTCCCCGCATTGCTGAAGTTAATGAGAGAGAGAGAGAGAGAGAGAGAGAGAGAGAGAGAGAGAGAGAGAGAGAGAGAGAGAGAGAGAGAGAGAACTCGGAGGTAAATTTCTGTGGCGTGATTCATGGCAGTCATTTTCCAAAAAAGAATATTACCTTCCGACTGACTGAAAACACTGCTTGTCCTAATATTCCTCCTGTGATTTGCACTCATGGGGTTCTTACCAGTATTTTTTTCTTGATATTTTTTCTTGGTACCATCAAATAATTTCATCTAACGGGATCTCTAGCTGTGAACTGAATCCGTTTTGACTTCGAATAAGTGGAGTCAGTGCTGTGTGGAAATTATAAACATCTTTTACACTAGGTTATATGGAAAGATGCAGGGAAAGACGTGCATTAATTTTTAGACATCAATTCCTTCCACACCCACAGCCATATCAACACAAAACCAATCCTACCTTAGCGAGTCGTCCAGTTGTTCCACTAGCCAGCCAGATGTCACAGGAGACTGCGTAGTGGTGAAGTTGTGGTCGCTAGTTGAGTATGTTGGCGGGTGAGAAGTCTGGTCTGGGAGCCGAGGTGGGGTGTGGTGAGAGGGTAGTGATGAGGGCTGGTATGGAATGTGGAGAGTAGGCTGAAGTGAGAGTTGGTGAGGAGGCTGTGTTGAGGCCAGTCCAGGTGGTGAGGGCTGATGAGGGGGCTGATATGAGGGTTGGTGAGGAGGTAAGGAATGGTAGGGAACTTGTGGTGGTGAGGGTTCGTGAGTGATATAGTCAGGGGGCTGTGGTGAGGGTTGAGAAGGTGGTGTCTGGTGAGGAGGTTGTGGTGGGGGCTGGTAAGAGTCTGGGTAAGGGGGCCATTTTGTGTCTAGTTCGTAAGGATGAGTAGTTTGCTGAGAGGACTGTGAGGCCGGGGCACTAAGCATTGTGGAGAGTGGATGATGAGTGGGAGGAGTGGTCTGTGGCTCGTGAGCAGTGACTGTGGAGTGGGAAGAGGGGGTTTCTGTGGCTGAGAGGGGAGGCGATTGAACTGTAGAAGCGGGAAAAGGTAGAGTTGAAGAGTGGGGAAAAGATTGAGTTGAAGTGAGGGGAGAGGGCCGAGTTGCAACCAAATGAGGTGTAGTCATAAAGGTTCTTTGTTCCTTGCCAGTAGAGGGAGTGGTGCTGGGTGAGGCAGAGGAGTAAGAGCGTGTTGTGGCAAAATAACGAGTAGGAAAACGAGTAGGGGGAGGGGGACGAGAGGGGTATGGTCGAGTGGCGGTGGCATAAGGATATTTCACTTTTATTACTGATTGGGACCAGACTTGTGTACTCAGTCTCTGCCCTTGCCTCCATCTTATTCCATTTCTCACCACTTTCCTCTCTCTACCTCCTTTCTTACCGGTTGCTATTCCTCTTGCTTTTGCTTTGCCACAGTCCTCCTGCTTCTCTTTGGCGTGGTCTTTATCCACCTTTAGACTATCCTTTGGAGACTTTACCCTCTTAGTCTTTTCGGATTTTTGGATTTTATGTTTCATCCTGTAAGGCTTTTTATCATCATCTTTTTCGGTCTTTTTTATATTATCAGTGTTCTTCCCAAATTTGCATTTTGACATTTTCTTCCCATTCTTCTTTGCCTTCCCACACTGTTCCATTTTCCCTTCCAGTGTCGTCTCTGTTTCCTCCTTCGCGTTTTTTCTTTCGTAAATGTAAGTCGTTCTTATTTCCACTACGTACTTGCCCTCTGAATCTTTCTCTTCCCCATCTTTCTGAAATATCTTTTCGTTTTTGCCCAAGGTTTTTGGCTTCCGATATTTTCCATCTCTCTTCTCATCAGTTTCTGTTTTCAATTTCCGTCCAACTTTCTCGTCACCTTCTTCGTCATCTTCCTCTCTTGTCTCTTTCCCAATCTTCTTTTCAAGTCGTCTCTTTCCTGGCGATTTCAGTTTTCCCCTGTCTTTCTTCTTCTTCAGTTTATCTTTCCTCTTTCCCTCTCCTGTTTTTGCTTTCTGTTTCACATCTTTTCCCTCCTCTCTGCCACTGTCATCTGTTTTATCGTTGTGTCTTCTTTTCTCTTGGTGCTTTTTGCTCAGTTTTTCTCGCTTTTCTCCCTCCTTGGTCGGCTCGTGCTTGGCGTGACCTTTATCCTCCTCCTTTCCTTGATGCTTCTTTATTTTCGTCACTCCTGATCTTTCCGCTTTCGTGCAATTTCTTCCCTTGCTCGCTCTCTCCTTGGAGTTTCCCCTTTTTAGCTTATCCGCCTCCTCCGCCTCTCCCCCTTCCTCTTTGTCCATATCTGTCATCTCTAAATCTTTATCGTTATCTTCACTGCAACTTTTCCCTTCCACGTCCTCTTTCGCTTCCAGGTTTTCTGATTTCTCTCCGTCCTTCCTTAAACTTTTCTTCTTCTCTCGTCGATTCTTCCTAACTTTTGCCTTTTCTTCCTCGCTCCGCAATCTCATACCTTTTCTGTTTCCCTCTTTTCCCCTTTGCCGTCCACGCTCGAGATTCACACTTTCTGTTTTCGCGTTCATTTTTCTCCCCTTCAATATTCCCCCTCGCTGAGATTTCTTGGTGTCTGCTTCGTCCTCAGCTTTTCCTTTTGGTGTCTTTTCGTCGTCGTTTTCGTTATTCTTGCCTTTCGTGTTACCGCTGTCTTTCGTTGTATGGTCGCCTTTTATTTTCACGTGCTTCTTTCTCTCCTTCCCCGTCAAACCTCGTCTTGTTCCGTCTACCGTAGCTTCGTCGGACTGAACTTCCCAGACACCTTTGTTCTTTTTGTTCCTGTTCCTTTTGCCTTTCTTGGTAAGCGATGTCTCTCTCTTCTTTCTAGCCCCTCCATCTTCCTCCTCCTCCTCCTCCTCCTCTTCCTCGTAATTACCTATGCCATCCTCTCTCTTTCCCCTCGCCTCTTCCTCCTCTTCTTCTTCACCATCATCCATGCCATCATCACTATCATCGTCATCGTAGGTATCGTAAATCTCTCCTCTGTTATCGCCCTCCATTCCCGCCATTTTATCATTATACTTACCAACTTCTTGTTCCTCGCGTCCCCAGTTATCAACCATTTCCTCCCATTCACTATCGGCATCGTCATCCATATCCCACTCGTTCTCTTCCTCATTTACCTCTTCCATTTCCTCCCTGTCTTTGTTTATCTCCCTCTTCCTCTCCCTTTCTTCCCACGCTTCATCTGTCTCCCTCTTCCCCATCCATCCCATCTCCGTCGAAGCCTGTGGATCACCCCGGCTTGGATCTGAGAGCACTTGAGAGTATAAGGGATTGAACCTGGAGCCTGAGTGGGATGAGAGGGATGAAAGGCCGAGGGATGAGAGAGGGAGAGAGGGGACACGTGGCGGAGGCGTGGGAGTCTGAGGGATTTGAGGGATTGCAACAGAGGAGCCCAGGTGAGAGTAGGACTGGGAATCAGAATTAATTTGAGCATCATCGTGATTATGTGCAGCGAGTGGGTGAAGTGTGGATGCCTCAGTTGTGTGGTGGAAGGGTGTGGGTGGTTGTGGGAGGGTCCAAGTGGATGTGTGTTGGTGTGGGGGGAGGGAGGGGGTGTTTTGGTGGAGATTTGATGGAGATGGAGGTGGGATGTAGAAGAGAGAGCCTCCATCAGGGTCTGTTGACGGGTGGCTTACGTCCCCACCGCACACCAAATGGAGAAGAATTGGCAAGTCGGTCTCTTTTTCCGTGACGACTGTGTGTTTTTTGATAGATTCTTCCTCTGTTTTGCTGTCTGTATTTTTATCAGCGTCGTTTTTAATATCTTGGTCAGTTTCTTTAATATGGTCTGACGTCTTAATGTCAGATTCTCTCGTGATTTCCCTGCCATTCCCTTCTTTCGTATCCCATTTTATTTCTTCCTCTTCTTTGGTCCCGACTTCTACCGCCACATCACCATCATCATCATCTTCATCATCATCTGTTTCCTTCTCCTGTGTCTCTCCTTTCTGTGTATCGGGTTCTACATTAGTTTCTCCGTAGCTCTCCTCTCCATCCGCTTCCCCTCCGTCATCTGCAGGTTCGATCCCTTTGCCGTTCATTCCTTCTCTCTCCTTGTCGATCTCTCCTTCACCCAATTCGTCGTTTCTTCCATCAACTGCTCCTTCAGCCCCTCCACCCACTCCATATCCTCCTTTACCTATCATTTCATCGGTCCCTCCACCTACTCCTTCGGTTTCTCCTTCAACCAGTCTTCCAATAGCTCCTTCACCTATTTCTCCACTCCCTCCTTCACCTACTGCTCCACTCCCTCCTTCACCTGCTATGCCACTCCCTACCTCACCTACTCCACTCCCTCCTTCACCTACTCCTTCAGTCCCTCCTTCACCTACTCCTCCATTCCCTCCTTCACCTACTCCTCCACTCCCTCCTTCACCTGCTATGCCACTCCCTCCTTCACCTACTCCTCCAGTCCCTCCTTCACCTACTCCTCCAGTCCCTCCTTCACCTACTCCTCCGGTCCCTCCTCCACCTACTCCTCCAGTCCCTCCTTCACCTACCCCTCCATTCCCTCCTTCACCTACTCCTCCATTCCCTCCTTCACTTACACCACTCCCTCCTCCACCTACTTCTCTAGCCCCTCCTTCACCTACTCCTCCTCTCCCTTCTTCACCTACACCACTCCCTCCTTCACCTACACCACTCCCTCCTTCACCTACACCACTCCCTCCTTCACCTACACCACTCCCTCCTTCAGCCACTCCTTCGGCGTCTCCTCCCTCGTGCCAGACCATCGGCGGTAGAGTCACGTCCCCCTGAAGACCTGTGGATAAGAAAACAGACACCTTAGGAGGGTCAGAAGCTACCTGTGGGATAAAAGGTTAATTGGTTACTGATATCAAAAATCTTTTTCATTAATAACCAGCTTCTCTGACTTAATGACAAACTCTCCTGTAAAAAAAAGAATTACTGATATTAAGAATTCCATCATTAATCACCAACTTCAGTACCGCGGTAAGATTCTGACTAATAATAATAATAATAATAATAATAATAACAATAATAATAAAAATAATAATGATAACAGTAGTAGTAGTAGTAGTAGTAGTAGTAGTAATAATAGTAGTAGTAGTGGTAGTAGTAGTATTAGTAGTAGTAGTAGTAGGAGGAGGAGGAGGAGGAGGAGGAGGAGGAGGAGGAGGAGAAGGAGAAGGAGAAGGAGGAGGAGGAGGAGGAGGAGGAGGAGGAGGAGGAGGATGCACATGACAGGTTAGTGATGACTGATTAAATGCAACATGTCCGAATAACATTTACTAACCCAAATTTCCCCCTCAGATATATGTTGTCAATTAACAATGTTAATTAGTGAAGAGATTATGAAGTAATGCAGCATTCAACCAACCATCATTAACTTGTCAAGTGCATCTTTGCCTCGATACAAAAGACTGAATATAGTAATAGTATTAATAGTGGTAATAATAACAACAACAGTAATAATAATATTAATAATAATAATAATAATAATAATAAATAGCAATGTTACCTACACTGCTTCATTAACCCCTTCACCTGGAGAGGTCCATCGGTTGAATAAAGGCTCTTATTTTCAGCGGTAAAGGAAGCTCCCTAACACCTCTTCCTCAGCGATTTATATTTGGATATGGCCGATTAACATCCTTTTGTACGCTATTTTTGCTCAGTATGACGACATTAGAAGGATTTATGTAACGTAGAAGAGGACAGCAAGGTGTAAGATGCAAAATAAATCGCTTAGGAAAAGGTGTTAGGAGCTTTACCGACGGGATTAAGGGGCTAAGGAATCCATAACCAGTTTCGGTGCGCTAATAACAGGTTGTGCAAGGAATGAAAAAACAACCCAAAAAAGGCTTATTTCCTACATTATCAACTTCTGCCTCGTAATCACGGGCGGGACTGTGTTGAAATACGAAGTGGCCAGTACATTACGACCACAACATGTTCATTAATGTCCCATGCGTGTGGTAAAGACAACTAGGAAGCGTTGCCCACCTCTCTCCCTCGCGTACAGTCGCGGACAAGACTTCCGCTACACCTTAAAGCCGAATTATTATGAAACTCTTACAAAATACACTACAAAGTTCTTATGTTTCGAAGATCTCATTTACTGTGTTTCAAAAGTCATCACTCACTATCTCCTTGTCGCAAGCAAGTGTATTGGTATTTAAATCTATAACTGGGCTATGTTATTTCACATTATCTGTCACGTTCTTGGTCTTCTTCTCCTTCTCCTGACATTAATTTCCTTTCTGTGCACATTCTTTGTTAATCTTCTAATTTCCATGCGTTCCCTAGGGATGGGGTGGAGAGGTATATGAGAGAGAGGGGTGTGAGTTGGGAGCAGGGCAGTGAAATGGCGGGGGACAGGGCGACTTGGAGGTGATTTGTTTGTGGCCACCCCAAACGGGATTGAGGCGTCTGGTAATAGATAGACAGATAGACTCTCTTTACTAGAAATGACATATTTTTCACATCTGTCCTTGTGAAGCGAAACTAAGTGTTCTGTTTTTTATTAGTGTGTGTGTGTGTGTGTGTGTGTGTGTGTGTGTGTGTGTGTGTGTGTGTGTGTGTGTGTGTGTGTGTGTGTGTGTGTGTGTGTGTGTGTGTGTGTGTGTGTGTGTTTGTGTGTGTGTGAACAACTCAAATGGTTTTATCCTACTTTAACAAAATTCGGAATGATTGAGGGACAGCCGGTGTTCAAACGTACTTTTTTTTTGAATAGGTCAAAGGTCATGGGCACAAGGCTCGGTCAAATGTTGATGTACCAAAAGCAACTTAAATAATTTTTATCAATATTACACTAAACGTTGGGAAGGGTTGAGTCTCAGGCAAGAATGAAGTTATTCAAGTTAGAGAACAATCTGTCAAAGATGAACGACACTGAACAAGGTCAAAGTTCCACCAATGTGTTTGTGTATTAAAAAGATAAGTCAATTTTCATCCAGTTTTAACCAAACTCGGTGGAAGGGTTGAGAGTCATCCAGGGAGAAAGCTATAGCTTTGAGAGTAACAGGTCAAAGGCCAAAGTCAACACAAAGAGTTTCTGTCTGATTCATACCTAACTTGGTGGGAAGGCTGAGGGTCAAGCAAGAACACAGGCATCTATTTCTGAGACCAATCAGTCAATGGTCACGATCAATGAGTTAGGTCAAAATTCAACTCTTGTGTCTGTGTGAACAAAATAACAAGCCATTCAGATCTGATTTTGATCACACTTGGTGAATGGGTTGAGGATCACCTAAGGGACTGATCTATTATTTTTTAAAACAATAGGTTAAAGGTCAAGGTCAACTTCAACAATTCATATCTGATTTAGACTAAACTTTGTGGAAAAATTCTGCCTAAAACAAGGTAAAGAGATTTGATTTTGAGGACAATCAGTAAAAGATGGAAGTTACTGGTTCATGTCAACTCAAACAGCTTTGATCGGATTTCAGTCAAACTTGGTGGAAGGGTTGAAGGTTTGGGAGGAATTATGTAACTGGATTTTGAGAGTAATTAGTCGAAGGTCAAGGTCACAGGGTAATGTCAATATATGACCATTGGGCCAGTTAGTGGGCATAGATGTTGCACGCTATGAATACTCCTTATTCCTTTGTTTATGTTTTGTTTATTCAATTAATTATTTTATTTCTTAATTTATTTTTCTTTAGATTCTACCCCTTTAAGTAAGAATATTAATTTCGTTGGGGTGAAATAATGCACGCAACAGTTCATATTTTTCCCATTCGGGTTATAGAAAATATTTGCCTCGACGGCGCGTATTTTTATAATTAGTCATGGGTTTTCCCGCAGAAAAGAGTTGGAGGTAATTATTAAGTTTAGATACACATTATTAAGTTTAGATACACATTATTAATTATACATATTACACAAGCCAGGCATAGTGAAACCTTAGCCTAATTGTGACAGCCTGAGATTTTTTCTCCTAACCCTGGTATCCCTTGGGCCCTGGCAAAGGAGGTTAGGCAGGCTTTGTCAGGCTTGTATAATATCTAAATTAAGGCTGCCCAACTATCTATCCACAGCCAGACGCCTTATTCCTTGAGGGAGTGGCCACGAAAACTTGCCCCCGTGTCACCCTGCCCTCACCTCTTAGGCTTCCCCTCCTTCAACGCACACCTCTCTCTCTCATTTACCTCTCCAGCCCATCTTTGAGGTTATCCTCGGTCTCCACATCCCTCTTTCCCCCTTCATTTCACACACGTACACCCTCCCAGTCAATCTAGCATTCTCTATTCTCCCTAAGTAGTTCAATCGTCTCAGGGTACTTCTTCTGACTCTACTTTTTTTTATTCTAACTTGGCCAAAAATTACAATCTCACTTTCTTGAATGTTGATTTGTAGCCACAGATCGACACTAAAATATGAAGCTAGTCACGAAAAAATGCCGTGGATAGAATGCTGAGCCGCAGTATTGTCTTTCTCTGCCACTGAGCTACGTGAAACAAGCTGCAAAGGGACGAAAATATGGGCCAAGTTAAGGTAAAAGGAATATAACCCTGTCCAGCACATCGTAAAATTTGGATCAAGATTTTTCATATATTACTAACAGCATCACTAGAAAAAAAAAAAAAAGAAAGCTGTGTCTATCCTTGTCATTCACGAAAAGGTTGCAACTTAAAATATCTGAATTCTGATTATCTGTGTAAAGACAATTTCTTTATTAGTTATCGTACTGCATCTTTTTCTTCTGATTGCCCTCCTTCGCAATATATTTATGTTCATTCCTTTCACAGTTTTTGTCATTTCCTCTTCGTTCATCTCTCTCTCTCTCTCTCTCTCTCTCTCTCTCTCTCTCTCGTAGTCTCGTCTGTCTTTATTTACTCTTTCTTTGCCTCTCCTCTCCTTTCTCAACTCTCTCCTCCAGCCTCCTCCAGACCAGCTTTTCTCCCAAGACCTCGCCGCCTGAGACTCAGATTTCCCTTTGAGCCGCGAGGAAGAAAAGATCTTTTGTAGTCTGAAGATGGGAGTCGCCTTTTGCAGCAAACATCTAAATATGACCAGAGAGAGAGAGAGAGAGAGAGAGAGAGAGAGACTTGATAAAAACGGTAGTACTCAGGAGAGATGGGGAAAGACAGACAGACGAATATGATGACAGGAAGGGAAAGGAGATGGGTGGGTAGGGAGACCAGGATTTATGTGGAGAGAGAGAGAGAGAGAGAGAGAGAGAGAGAGAGAGAGAGAGACTTGATAAAAACTGTAGAACTGAAGAAAGAAGGGGACAGACAGAGGCAGATGATGAGAGGAAGGGACGGGGTGGATGGGCAGGGAAACCAGGATTAATGTGGAGAGAATAGAGGAGACAGGTGGACATAGGTGCGCACAGGTGAAAATTAATATTGGATTGATAGTGAGTAGAAAGAGGTGACTTGGACAGGAGGACATATAGAGACAGGGTAAGGATAGATGTATATATGATGCAATAGGGATGGATAGATAGAGGAAGGAGCGGACAAATGTGGGACAGGTGTTGCAGACAAAAGAGGGATAGATGGGAAGAGATGTGTATGGAGGCAGATGTAGAAGGGAAAAACAGAGCGAAGACAAGGGATAGGCAGGGGAGGAAGGGGAAAGACAGAGACAGAAGGCGGAGAGATGCTGTGAGGTGGTGACAGAAGAAAGGTGAAGAACGCGAACAAAAAGTGCGGGGAGGAGGAAGCATGACAAAAGAAAGTGAAGAGGAAAAGGGGAGACGAGAGAGATATGACAGGACTGACGATGGCCGGGGAAAGGAGTGTATAGTGAAATGATACGACCAAGTGTAAAGGATGAGATGAAAATGACTTTATAACTGAAGGAAGAAAAAAGAACTAGAAAAATTATAAAGACTACGATGGAAGGACTGGTGATTGGGGTGGTTTCCTTCCTTACAATCTTTACGTTCAACTCATAATGTAGATACCATAGACGACCTAAAAAATATCAGTTGATGTCTATTTCTCTTTTAATTCTTTTTTAAAAGAACAACAATATCCAAGAGGAGAGAGGGTAAAGAAGCTGAAGGGGAAATATGGGCCGGAGAAAAATGAGATGAGAATGAAGGACGAATATCCTGTTGAGAGAGAGAGAGAGAGAGAGAGAGAGAGAGAGAGAGAGAGAGTCGATATATAGATGGGAAGACACACAATTCTCTCCCTAACCTCAAATTCAGCACCATTTCCATTTACAAAATTTATCACAGCCTTACAACTTGAAAGAAAAAATTATCCAAGATTTTTTACCCTGTGATATGGTCTGATAAAATGGTTCTTTGACGAGAGACCCTTTTCAACATACTCGATTCTTTTTTTTTTTTTTTCCATGGTATTTTTCTGTTAGATTTTTTTCTGTTCTCGTGTGGTTTCATGGAGACTCATTTTTACCCTGGCAGTTACTGATTAAAATGTGACTCTCTCTTTCTCTCTCTCTCTCTCTCTCTCTCTCTCTCTCTCTCTCTCTCTCTCTCTCTCATTCTTCTTTATCTTCTTTTGTGGAGACAATGACTTTCTGTGCCCTAAATTCCATAAGCATTCCGAAAGAACTAAAATAATCTAATGTTGTAGTATGAGAAGAATGAGGTAGTATGAGAAGAATGAGGTAGTATGAGAAGAATGAGGTAGTATGAGAAGAATGAAGTAGTATGAGAAGAATGAGGTAGTATGAGAAGAATGAGGTAGTATGAGAAGAATGAGGTAGTATGAGAAGAATGAGGTAGTATGAGAAGAATGAGGTAGTATGAGAAGAATGAGGCAGTATGAGAAGAATGAGGCAGTATGAGAAGAATGAAGTAGTATGAGAAGAATGAGGTAGTATGAGAAGAATGAGGTAGTATGAGAAGAATGAGGTAGTATGAGAAGAATGAAGTAGTATCAGAAGAATGAGATAGTATGAGAAGAATGAGGTAGTATCAAAAGAACGAAGTAGTATGAGAAGAATGAGGTAGTATGAGAAGAATAATGCAGTACGAGAAGAATAAGGTAGTATGAGAAGAATGAGCTAGTATGAGAGGAATTTTCATGTGATATATAGGCAAGGGAGGATTCATTTGTCTTCTGTTCTTAAATCTTCGAAATTATTGCAGTCCTGTCTTGAAGCTCCCGAAAAATGAATTGGCTTGTTACCATTACATTCTCAATCATCTTATTTCTTCTCCTTCCTTGTCCTCTGAAATGGCCTGTTATCATTATATTCTCAGCCCTCTTATTTCTTCCCTCTCCTTTATCGTTATCCTTATCTTTCTTCATCTTCCTCTTCCTCTGCTCTTTATAATTCCTCTCTGCTTTAATTCCTCTCAGATTTCCAGCCTCCCCTCTCACAAGAATCGACTCTTGCGTCATCCCTCCTTCTGACTCTCTTCTCTCTCCTTTACGTCTTCCCTCCCCACCTTCTCTCTCTCTCTCTCTCTCTCTCTCTCTCTCTCTCTCTCTCATTATTTCCTCCTCTCTACCTGCTTCTTCTATCTCTCCCTCCATTCCTTATTTTCTATCCCTCCGTCCTTCCCTCCCTCCCTCAATATTGACCCGCCTCTTCTTTCTTCCCTCCATCGTATACATTTTCCTCTCTCTTTTCTCAATCTTCTCCCTTTTCTCTCTTCTCCATTTACTTCACTTTCGTCCACCTACTTCACATCCACCGTACTACATTGATTTTCTTTTTCCCTCTCACTCCTTTCTCTTTCCAATCAGCCCCTCTCTTTCCCTATTTTCTCTCTTTTCTCCCCTATCTTTTCCTCCCTTTTTCCCCACCCTCTATTCTCTCCTCCATCCCTTCTCTCCCTTAATTCTTTCACACTCTTCCTCCCTATTGTCTATCTCCTTCCTCCCTTCTTCCCTTCCTCCTTCCCTCCCTCCTTATTCTACCTTCGTCCCTCTCCCTTCCCCATTTCCCTTGCCCTATCTCTGTCCCCCTATGTCAGATAAGGGGATGGGCTGACTCTCTCTCTCTCTCTCTCTCTCTCTCTCTTTTTTTTTTTTTATGTGTCCGACTCTGTCTGCCTGTCTGTCTGTCTGTCTGTCTGTCTCTCGTCATCATTAACTTCCCTGACTTTCTTCACTTTTTTCCTACTTTATTAGCCATTTCTCTTTTCCTTCCCCCTTCCTTCCTTCCTCCCCTCTGTCTGTCTGTCTGTCTGTCTGTCTGTCTGTCTGTCTCTCTCTCTCTCTCTCTCTCTCTCTCTCTCTCTCTCTCTCTCTCTCGAGCCCACATGCCGTCTGATAACAGCACTACTACCTTCCCAATTCAGGTCTACATTTCCTTATCTCTCCTTCTCGTCCCTTTCCCGTTTCCTCTCCCTACCTTACTTCCCTCTTTCCTTCCTCCTCGTTCATTCTCCTCTTATTTCCTTTACATCTCGTCTTCTTCACTGAGTTATTTTCCTACCCTCCTCTCCCTTCCTCTTCCTTCATTCCCTCCCTGTCATTCCCCCACCTTTTCTTTCAACCTTCCCTCTCTTCTTCCTCTCTTCATTGCTTCTCTGTAATTCAACTGACTTCATTTCCTTTCCTGCACTTCCTTCTTTCCTTCCTTCGCTTCCTTCATTTCCCTTCCTCGTTTTCCCATTACCAGTGCAAATATTTTCAGTTTTACTCACCTGTCTTACTCACTGAATCATTCCCTACACATCAATCCATAAATCTATCTATCTATCCATCAATTTCCATATATCAATCAATCTGTCTATCTGTCCTCTATCAATTTAACTTTCTATCTATCTGTCTATCTATGTCTATCTATCCATCCGTTTATCTGCCTGTACGTCTATCCATCTATCTATTTATCTATTTTTCTTCCAATCAGAGGCCTATGTCTTTCTCTGTCTCCGTCTCTCTCTCTGCTTCCTCCTTCCTGTTCTTCTTTCCGCTGTGCTTCATTTTTTTCTCTACGTCTCCTCTCTTATTTCATTAACTCGTTTGATTTCCTTTTACATCTCCTGTCCTCCTCACATTTTTGGCCTCCTCTTTAGCAGTCTTTTCCTTCTACCTTCCCTTTCGCTTCTTCTACCTTTCCTCTCTTCTTACCCTTTTCCTCTGCATCTATTTGTCTTATTTGTTTCCTTCCTTAACTTATATCTTCCCTCCCTCCTTATTTGCCTACATTTATTCTTTCCTTTCTCTTCCTACTTTACCCTTGCTCGTCTAACATATTTCCCTGCATTTAATCTTCTTTTCTCTTCGTAACTCCCTTTCGTCCTATTTCATTCCTTTTTTCTTAATAGGTCTAGCTTTTTCCTCCTCCCTTTCCTTGATACTCTCTTTCATTCTCGCTTTCCTCGATATTCTCTTTCATTCTCCCTTTCCCTTTCCCGTGCTTCCTCTTTCCCCTTCCTCCCTCCTTCTCGTCCTCTTATCCTCTCCTTCAACTTCTCTCACCTGAAGTATTTCTTTTCTCCTTTCCTTCCAACCTTCCCTCACCCCTGCGGCACAGTTTCGTGTTTTCGGCCCAACTCTGCGGAACTCATCTACTTTGGTGATCATCGGGGTGGTTGGTCTTAATTAGGCTTCTCCTCCAGACTTACACTAACTGATAAGCTTAAACACACTGGGGAATGAACATTTTTGGAATGCCACGTCCATGTGGGTTTCAATGCAAGAATTAGAGGGAAGAGAAATAAAAAGCGCAAGTAGTTTCTTCACAGTCGTTCTTAGGTAAAAATAATATAGCAATAGAGTAGCAAGGCACTCTTGTATTGCCACTCTAATCAATTTCACCCTTGGCCACAATTGTCACTAAGTGTGGACAAGTAGCAGAATTCATTTGTGAAGCGCGTCGATCACACAAATATGAAATGCCACAATTTTTCCCAAGGCATATGACCAATAGCGTAAGCCTTTTATACTCCATTCCGTCCAACTTGTCCCTAGATTTACACCTTCTCTGAAAAATCGCTCTAATTGGCTAAGGTAATTTTATTCCGATTGGTAAAATGGTGATTTGTGTCTCAGTACGTTCATACTTTTTTGCTAATTTCACACTGACTTTCCATGAGTCTCCGATGCTGGCTGAGAGTGTGTGATGGCTCTGTGGGCAAGCTGAACGGCAAGGAGAATAATATAATGCGATTTAGCTTTTTATGGGTTAAGCTCAGGGCACTGTTTGTCTGTTCTCCTTAACTGAAGGGGACTCTCACTACCCAGGCCTAGAGTTGCTGTGTGTGTGTGTGTGTGTGTGTGTGTGTGTGTGTGTGTGTGTGTGTGTGTGTGTGTGTGTGTGTGTGTGTGTGTGTGTGTGTGTGTGTGTGTGTGTGTGTGTGTGTGTGTGTGTGTGTGTGTGTGTGTGTGTGTGTACAGTAAGTATGTATGTAAGTATGTACGCATGTATGTATGTTAATTTAAATACTTTCAATGACTTTGCCAACTGCATTAGTGTGACACGTATGGGACTGAAAAAAGGAATTCTCTTACTAGCATCAACAAGCAAAGTTGTTCCTTGCAGCATACTTCATCATCCTTCCCCTCTGCACATCACACAGTCATCACACTCTTCTTCCAGTCTTACTCTACCGCATATGATATTTCACTGTACCTCCTAAAACCACGTCAGCGATCTGTTCTGGTGGCAAAACCGGTGAGTTATTAAGTAATCGTAATGGTTAACACTCCGAGAAACAGTGGTGGATGGGGGCGCTAATCATTCACTCACTCAATTTAGAGATGGCACATTAGCTCTACACTGAGTGATAAGCCAAATGGTTTCCTGTACCCAGGAAACCATTTACTATGCTGGGTGGTAACAATATAACCGGGGTTTTTGGCCGGGTTAAGTGTTCCCCAGATTCCCCTATCCAAAAGCACTTAATCATGGCAGCTGTTTCAGAAAGCCTCGGAGGGCCCAATACCTGGGCAGATTCGCACTGCCGTGTGAAACGTGAGAGGTGTGAAGGAGGAGAGCAAGAGGGTGGAAGTGGTGAATGTGTTCAAGAGTGCGACATATGTCGTGAAAGCATTGTGTGAAACGGAGATGAAAGGGTGTGAAATGGAGGAGTGTGAGGGTGTGAGACGTGTAAGATCGGGCACGAATGGGCGAGGAAGATGCAAGGAAGGAATTCCTTTGTTGATGAATGAGGTGTGGCAGAGTGGAATGAGAAACTACAAATGTGTCATCTCGAGGTGTATGTATGTCAAGTTCAAGTTGGAGAAGGTGCAAGTGGCGGTGACTGTAGCGTATGCACCTTGTGAGGACAAGAGAGAGAGAGAGAGAGAGAGAAAGACAGGTTTTGGGATGAGCTGGATGAAGTACTGTGAAGAATACCCAGGAGCTCTAAAGTGATCGTAATGGGTGATATGAATGGAAGAGTAGGCACTGGTCCTGAGGAAAACATAATGGGTTGTAACGGAATACCAGAAGAAAATGATAATGGGAAGTGACTGATGGATATGTGCCATGAGAGTAGGTTCTGAGTTTGT